>NC_023754.2:6678061-7015646 GCF_000499845.2 Phaseolus vulgaris | reverse complement strand
CCAAATGTATAGGAGTTCCTGAAAAAGCTTGGCACTCTCGTAGATTCATAAGTAAATCTTCAAGAGGTGTACATGTCATAAGCAAATCTAGAGAAGAGGTTCTGCAAGCACACTTGTATATCTTGAATAACACTGATGAGGTGTTACCATACTTAGATACACACAAAGACATTGTCAAATATAAAAATCCAAGACAATCAGAAAAATGGGTGTTAATTGAGCATAACAAAACTTTCATGTCATGGTTTAAGCAACAAATAATGAATGATCCATCAGCATCTGAAACATTAACATGGCTTGCAAACGGTCTCAAATTTGATGTTTTATGTTGTTCTGGCTATGAAGTAAATGGTTGTTTGTTTTACACAAAGTCTCGAGATGATAGGAGTACAGTGCAAAATAGCGGAGTCACCTTGGAGGCAGAGTCTATGCAGTTTTCAACTGCAAAGGATCAAAATCCTGTTGTGGGATCAATGCCTTATTATGGTGTCATAGTAGAGATTTGGGAAGTTAATTATACCAAGTTTACTGTACCTGTTTTCAAATGCAAGTGGGTTGACAATAAGACTGGTGTCAAAGTTGATGAATCAGGAATGACTTTGGTTGACTTTCGAAAGATAGGTTATCATGACGAACCATTTATAATGGCACATCAAGCTTCCCAAGTTTTCTATATCCAAGATCCTACGTCTGACCACTGGTCTGTTGTGCTACATGGAAAAAAAAAACATAATGACCCAGAAGATACAAACAATGACATTTGTGAGATTGAATCACTTACAAGAACGACCATCAATAAAGAGTACGAGGATGTTGCTGATGTTGTACATGCAACTCGAAATGATCATGATGAAGGAATATATATTTGTATGTACATGTGATTCATGTTTAGTTTTACAATATATTTCATTTTTATTATATTTCATATTCTTGATGCTTATTATATTTTTTTGATAACAGGAACATGGCAGATGATAAAGTTTCCCATTCAAAAACTGGTAGAGGACCTACAAGATTGAAGAATATGTTTAAGAAGATAACTAAAGATGACAAAATACCTTTGTCTATTGATATCCACACTGGTGTGCCCACTGGGCAACATGCAAAGAAATATAGGAGTTATCTCGGAGTACTTTCTCGTGAAAGGATCTCTATCTTAACTCAGTCTTGGGATTACGTGACTGACCACGAGAAAAACATGATTTGGCAAGATATTCTGGTATGTAACTGTTTTTACTTTGCTAAATCTAAAGTTCTTTTATACTTTGTTTTTTTTATGAACTAATTCTTTCAAACAATGTAGACACATTACAACATCCCGAATGTGGAAACCTTGAAAGCGAAGGTTCTTTCAGATGTGGGTGTCAAGTTTCGTCAGTTTAAATCAAAATTGACAACAGATTATATATATGGGAAAAGGAAAGAAGAAAATCCTTGTGCAAAATATGCATCCATTGATGAAGAAACTTGGCAGCAGTTTGTCAATATTCGACAAACTGAAAAATGGCAGGTTAGTATCACTTTTATATTTGAATATAGTTTATATTAACGTATTACTAAATTTTGAGTGTTATGATAGGAGGTTCGAAACAAAGCAAAAGCCAATCAGGCACATAATGATACCCCACACCTATTGTCTCGTGGTGGTTATAAGTTGCTAGAGCAGAGGATGCTTGAAGAAAAGATTAAAGCACGTTCTACTTCCATTGAGGAAATGAATAGTGTAGATTCTTTAAGACCTCCATCCCCACCACTCCGACATGAGATGTGGAAGGGTGCCCGTATAAACACATTAGGGACATGGAGTTCTAAGTCTACAGAAGAAACAGTTGAACGCATTGTAAGTTTGACAATTTCTTTTCAATGTGTTATTTTAAATTCTATGTGTTATTTTAAATTCAATGTGTTGAAGTTTGTCAATTTCTTTTCATTTGTTTTAGGATTCTCTTAATGAGCAATCAACACAGGGGACTTTTAAACCATGTGGTCGCAATGATATTCTTAATGTTGCTCTCGGACGACCTGAACACCCTGGACGTGTTCGTGTAGCTGGATATGGGGTTGGGATTCGGTCATACTTTGGACCTCCATCACACAGCAAGGAACAATTGTCCAATGAACCTAGCCAAGAGTATTTACTACAACTACGTGAGCAGTTAAAGGCTGAGGTAACTCAAGAGCTTAAAGAAAGCTTCATGGAGGAGTTTAGTGCGCGAATGGAAATGGAGTTCAAAAAGCGGTTGGAGGGTTTAGGACACTCACAGCAACCACCTACTATGGTAGAAGATGAACCACCTCCGCCTCCTATTAAGAAAGTCAGCACTAAAGGGAGTTGTTCGGCAGTTGATCTATCAGGGGATGACTTTGGCTCAACTAGCCAATGCGAATTATATGTTGAGTGTAATTCCTCAACCCGATTCGTTGCCTTGGGTAAGTGTTATGAAGGGGTCACAATGTTACACAATGTGCCTCTTTCTTCTAATTTGATGAAGGTCACGGTGGAGAAGGTCCTTTATGGTGATCTTGCAGTTCCTGTGCCGACATCAGAGGTGACAATTGTGGCAGAGGCATTACATACTTTCGTTGCCTGGCCTAGACATCTCGTCAGACCTATAGACTCTATGGTATATATTTGCACTAATACTAATACAATTATGATATATTACATTCTAACTAATTTAAGTATTTTTTGTTTTGATGAGTAGCAGGAACCTAAGACAAATTTGCCTCTGGGAAAGAAGAAAATAGTCTCCATTGATGATCCTCTGGCGGCATTGGTGGAAGTTGCTACAGCTTTAGATACAACCGTCTTAGAGGTTCCATGGGATGCCAATGTTTTTGGAAGGCATAGTAATCTACCGTTGTACGTTCACATGTCTGATTTGTTGGACCTTGCATCCGGAGATCAAGAGATTAACATAACAGTTCTGCAATTATGAATGATGTAAGTTCAAATTTTAAATTCTTTATACTTTTGATTTATTAAATATACTAGTACTAACTTATTGAAATTTAGGTATCTTTCTGGATTATGCTTTGATGAGGGGAAACATAATATATATGGGTTTTTAGACCCTCAAATCACTCAATCAATTGGAAACAAGAAGTCGGAAACACAAACATACATCACCACTGCCTTAAAGAATGGTGGAAAACACATTTATTTTGCTCCGTACATCCATGAGTAAGTTCTTATTTATTAAATAAGTTTTAATAAATTATTGAAATAAGAGAAACTAATTAACTGATTTGTTATACAGGCGTCATTGGCAACTATTGATCATATCTGTTCAAGATCATACCGCTGCATGGTTTTGCTCCTTGCATAAAAAACCTCCTGCCTATTTTAAAAACATTATAGATAGGTACGACAGTTTCATTTAACATTTATTATTACTTATATATTATATAATGTTATGTATTCTAACATGAAATCTTATTATTTTAGTGCTTACTCTGGATATAATATGTTGTGTGGGAGGAGAACTTCAAACGCACAAAAACTCACTTGGATGTACCTTAAGGTATTTAAAGTATATTTGTTCACTTAATTTAATGTGTTTCACTCATTCATTTAATACATTTATTTTCACATGCAGTCCAACAGGCAACCTCAAAATTATGAGTGCGGTTATTATGTTATGCAGTGGATGTTGACTATTTTGCAAGCTGAAATTATGAAAGGTTGGGATAAGGTAATACCTCAATACAATAAACACTTTAAAATTTGAGATTTATTAATCATGCACTAATTCAAAATATTTCAAATGTCACAGTTGTTCAACGACCAACACCCGCTAGATTTAGAAGCATTGGAGTATGTGAGAACAACATGGTCAAAGTATTTTGTAACCATGTATAACACTCTAGTATAGATAAATCATTACAATGACAAATTTTTTCATATATTACCAAACTTTTTTGTATTATGTTATAATTTGTTGTATGTAATTTTTATATTTAAATTATGATTTGAAATGTTTTTATTTTCTGGAATTGAAAACTTTATGCAGGTTATTTGAGATTTTTTAAAAAATAATTTTTTTTTTTTTTTTAAACAGTACATATAACGACGGTTCCACTTGGATCCGTCTTTAAAAGGGACACTTATAACGACGGTTCCTATAGGAACCGTCTTTGAAAGTCACGTAATTTTTTTTGAAAAATAGAAACCACTTTTAACGACTCTTTTCACAACCGTCGTTAAAAGGTATGGACTTATAACGACGGTTCCCAGAACCGTCGTTAAAAATTCATATCTTTTAACGACGCCTGTAATAACGACGGTTCTGGAACCGTCTTTAAATGTCGATTTTAACCGTCGTTAATTTACCTTTTTGTACTAGTGAAGCCATTGTGAAGGCAAATAACCCAAGACAAGCAGGGAAATGGGTCTTGATGGAACATAATAGAACTTTCATGCCTTGGTTTAAAGACGAGGTGTTCAAGGATTCAACGGCATCAGAGACCTTGACCTGGTTGGCTGCTGGATTGAAGTTTGATGTCATCTCATGTACAGCGTACGAAGTGAATAATTGTATATTTTACACGAAGTCCATGGATGAAAAGAGTACAATTCAAAATTCTGGTGTTACTCTTGAAGCCGAGTCAATGCAGTTTTCGATTTCGAAAGATACAAATCCAGTACTTGGATCAATGGCATACAATGGTTTTATAGAAGAGATATGGGAGATTGACTACACTATGTTTTCCGTTCCAGTTTTCAAGTGTAAATGGGTTGACAATAAAAGTGGGGTTAAAATTGATGATTCAAGATTCACACTAGTGGACTTTCGAAAGATAGGGTATCGAGATGAGCCATTTATAATGGTTCAACAAGCATCTCAAGTTTTCTACGTGAAAGATCCTACGTCAGAACATTGGTATGTCGTTTTACACAGCAAAAAACAAGGGGAGACCATATATGATATTGAAAATGGTGACCCCTGTTCAATCACACCAAAGATAATTAATAAAGATGACGATGTAGTTCATGATGTACATGCAACCCGTAAAGACCACAGTGAAGGAATTTACATATGAACTTTCAACCCCCATGCAACCTGTAAATAAGCATTTTAGATTTAGATTTTTATGTATTATTTTTATAAGATTTTAATTCGATGTAGATTAACTAATGTTTGTTACCTAATTTTTTTAACAGAGACATGGATGACGATCAGACCCCACTTAAACCTCGATCCGGACAAGGCAGCAGAGGACCTACTAGATTGAAGCGTCTCGCATTGAGACGTGCTGCTGGTGAGAAGACACGTGTTGACATTGACGTCAACACTGGAGTGGCTTTTGGTCCTAAGGCAGATGAGTTTATGAGCTATCTTGGAGTTGTTTCTCGTGAGAGGCTCTCCATTCTGATTAATTCATGGGATGAGGTGTCAGAGGTCGACCGTAACATGATCTGGGAGGATGTTCTGGTAAGCTTTACATTTTGATATAATTTTAATATTCATTGATTAATTTTAATTTGCTGATGTTATTTTGCAGACAAACTTTGAAATTCCTGATGTGGAATCGCTTCGATCAAAGATTATATCCAATATCAGACTCAAATTTCGTACCTTTAAGTCAAGACTGACTTCGAGATACATTTTTGGCGACCTTAAAGACGAAAATCCATGTTTAAAGTACAAACATATTGATGAAGAGACATGGCATCTTTTTAAAGAAAACTGTGAAAATGAGGCTTGGAGGGTAAGTGAAGTAACTTTTTTGTTTATATAAAATTAATAAGTTTATCTTATTTACTTTAGTTTGTTTATTTCAATTATGACAGGATCGTCGGAAGAAAGCTCAAGAGATAGCTTTGAAGAATCTTACCCCGCACGTTATGTCTCGTTCGGGGTATCGAAAACTTGAGCAAACACTGATGGTGGAAAAGGAGAAATCTAAACAGGGGACGTTGTCTGAGAATGTTGAAACAGGGGTCACTTCTCCTCCATCACCACCTTTTCGCCATGTAAAATGGAAGAGGGCCCGAATTAAAAAGTCCGGTGCACCAAGTTCTGAGCAATCCGAGGTTATCATCGAAAAAATTGTAAGTTATTTTTTAGTTATTTTTTCATTTATTTTAAAGCATTAATTATATTAATGCTTGAAAATATGATTTTTGTGTACTCTTGCAGGATTCCTTGGAATCCGACGGTAAATTTGTTGTTGAAGGTCGTCACGATATCCTGGTTGAAGCAATTGGACGACCTGAGCACTCTGGTCGTGTTCGTGCAGCTGGACAAGGGGTCGAAATTAAACTATATTTTGGAGTTTCAGAACGACAGTCATCCTCCTCCTCCAAAGAGAACGAAACTCAAATAAAGACTAAGATACGTGAAGAATTAATGGAGGAGATGAGAAAGGAGACTAATTTGATGTGGCTACAGATGAAAAAGGAGAATGATCGAATGCGACAAGAGTTTCTATCGCAACAAGTTTGTGCTGAGCTGATTGAACCCCTTGTTAGTCCCACTCCCAAGAGCACAAAGGGGAGTTGTGCGGCTCCTCCAACATCAGGGGATGATATCAATGGGCAGACGGAGGATTGTGAGCTACTGGTAGTGGGCGGCAAACTTCCTCGGGTGGTGGCCCTTGGAAAAGTCTATCAAAACGCCACCACCTTACATAACGTTCCTCTCTCCCCTGATGTGGCGAAGGTAACAGTTGAAATAGTACGATTTCCTGATGCTCGTGTTCCACTACCTTCAGATGAGGTAACCACTGTGGCCGATGCATTTCAGACATTCGTTGCCTGGCCCAGAGAGCTCATTCGATCTATGCCCAAACCTCATGTAATAATTTCATTTCATTCTATTATTTTTTATTTATATTTATATATTACATATAATTTACTACAAATGTTGTTTATCTTGTAGAAACCTTTTCGGCCACCAAGTCCGAAAAAGAAGCGTGAGGTTCCAGTTGACGATCCTTTAGCTTCCTTACGTCTCATTGCTAGTCAGATTGGCAATGAACCTTTTCCAGTTCCGTGGGATGATACATTTTTTCAAATAAACACTGAATTGCCATTGATGATTTACAACACAGATTTATCAGAATTTATATCTGGGAAACAGGAGCTCAATATAAGTATAATTCAGTTTTTTATGATGTAAGTATCTTTACCTATTATTCAATTTACTTTATGTTAAATTATTATTGATTATGCTTTAACTAAAAACTTGTAGGTTTTTGCATAGAGTCTGTATCACTGAGGGGAAGGAAAATATGTATGGATTCTTAGATCCTGCATATACTAATCCCGTTGGACCAAACTCATCTGAGACTCAAGCATACATCACTAACACCCTGGAAAAAGAGGGAAAACAAATTTATTTATGCCCTTATATTAATGAGTAAGTTTAATTATATGTCATCATGTACTTACGTATCAATGATATCCTTAAATTTTGTGGGAATGTTAGTATATGTTACTAATTAACCATCTACTAACGAGGTTTTTTGTATTAACTAGTTCATGGCGTGGATATAACATTCTAAAAGGTCGATCAAGTTCAAATAATTTGAACTGGATAACAATAAAGGTTTGTAATTTTTTTCTTACTCTATTATCATTGTTTATCAATATACTAACATATTACTTTTTATTGAATTATAGTGTAATAAACAACCAGGAAGTTATGAGTGTGGCTATTACATTATGCAATGGATGATTACCATTATAAGACTAGGTGTTAAAACTGGTTGGAAAGAGGTACTATATATGTTAAATCATTTTTATAATTCTTGAACATATATATATCTAAAAACTAATTTATGTCAACTTTGCAATGCAGTTATTCACAGAAGAAACACTAATGAATGAGGAAGGCATTTCATATGTTAGAGATTCTTGGTCCACATATTTCATAAATTTTTATAACTCTAGCATAGGTAAACAATAGTGGTTTTATGTATATGTAATTTGATTACTTGTAAATGTACATTTGATGATCTCAATTGATTACTATATTTTTGTATTTGTCTGGCTGGGTTTGATCATTATGCAGGTTATTAATTTATATGGTTTATGCACAATACAAACTGCACTTTAAAAAAAACACTATTTACAAATGCGGTCATTTACCAAAACCGCATTTGTAAATGTGATTTACCTATTTACAAATGCGGTTATTACCAAGACTGCATTCGCAAATCTTAAACCCCTAAACCCTCATCCCTCATTCAGAATAATATACAAATGCGGTTATTTTAATTAACCGAATTTGTAAATCAAATTTATAAATGCGGTTTTATGACCGCATCTGTATATCTCCGATTTACGAATGCGTGCTGATCAAATGCGGTTCTATAACCGCATTTGTAAATGTAAAATAGCCGCATTTATTTTACATTTCTGCGCTAGTGCAAACGAAACATTTTCATTATCATCGTAACTTTGGGCATACAACGAAGGGTTAATAGGCTTTAAAGGAAAAAAATCGAAGAATTAATACAAGATGGCCACCTCCGATGCTTTGTTCAAAGAAGTCAAGAGTATGAGAGGCCGAAAGTTGACGATAGAAGACTGCGAGAATGTCATGACGAGGGAGGCAAAAGGGATAGCCCAGACGGCTGAGAGCGAAGAGAAGAACAATGTTAGAGTTATAAACAAGAGGGGGGGGGGGTGAATTATTTTTGAAAGATTTTTGCAAGTATTGAAGGTAAATGGAAAGGCTATGAAGAATTAATCAATGGAAATTTTTTCCAGCCAAATATAAAACAGTTTTAAAGCTTGATGCAGAAAATCAATCTGTTGTTTTTACGAAACAATCAGTTGTTTTTATCAGTACTTTATAAAAAGAAAGTTAAAGCAGTTTAAAGAGTGTAACGATAGAGAGATTCACACAGAATGTTTATAATGATTCACTGTTAACCAATTGCTACATCCAGTCCTCATAAACCACTGAGAATTCACTATGTAATCAATCCTTCACATTGGCTAGGCTCCTCATTCCTATGATTACAACGCATTGTTAGGGTTCACCTCTATGCCCCTTTCAGTTAGTAAGAAACCAAGGAACTTCACTTCTTCTACCCCAAACATACAGTTATCTGGATTAACCTTCAATTTGTATTTTGCTATTGTTGTGAATAGCTTCTCCTAGTTTGCAATATGATGGTCCTTCTTTTTTGACGTGACGACCATGTCGTCTAAATACGCCTGTACGTTTCGCTCATGCATTGGGGCGAGGACCCAATCCATCGGCCTTTAATAGGTGGCGCTAGCATTCTAAAGGCCAAAGGGCAGGACCTTGTAGCAGTAGCTGGCGAACTCGTCCATAAAGATTGTCTTGCTTTTTTCCTTCGGGTGCATACGAATCTAGTTATACCTCGAGAACGCATCCAAAAGCCTTAATAACCGATAACCTGAGGCATTGTCCACCAAGGAGTTTATGCTCGGTAGGGGGTCCGAATCCTTGGGACAAGCCTTGTTTAGATCAGTGAAGTCGACACACATTCTCCACCAACACAACATTTGCCAATCACTTAGGATATTGAATTTCCTTTACGTGGCCAACAACTAACAACTTTCGAGTCTCTTCTCGAATGACGAGGCGCTTATCTTGTTTGAAGTTTCTCCTTCTTTGGACCATGGGCTTGATCCTTTCATCCATGGTAAGCCGATGACATAGAAAGTCAGGGTCTATCCCGGGCATGTCTGCGGATGACCATGTTAAAGCACCCATGTTCTCCAATATCACATCAGCTATCTTATCTTCAAGTTCTTTTCCGGGTTTAGGGTTTAGGGGGTCGAGCTTAAACATCTTCCCTTTTATCTCCATTGTCCTTAGGTCAACGTACCCTTGTACTTCTACTTGATCTCCCACGAAGTCGACCAAACACCCATCGTATGGCCTCAACTAGTCGGGGGACAACTGCAAATTGGTGAACGTTCCCTAGAACATTACATTAGCCGAGCTCCCTTTATTGATCAATACTCTGTGCATCTTCCTTCCTACATTGACGACAGATATCACCACCGAATCATCCTCGTGAGCAACCATGTCTTCCAGGTTAGAACTCATGAAGGAAAATGTGGGCTCCAAAGAGTGATAAGGTCTGCTCATATCCAAGGACATCACTGCTCGTGCGTATCGTTTACGCTTGGAGGCAGAGCTTCCTCCCCTGGAAAATCCTCCTGAGATGGTGTTCCGATCTTCATGGACTAGTGTCACATGTGCTTGGTCCCTGACAACAATCTCTCTTTTTATCTCTTGCTAGTTAGCCTCGAGATACTCCTTCAAGAACCCTTCCTTCACCAGGCTAGCAGTTGGTGACCCAAGGCTATGCATCGTTCAACGTAGTGCCCAAATGCTTTGTGGAACTCGCACCACGCATCCCTCCTCGATCCCAAGTTCCTATCCATCTTCTGGGGAAACTTTAGCTTATCTGCTACCCCTGGCATACTCAAGAGTTCTTTATAGGATACTTGGAATTTGGGTCGAGCTATTGATTATTGTATGGCCTTCATTTTGGGCTCATATTTCTTGGCTACGTACGGTACATACCTCGAGTTCATTCTCTTCTCGACAGAGGTTTTGTTGACCTGCAGGGGCTGAGCTCGGTTGCTCTCCTTAAACCTAGGTTGCCTTGAGTGCGAGCTACCATTCTTCCTAAGCATAACCTCTTCCGCTTCGATGTGGGCGACAACTTGCTCACGTACCTCGGAAAAGGTCTCCACTGGATTCCTAATTAACGAATCACTGGACAGTCCCGCCGCGATCCCCTACTCAAAACCTGTTCATGAGCACTCTGGCGGGAATAGCGATGGACTGGTTCATCAGCCTCCTCGATGGCCATGTAACGTCGTTCCCACAACTTATAAAGTTGTTCAGGGCACAATACATCGCAAATCGGGCTCCCCCGTCCGTCTCTTATGATCTCTTTGATGTAAGGCAATATCAAGGAGAGTCTTTGAAGGAGTTCCTCCACCACTTTGGAGGACAGGTGGTAAGGTTGAACCTCAAAGACAAAAAGATGATGGTGCACGCGTTCAGAAATGGCATTGTGCAAGGACCCTTCAGCGAGTGACTCATCCGAAACCACCCTAAAATCTTCACCGAAATAAGGCGCCGCGTGGTGGCTCATATTGCGGCGCAGGAAGAAGTTAGTGAGAAACACACGTGCGTGGTTCCCACACGCCCGCGCGCAACATGTCGCCCTCAAACCCTAAGGGTGCTTGTACCGTCCCGTACCCGGGCGTTGACAAAGTCAAGGTCAAAGTCAGCGTCGAGGTCGAAGTCAACATAAGGCGCCGCCTAGGTGAGGCGACGCCAAGGCAAGGCGTCGCCAAGAGGAAGCGTCACCAAGATAAGACGTCGTCTAGAGCGGGTGTCGCCAAGGTAGGATGTCGCTAAGGTAAATGTCACAAGAGCAAGGCAACCACAGTGTTGCTCCCCGATACCCATGGGTAGGAAAGACCATGGAGGGAGTGACGCCATGGGAAGGCCTCAAACCCCGATAACTCGGGGTAGCAATAAAGGGAAGAGAAAGGTGGCTTCAAGGCCATAGTACTAGCGCCAGTGGAGAGCAATCTGACTCGTGAAGTGCCCATGTCGCCCTAGAGAAGCCCTTGGGATAGTTACGACTCATGAGAAGGGTCACGCCCAGGGGTAGCCAGGTGCAGGGTACGAGAGGAAGGTAGATACGCTCTCAAAGCGAGTGACTAGAGGTTTGGGGGCATGAGTTGGCACCCAAAAAGTCACCCCTTGCGCAGATGCACTCCCAGGAAGGAGGGCTCACACGAGGAAATACCCCCAGGTGGGGTCACGGTGCTGTGAGGCCCTCCACGTGTAATAGCAGCCAAGTCAGAATAGAAACATCAATTTGTCAGGTATAAGGTAATTAAAACTATTTAATAAAGTTTACGTTTCGAGCGTTTAAGGTACTTTAAATGCTCCAAGCGGTTTAAACATCTTAAAGGCGCTGAACGATTCATAACCTTAAATGCGCTTTAAGACGCTTTAAATGCTAGAGTAGTTTAAATAGAACCTTGGACGTGGGAAACAGGGTTCGAATTTTTGGCATACTTTCCCAGAATACACTCTAGTTGCTTGCTCGAGTCTTGAGGCTACGCACAAGGGACTAGAGAGAGGTTGTTTGCCAGAGGGAGAAAAGATACACAACGCACAGTTTCGTTTACCACCTTAAGAGTGCCATTGACGGTGCTCCGATGCGGAGGTGTAGAGTTTTTGGTGTTTCTCGCTAGCTGACTTGAGCGTCGGAGTGTAAACGGCCGCTAGGGCGCCCTTTTGTCCTTCTTTGCAGGTATCCATAGGTAGCCAAAGGGAAGGTGTCCCTAGCTGACCGGCAAGGTTGCGCACAAAGACGTCCCAGGTCAACCGGCCGGAACAGTGCTCGAGGCAACGACAGAGATGAAGAGCCCCGCGAAGCAGCAACCCTACCAACCAAGGAAGCCTCATGCCAGGGGGCGCGAGAGGGAGAATGTGCCACCAAGGCACGACTTCGTGGTAGAAATAAAGGACCTCAACGATATCCCGAACGTGGCGGAGAGGCTGAAGGTACCTCCCAAGACCGACAAAAGGCTCGGGCCCAACAAGAACGCCTGGTGCGAGTTCCACCAAGCATTCAGCCATCCCATACACAATTGCCTAGCACTGGGACACCAGCTAAATGAGTTGGTGAAGAACGGTCTCTTAAGGGATTAATTACAAGAAAAGCAGGGGATCGAGGACGTGGCGGCGACAGGGGGCTGTCCGGGGCACGAAGTCCCTGTGCATGGTGAGGTTCACACCATCGCAGGAGGGTTCTCGAGAGGAGGTTGTATTGTTTCTCAGCGGAGGAGATATGCACGAACGGTGATGACGGTAGAAGCAGAAAGGACCGACGACGCCTTTGACGTCGACCTAGTATTTACCAAGGCCGACCTGGAGGACGTTGTCCCCCATGACAACGACCCAGTAGTGATCTCAGCGGTGACCGCGGGAAGAACGGTGCACCGAGTGCTAGTAGATCAGGGAAGCTCGGCAGACGTGATGTTCTGGATGACTTTTAACAAATTGTAACTATCCTCAAACATTTTAAGGCCCTATGGTGGCTGTCTACACAGTTTCACAGGAGATCAGGTAGAGGTGCGCGGATACTTAGAGCTGAGGACCACCTTCACGGATGGTACCGCATCGCGTATAGAGAGCATCAGGTACCTTGTCGTCAACGCCTCTTCTACTTACAACATGCTGTTGGGTAGACCAACGCTGAATAGGCTAGGGGCAGTGCTGTCGACAAGGCACATGAAGATGAAGCTACCGGATCTGACAGGAAAGGTGATTACCATCAAGTCAGATCAAAAGGAGGCCAAGAAATGTTACGAGAACAGCCTAAAGACAAGGAGAGGGGTATCCATGGTCACTGCTAGACCATCGTACACAGAGGAGGTCCCCCTGCCTGAGTTCAGTCGCGCCGAACCCGCCAGGACCGTAGTAGAAATTACCGGTGGGAAGATAGCCCGGGAGATCAGATCTGATCCGTTTGGCAACCTTGGGGAAAGAGAGACTGGAGGGAAGGTCTCCAAGCTGAGCAACGCCCCCGGTCAAATGGCACGAAGTCTGGTCGAAAAGATAGTCGAGTATAAATTGAAACTGGACCCCCAGAAATATGAGTCCGGGACAGAATCAGGGAAGTTTCTGGATTCCTTGCTCATTGAGTGTGGTATGGAGACAAATCCAGAAAGGCGCATGTCTGTCTTGTCTGGATTGGCACCAGTTGGCCGAGGGAGCGGCCTCCCTTACCAAGAGTGTAAAGAGGCGTTCATCAGGTTGAAGGAGTACTTAGCCAGCCCTCCAATCCTATGCAAACCACATCCAAGCACATCGTTTAGTTGGCACCCAATGATGATCGATCATGCGATCAGTTCAGTCCTTGTGCAAAAACAGGACTACTTTCAAAAACTCATACACATGAAGAGCAGAGTATGCCAAGGACCTGAAGAAAGACACCAGGTACTAGAGAAGGCAACCCCACTGGTTTCACGTCATGTCTGTCCCGTGTGGACTGTTTCATTCAGAGTAACAGAAGTCCTCGGGGACGAAGCAGGCAGACTTGAGACACTGAAGCAAGGCCCAATCCCTCGTACATGGAATGCGGCCAACTTGAAGTTTTATTTCAGTTAAGCAGGAACATTGTACATGGTATTAGGGGACACTCTTTTTCCCTTATAAGGGTTTTTTAAGGAGGTCACCAAATAAGTTTCGATTGAAATATTTTCTCGAGTTATGTACAATTCAGTTAAGAACTTGTTTCCTGGCGTTAGAAGTCTCATGGACAAAGAGGTAGGTTCGCAAGAGAACACCTCCCCCTATGAGTGAAAGCGCCAAGGTTAACCGAAATAGTTCGTGAGATAAATCCTCCTCGCCTATTGAGCGAAGTCGAGGTCCGTTAAGAACTTATTTTCCTTGCGATTGAGGTCTCGTGATTGGAAATGCAGGTTCGTAGAGAACGCCTCCCCCCTCGAGTGAGAACGCCAAGGTTAAACGAAATAGTTCGTGAGATAAATCCTCCTTGCCTAATGAGCGAAACCGAGGTCAGTTAAAACTTGTTCCCTGGCGTCAGAAGTCTTATGGGCAGAGAGGTAGGTTCTCAATAGAACACCTCCCCCTTGAGTGAAAACGCCAGGGTTAAACGAAGTAGTATGCGAGATAAATCCTCTGCGCCTTTGAGCGAAGCCAAGGTTAGTTAAAGAGCATCCTTGCGTTAGAAGTTTTAAAAGTGGAGAGGTAGGTTCGCAAGGCCACACCTCCCCTCTCAAGTGAAAATGCCAAGGTTGAACAAAACAATTCACCAGATAAATCCTCCGCGCCCTTGAGCGAAGCCGAGGTCAGTTGAGGGTTTGTTTCCCTTGCGATTGGAGGCCTTGAAAGTAAAGAAGTAGGTTCGTAAAGAACACCTCTCCTTTCGAGCAAGAGCGCCAAGGAGGAACGATCCAGCTCATAGTTAAAACCCCCTCCTCACGATGAGGGGAGCATATCATAGAACGCTAGAACAAGCATCTTGGTGCCAGACATCATGAGTTAGCAGTTAAGCAAGTTAAAAAGCAGTTTTCCATTTAAGGAAATGAAAGCAGCCATATGTTCGAGAAAGTAAAGTTTTGGGCAAATAATAAAGTGTTTGTCTGACAACCATATAAAAGTTAAGGAAGGACCCTGGGAACGATTTGCCCGTTTGCGACACAGTTTGATACCGTGAAGGGCGTAGTATCCATCCCAGGATGTGCGCAAGCAACTTGAGCGAGGGCATCCCCGAATCCCGCGTCATAGGCATCAAGAACATGTCCGGTCAGCTCAGCCTCAGCTTCTTCAAACCTCTTAGCTTGTTGAAGGAGTTTGACCTCCACTTGACCTAGCTGCACCTCTCGACTGATGGACCTTCTTTCAAGCCCCGCAATCTTGAACTTGGACACCTCAGCAGCCTCTTCTAGCTCGAAGACCCGGATTCGCAGGGTCAAAACTCTTGCCTCCAGCTTAGTAACCTCTCAGCGTGAAGTTGTTTAGAGAGATCTTTTTTCAGAACGGTGAAGGCGAGCCAACTCCTGTTTCAGTGCAGCCTCGCGAGCAGCAAACGAACAAGCTAGCAAGTTCGTTTCTTCTTTAGTCTTGGCCTCTATTACCCTCGCTTCAGGCCTGGTTAGTAGAGCATTGGACTGAGCAAGAAGAGCCCCAAAATTGAAGCCCAGTCTTTCCCTTGCAGCGGCCTCATCCGAGTCCATAGTCACCCCTAGTTGGAAGCCTTTAAGAGCATGCTGAAGGACAAGGGGCAGCTCAAGGGCAGGAGGAGTCGCAAAAGCACTCGTCCCACCAAGGTCAGGAAATAGGGGAACGCTAGTCGTGTGATCCAGGGGCGGAACTGAGCGACCAGTAGAAGAGGAATGGGAGGTCGTCGCCAGCGTAGGCCTGAGTCTTTTAGAGATTGGCCCCTAGGTGGAGTTCTCGTCTGATTCGATCTCCACCGCTTTACCCTTGTAAAGAAATGGAGCGAGAGACGATTGGGCGGTGGCAGGAGGGACCGCGACTCCAGGAGTGGAAGGAGTAGGCGAGGGCGCGACAGCGGCAGAAGCAAGGGCGTGGTGGCTAGAAGTGCCCATATCCCTAGAAATCTCTGGGAGGCGGGCGAGGATATCAGTCAGTTTGGCCCGTTTCTCTTCACTCAGAACCATACCTGCGTACAAATTTCAAAATACGAGAGAATAGGAAACACAGAGATAAAACATGCCAATGCATGGAGGTAGAGCGCGCAAACACAACATTACGATAACAAGAGTGAGCTCCGACAGAGTCCCGGGTTTCTTGAACCCTAACTCGAAGGAAACACAGGAAAAAAGAACAGAGAGCAATTGAAATGCAGAGATTAAACAGCCCAGGCAGTTATCCAGAATCAGAATTCAAAAGTGAGTGCGAACAGTAGTCGAAGTTCGTACCTTTGATCAGATAGCAAGAAGATGCTGGAATGTGTAGGGGAAACACGAGAGTACTCGAGGAAGAAGACAAATCAATCCAGAGTTTTAGAGAATGATAGAACAACGATTGGACGCGTGCGCTTTTGAACGTTTAAAGAAAACAAAGAAGCGTAAGCGACGTTAAGCCCTAGCCGTTGATCACAACACGTGTGCACAGATAAGATAGGCCCAGAAAGACGTTACTTCAACGCAGTATTTGCGTCCTGTCACACAGAGCCACGTAGGTCACCCAGGGCAAAGACTTAGTCTCTTCGCTGAACGAGTTACAGCTCGAGACTGGGGGTCTTGTGGACCGACCAGTCCTTGGGTGTTGTTGACCACTGGTAATATTGGTGCCGCGTAGGCGGGTCCCGCGAGCGGCGTGATCCAGTATTTCGCAAAGCCTGTGCACCAAGGAGCCAAAGAGTGGTCAGACATTAGTTGCTCGCATGTACCGACGTTCCACTAGACAATGTGGAGAGGTCGAACATTGGGACCCAAACAGTAAAGTTGGGCCACGAGAGGTGAAGCCCAGACCTCACACCAGTTATCAGTAAGGGAGAAACCTAGATCACGAGAGTCCATGCGTGTAGAGTGGATGACGTGTTTTAGGCGTAACACAAGTACAGAGCCACTGGAAAGATACGACTTGTGAAGGTCACGTTCCAGGGACGAGCTGCATGCATGACACGTGAAGAGCTAGGGCATTACCAGAGGTGGGTGACCCCAGAGATCAGGTGCACGAGGAGGCACCCAGGTGGTCACCCCGTCAGAGGTTGCACTCTAGTTAGGGACCCCACGCGCTAAGTTATCCTAAGAGTAGGGTAACAACAGTGTTGGGCCCGCTCCATCAGAAAGGCCCATTTCGAGTAAAGAGGAAACCCTAGTTTTAGTCTATAAATAGTAAGGTAACAAACTTGACAAGGTACGTTATCCCTTGCGCCGCTTATCATACATAACAATAGTTATACAGTTTGGTGTTTCCTAGCCCTAATACTAACTTGAGCGTCGAAGTGCAAACAGCCTCTAGGGCGCCCTTTGTCTTTGTATTTTCAAGCATTCATCACGCATTCATCACAGGAGAGGCACGTGCAAACGCAAGGATTCTGGACGTAAGAGTGATGTAGGCGTTTCGGGTCAACCGACATGAACAATTATAATGATAATAATAATAAAAATTATATTAATAATAATAATAATAATAATAGTTATATTAATAATAATAATAATAAAAATTATATTAATAATAATAATTATATTAATAATAATAAATATTATATTAATAATAATAAATATTATATTAATAATAATAAATATTATATTAATAATAATAAATATTATATTAATAATAATAATAATTATTATATTAATAATAATAATAATTATATTAATAATAATAAATATTATATTAATAATAATAATTATTATTATATTAATAATAATAATATAAATTATATTAATAATAAGAAGTATAATAAAAATCATAATAATAAAAAAAAAATTATTTTCCCACAGGCACCATAAGAAAAAAAAAAAGGATGATGAAGTCCAACCCGAAGACTCGAAAGGCTTCGAGGAAGATATGACCAACCTTGAAGAGAGAATGGTCGACACCTCACCACTATGAAGGATTTGGGAGTTGGAGGAAAGAAAATGTTAAGAGGAAGAGAATAAGGGATCACATATTAATAGTATCCCAGCCATGGCCATGGTCATACCAAGCATCATGACCCCTAAAATGGTTAGATCAGTTCACATCTAGCGGTCCCCATTTTGAAAAATTCAAATCGTAAGACATTACAATTTTTTCGTGCCAAAATATCTTTCTCGAACTTTGCAAGATACGTCCCATCTAAGACTCTGTAACAGAGCATTCATTCGGCGTTGTCTCTTCCAATACCATATGCGTTATATAAATATCCATAACAATCAAGGCAAAGATACATCATTGTTACTGCATTTATTGCTTAAGCATATACCAAATACTTACTCACTCAAGCGTTAGAGAACCTTTAGAAAGTACACTGAGAACCGAAGTTGTTTCATAATTTGATCCCTCTTTCATTCGAAGATTTGTTGAGTAAAGCTGAGGAAGAGTTTGGATATGACCCATGGGTGGTCTTACAATTCCATGCAGCAAAGATATCTTCCTAAATATAACTTCACAGTTGAATTTACTATAATCTAGCACGGTATATCTTCCTAAATATAACTTATATATTTCTTTTGTTCATTAGTTACACTGACAATCTTTACTTCCTCAGCATGAGCAGGTTTTGTTGTGCTATAAGAAAAAAAGGACTTTTTTTGTAATGTAAATTTAAAGTATTTTTACTTAGACCAAGGTGAAAGATCATTTTATTTGGGGCAAAGTTAATTTTTTCAATCATCTGGCAAGCAACATTCAAACGAAATTTAAATGTTGGGGTAACAGAGCCTTGATCCTTCATTGGTGTGCCTCCCTTAATGAATGTGCAGTAAGTATGAAGCTAACAAGAAAAAACTAATATTGCAAGAACCCATCCTCCTGGCATGGAATTGTAAGACCACCAGTAGGATGATCACACATGAATTCTTGAAATGAAGGTGTGTTCATGTATGATAATGGAATAGAAAACCGTTTGATCTTATCTCCAACATAAACTGCAAGAAAGCCTAATGGAACTTCAATCCCCTAAATGATGTTCATCTCACAATACTTGTTATGCAGAAACCTGTTATATTCTATTTCTCCACACAACAAATAATATACTGTTATAGATAACTCGTTTGAGAAAGAAAAATATTTTGAATTCTGATACTTGAAGTGCATGTAAAACTTCTAGAAAGCTAGCAAGTTAGGGTTAGAAGGGAGCAAAGGGTGATTTAGAAACCCTATTCCTAACTTGTAATGCAAGTTAGGGTTAGGTAGCTTGCATGACACGCTAACTTCACTTTTTCTCTCCTATAAATAGGAATCTTCTTCTTTTTGTAAATCAAACTTGAATGTATAAAGAAACTTTTTTGAAATTGAGTTCAAACACTCTCTCAAAGTTTCACTCTCACTCTTGTTATGGTTCAATCCCTAACTTAAGGTTCTTAGAAGAAGTTCTTCTTAACCTTACTTCCGTGTGAAGTTCCTCAATTCCACTCCTTCATTTGTTCAATATCCCTGCAATTCATTCTCCATTGCATTCGATCAAAGCACTTCAACAAAGCATGGAGTTCATAGCATGAGCAACTCAACAAGGATTTGAAAGAGAATAAGGTTCTTCATGATTTGCAGCAAAATAATTTTCTCGAGAACGTTATGAAAACTAGCTCTCTTCAATTTGCTATTTTAAACAACAAAATGACTATACAAATGTTTTGAATCAACAAAAAAATGACTATACAAATGGTTTGAATCTTGTTGAAGGTATAAAGAAACCAAAAGAACAAATGAATGCTAAAATCATTCTCCTCGAGGATAACAATGATGGAGAGGAATCTGATGACGATGATCATAATCATGAAGAAACCTCTCAAGGAGGTGTTAGAATTTGAGAAGTTTCTTTCTATATGATAATATGATGCATGATTTTTGTTATCATTTATTCTTTTTTAAATTATAATAAAAAAATTGCTTCTCATTACATATGAGAAGATAAATAGTAGTTTAGAATCTGTTGTAGGTCCACAAAATCAACTCTTAGGATTCATTTTATTCAGTGAATTTGTTGAGATTTTGAAGCATTATCATATGGTAATATACAATACCTTCTCTTATCCAATTTTGACTCACCAATATTCAATTAAAACTTATTCAGCATTTACTCTAATAATATCCTCACCACTGTTAGCTCTTTAATAGAAAGACACTATAGACAGTATCATCCTGATGCCCCTGCCTATCACTAGATCCAATTTGGATCAATAATTTCTTTAACCATATCATTTCATAAGCCCTCTATTAAATTATATGTAGAGATGGTTATGGCTTACGATCCCTTAATGGAAATTTCTTCATATATATCACTTCTCGCTTGGAAAGTAAAAGGTCAATGACTAATTCAATTTTGTATAGGGCACATAGTTGAACATTGTAAATATTTTATCTTTTTTCCCGATAAAGCTTTGCAGAGTTCAATTCTAGTTTGTTTCGATCAATTATACAAGTTTTAAGTTTTAAGATTTCACTCCACAGACAAAAAAAGAAAATACATACCTGGTTGAAGTAACTACTTTTGAAATAAGAGATCCGTGTAGTTGTGTGGCTTAATTAGGAAAAACAGAAGAATGAACGGCCATTGGAGAATGTATAGTTAGAAACAGTACAAGTTAGATCAATATCTATGAAATAATTGCTGCACCAAATTTCCTGATATATAATATCAGCTAAACTTGATTGATATTTTTAACAATGTTTTGTAAAAACTTTCTCATCATAGTAACATCATTTTACTTTCAAACTACAAACTAAAATAGAAAAAATTTAAAATGGAAGTTCCTTCTGTACAAAGTTGCCTCAGTTAATCTATGATCTAGCTCAGTCTCCCTAAGGTCCAGCCTGCTAGAGTGATTTACAAACTTGTCTCATCTAACATTATCTTCTATTTGCTTCCTCTAAGATTATCTATCTCAGGTTCTCCATGAAAATGCTTTACAACTGATTGAAGTGAGAGATGATATTTAGGAACTCATCCTCCTGGCATGGAATTGTGAGAGCACCCTTTGGATGATCATATCCAAATTCTTCTTCTGCTTTACTAAGCAATTCTTGAAATGAAGGCTGGTTCAAGTATGATACTGGAATCACACACCGCCTCATTTCATCTCCAACATAAACTGCAATATAGCCCTTTGGTACTTCACCCCCCTTGGAGGCCACTTGGATTGTAGAAACTGATGCTCGTCTAAGAATACCTTTTATGCGGAAACCCATTGTTTTATCTTTCTTCACTCCACAAAGAATATATTGATGTCAGAGGATTTGTGTATGAAATAAAATTTTAACTTCTATTACTTGAGGAATGCAATCAGTTGTGGTGCATGAAACCCAAACTAGTACTGCATATATAGTTTCCAAATGCCCTCTGCTAACTGAAACCTCAATTATTGATCTTTTGATTGTCTACAATGGATTCAACCAAGAGACAAGATCACAAGGTGTTGTCTTAGATATCTCCTTCAAGGACTTGGCAATTCAATGGGACTACTTACCCCGCCTTTTTAGATTCTGGCCAACAGATTTACCCCCTGCAAATTAAAATTGAAAGCATTGCTTATTCATGAGTTATGATGCTACAGCTAGTTCAATGATCGACATGCTTTAGACATCTCACATGCATCTCCATGTGTACACTAAATTGAATTGGAGGTTAGAAGAGAAGCAATATTGAACGCATGTTCACAGTGCCCTATGAACCACACTCTTTCTGTGTCTGGCAAATTTGAGAAAAACCATTTGAACTTCCATAAATGAAATTCCTCTCGCCAAATAAGTCAGTATCATGGCATTAGATTTTTTTTCACACATATACTTCTAAGAGTCCTATGGACATTACCACATGCCCTTGTCTAGCAGTTGGCCCATGACTATTATCTCATAATCTTTCACCAATAATTCAAGTACCCTTCTTACATAAGCTTTATCTATATATATTCACCGTTGCAAGCATTTTAGAACCAACACAAATCATTCACATCCTGAAGCAACAAAATTCATAAGCCTCAGCTCTCAAGCTCTATTCATACCATTTTGTTATCAAGTCTGAGCAAATCTACTACACAACAATGGGCTTTCGTTTACCTAGTATCAGAAGGGCATCGATCGCAGCAAACCAAGCATCTTCTAAGGGTATGGAGGTGCCAAAGGGTTATCTTGCAGTGTACGTTGGAGAGAAAATGAAGCGATTTGTGATCCCCATATCATATTTGAGCCAACCTTCATTCCAGGACATGTTGAGTGAAGCAGAGGAAGAGTTTGGATATGATCATCCCATGGGTGGTCTTACAATTCCTTGCAGTGAAGATGTCTTCCAAAGCACAACTTCACACTTGAATAGGCATTAAGTTTTGTACTATAGAAGTCTGACACAGAATTGAAGAGCCATTTTGTCATAGGCATCTTCTCAATTTGTAAACATAACTCCTTTTTGAGTAATAGGAAAAATTCGATTATAGTAATATTGTTGCTTCTTTTTATTTGTTTGATGACAACGAATTCAACTACTCAAGAGGCCCCTCTGTGTTAACTGTTTTTTGGATTGCAAATATTAACTTCAAGATGTAGAAGAAGGGTTTCTTGCTATAAAACAAAAGCAAGACGTGGTTGTCCTGATGAATTTCAAACAACTGGTTCCTAGCAATATTTTTACTAGAACCAACTTGAAAGATTAGTTTATGTGGAGTGATGTTAAATTTTGGGTTAACTTTGGAAACCCTTGAATAATACCAGCCTACTTCCATAGTCAAAACCCTTTTTTCTCATACCATTTATTGATGGCTTATCTCAAGTAATGCTTTGTATGACTTTTTTTTGTTATATAGATTTAGTTCGCATCAAAATGTTGGAGGTGGGGTTTTTCCTATAAAGAAGCACTTGCTTTGAATCATCTAGGATATGGTTCCTATTCTAGGTGCATCTTGTTTTATGGTCCATGGTGGATGGTAGTTTTAGGATGGGAAGAGGTGCCATATAGATAGATATCATCCTCTTTATCTGTAAACTTTATCTATAAACGGGTTGAGATACCTCTAAAGTATTCCCTTTTAATTAATTTAATTCTTTGTTGATAAAAAAAGAGCATCTGAATGGAAAGTGGTGGATGTTACAAACTACACGAACCTAAACAAGCCCTGCATGAAGGAACCATATTCATTGCCTAGCATTGACCGATTGGTGGCCTCGGTTGGTCGATTGGTCGCCGAAGTTATGCAACGTGCATGGGTAAATCGTCGCTTGGTGAGGTGAATGTAGGTGGCCTCGGTTATGGGTGTTTCGGTAAAGTTGAATGTTGCTTTGAGGTAACCTGTTGGTTATATTTTTGGGTATGGTCTTCTCACTTTAAAGTTGTTCTGCTCCAACCATAAATGAGAGTTTCTTTTGTGGATGATAGGAAGTTCACTTCTGGTTACTGTAATGGGTTGGGATATCCCTGAAGTATCCCTTTAATTTTATTTATTCATTGCTGATAAAAATAAAAAATAAAATTGACCGATTGGTGGATAGGGCGGCCAGACATTGAGTTTTGAGTTTCTTGGATGCATACTCTGGGTATAACCAGATTCGCATGCATCCAAGAGATAAGGAAAAAACGAATTTTTACTATTACTACGAGGTTATGCCCAACGTGGGTGCAACTTAGAGGTTGATGTATAAGATCTTCATGGGAATGAAACTGTTGTATAATTCACTAAGACTCGGCTAAGCCAAAAGTGGTTTAAAAGTATGTTGTATTGCACTTTTATTTAGGTAACAACCATCAAATTCCAAGGAAATTATTAGTACCAAAAGAGGATCATTATAGTAAAAGAAAGTTCCTTCTGCACAAATTTGCCTCATCTAAGACTATCCATCTCAGTCTCCATTAAGATGGTTGAAAATTGATTCAAGTGAGGTGACATCTTGGAACTCATCCTCTAGGGATGTAATTGTGAGACAACCTATTGGATGCTTCAATTAGTAATTCTTGAAATGAAGATTAGTTCAGTATGACAATGAAATCACAAATCACAATATAGACAATGATATGATGTACTGCTTGATAACCGGAGAAAAGTTAATTTTTTCAATCAACAGGCAAACAATATGCAGACTAAATTTAAATTAAGTGGTAACAAGGCCGATCCGGTGTGTCTTCCACTATATGAATGGAGTTCAGTAAGTATGAACTCAACAAGAAAAAAATAATATTTCATTAGGTTGTGCTGATTGTTTAGGAAAATAAACGATCACGTTTTGTAGTGACGGTAGAATGCAAAGAAGTAGAAAAGTAACTAAAGACAAATCCTCTGGTTTAGAAAGCAAAACCTAGAATGAGTCACATAAATAGAAGAATCCACCAACACGTAGCAAAACTTGTTTTAGGATAAATGTGTTGTGTGTTCCATGCCTAGCTCAACGAAAAACATTGAACTGCAATATGGCAGCAGAAGCATCATTAGCATTTTTGGTATGAGCTCAACATGGATTCATGACATTTGGTAAAATATACAAGTATTTTAACAATGGTTTTCATTACCACTTTCTCATCCATTTCCTTATCAGAAAAGAAAAGAAAAAAACTTTTTCGTTCATACAACTCTTTCTAATTTCCCAAGGAATACAAGGCAGAAACTAAAATGAAAATTTTTAACAATGAAACAAGTTCCTTACGTACACATTTTCCAATGATCTATCATTCTCTATCCTTCCTAATGATTTTTTTTTTTTTCAGCAATCCTTCCTAATGATACAAGTGAGACTTTGTAACTCATCAAAGCAGGAGTCATGTTAGATAAAGATCCCATAATGGATCACAAAATAGTTCCAAATAACCTCATTAGAATATATTCTAATATTAAGAGATGAGTTTAATCATAACTCATCCTCAGTATGGTGAGAATTACCCCATTTATATACTCTAAATTTACTTTATTTTTTTTAGAATTACTTTTACTTATATACTCTAAATTTACTCTATTAATTGATGTGAGATCTCGAACGATCTTTAGTGACTTCTGTACAATTGTCTTCCCTAAGAATATCTATGTCAGTCTCCATTGGCATAATTTGCGGCTAATTTAAATGAGAGATGACATTTAAGAACCCATCCTTTCGGCATGGAATTGGAAGACCACCCGTCCGATGATCATATATGAATTCTTCTTCTTCTGCCTTATTAAGTAATTCTTGAAATAAAGGTTGGTTCATGTATGATAATGGAATACAAAACCGTTTCATCTTATCTCCAAAATAAATTGCAAGAAAGCCTATTAGAACTTCAATCCCCTAAATGATCTTTGTCTCGTAATACTTGTTATGCGGAAACCAGTTACATTATATTCCTCCACGCAACAAATAATATACTGTGATAACTTGTTTGAGATTCTTGAATTCTACAAAGGAGTCTACCAAGACACAGGGATCACATGGTGTTGTCTTAGCGATGGCTTCAAAAGAGTAGGAATTTCAATGATGGACATGCTTTTGAGATTATGGCTAACACATTTATCCACTTCAAGTTAAAGACATCAAGAAAGGTCAAACCAAATGCTTGTTCATTGATTATCCTACTCTATAGCTCTTTCAATGATGGACATGCTTGGACATCTCATTAATAAATGACAGCTATTGATGTCAATCACGTACCCACTTGTATAAGAGAAGAGAAACCAATGTCTAAACCGTGAGTTTTCTCAAATTTAAATGGAGGTAAGAAGAGAAGTGAAATTCAATACAAGTTCATGCGACACTATATATGAACCATAGTCTTGAAAACTGACATCTGAACTTCCATAAACGAAGCTGGCAGTCCTATCCATGCATAATCAATGTCAACATCATGCCACTACATTTTCATTTTGCCTATACATGTGAGACTCCTCTTAGACATTACCACATGCCCTTGTCTCTCAGTTGCTCCCATCACTATTATTTCATAATCTTTCACCAATAATTCAACTACCCTTCATACATAAGCTTTATCTATATATATTCACGGTTACAAGCATTTTGGAACCAACACAAATCATTCACATCCTGAAGAAACAAAATTCATAAGCCTCAGCTCTCAAGCTCTTTTCATACCATTTTGTTCTCAAGTCTGAGAAAATACAACACAACAATGGGCTTTCGTTTACCTAGTATCAGAAGGGCATCGATCGCAGCAAACCAAGCATCTTCTAAGGGTATGGAGGTGCCAAAGGGTTATCTTGCAGTGTACGTTGGAGGGAAAATGAAGCGATTTGTGATCCCCATATCATACTTGAGCCAACCTTCATTCCAAGACATGTTGAGTGAAGCAGAGGAAGAGTTTGGATTCGATCATCCCATGGGTGGTCTTACAATTCCTTGCAGTGAAGATGTCTTTCAAAGCACAACTTCACACTTGAATAGACATTAAGTC
The DNA here is from genome assembly GCF_000499845.2 of Phaseolus vulgaris. Taxonomy (NCBI): domain Eukaryota; kingdom Viridiplantae; phylum Streptophyta; class Magnoliopsida; order Fabales; family Fabaceae; genus Phaseolus; species Phaseolus vulgaris. Next base: position 6,989,117 of record NC_023754.2, on the reverse strand, counting down.
TTGTAATATAGAAGTCTGACACAGAATTGAAGAGCCATTTTGTCATAGGCATCTTCTCCATTTGTTTAGAGTAACATTTTTGCTCCTATATATTTGTTTGATGACAACAATTCAACTACTCAAGAGGGCCCGCTGTGTTAACTGTTTTTTGGATTGCAAATATTAACTTCACGCTGTAGAAGCAGGATTTCTTGCTATAAAACAAAAGCAAGACATAGCTGTCCTGATGCATTTCAAGGCATATATAGAACACATGGTTCCTAGCATGGGAAGAATAACAATAGTTTTACTAGAATCAACGTGAAAGATAGTTTATGTTAAATTTTGGAGTGCCGAGGCCTTGAAAACAAGTGAGGTGTACGTTGAGTCATATGGATTGAGTGCAAGAATGATGGACGTGAGATAAATTAAGGGTTATCTTTAGAGACCCTTGAATAATACCAGCCTACTTCCATACTCAAAATCTTTTTTTCTCATACCATTAACAGATGCTTTATCTCAGTTAATGATTTTCTTTGGCTTTTGTTTCTTATATAAATGAACCTGTGATCGTTAGTACGCATGAGAAGGCTCAATGTTTCAATCCAATCACCTACCACAATTAATATCTTTTCTATTTCATTACTATACTGATGTTTCTATTTTCATCCAAGTAACAACTAATAATAACCTTGATGCCGGTGGTTGTGTAGGAAAATGGAAATTTTGATAACCCTAAGAAGATGATATCGTTTTGAAGTCATGGAAAGCAAAGAAGCACTTTTGTAACCGATGACAAGTACTATTTGGTGAGCAAAGGAGGGTGTCACTGTCAAGAATCTCAACCATGAAATTAGTTTAGTACTTTATCTGTTTGAGACTGTCCAGAAGAAGAAACATATAAGGGGTCTCCGGCGAGGGAGGGGTGAGAAACCTGGTTATTGCTGACACTTCATTTTTCTATACTAACTTTCCCGAACATTTTCGGGAGGGAGATTTATGGAAGGTTTTTCAAAGGTGGCGAAGAGTTCTGGACGTTTTCGTCTCAAGAAAGTTCAACGCAAGGAATCAAAAGTTTGGTTTTGTAAGGTTCCAGGGAGTGAAAGATTTTTTCTCTTTGGAAAGAGAACTGGATGCAATTTGGATTGGTACTTGGAAGCTACAGGTGAATCTTCCCAAGTATCAGAGGAAGGAGGAATCAAGGACGCAGAGAAAAGGGGGTCGAAGGTCCGGCTGGATTCCTAAGAAGAGCGTGACACAGACTAGGGAAGACTAGAATCGGAAGGGGGACCAGACGGAGCAGCGCTCGTTTGCTCAAGTGGTGTCGGGTGGTGCAGTCCAGAGTGGGCCAGAGCGGAACGTAAATGGTTCACAAGGGGTTGAGGTTACCCAACTCACTGTGGACTTAGAGCAGTTCTCCTGGTTAGAAGGGTGTTACGTTGGTTGCCTTAAGGTGGTTCCATGCATGCAGTTGATTAAGGAGAGCTTTGTCATGGGAGGTTTTAGCCTAGTCAGAATAAGATATCTTGGGGAAAGGTTTGTTCTACTTTCATGGGACGAAGGAGAAGGTTTGAGTAAGATCATTGCCGATAACAAATCTTGGTTCGATGAATTGTTCTCGCTAGTTATTCCATGGGATGACTCTTTCGCAGTGAAAGAAAGACTTGCTTGGATACATTGCAGAGGCATCCCACTTCAGCTGTGGTGCAACCAGTGCTTTACCAGAGTAGGGGCTCCGGTGGGGGAGGTGGTGGAGATTGAAGAATTAACCGAGAAGAGAGACATGCTGGAGTTTGCACATTTTCAGGTGAAAATACTAGTTAACAGTGTTATCAACATGGTGAAGGATTTTTGTGTAAGGTATCGTTCAAAGAAAAGGGTTGCACACCGGATATATCTTTCAAAAAATTGTTTGGCAAGTGGGATGGAGGTGGTTTAGATGTAGATACCGAAGCAAGCTCAGAAGAAGGAAGCTTAGGAGCAAGTCTTTGCGATTCAGTGGGTTTGGAGTTCGACGTGGCTAGAGGAGGAAGAGTAGTCGTCGATGGTGGAGGAGGAGGAGTGGAAGCTACCGGAGGAGGAAGAGCGGGGACTGGAGGGTCGGTCCAGGGCAAGATGGATTCAAATCCCCTCGGGAAGGCGTGCCTGCTACACGAAAAGTTATTCTCTCAAGAATAATTAAATGGCGCCTTGAATGTGAATGACTCTAATGGATCTGTTGGTTACTCAAAGGTTGAGATAGTGGAGTCAACATTAAATGCAGAACTGGCTTCTCCCAATAAGATCACGCCAGCGGATGTAAGGAGAGGAAGGGGTTTCGGTGCTGAGAATGCAAACATTGATGAGCGTGAGGTTAGATGCAATGGTGATAAATCAAAGGAGGGTATTTCTGAAGGTGTTGGAAAGGGGTCTTACGTGGAAGGGGCTCACTTCATGGAGCATGTTGGCCGTGGGCCCACTTCTTGTATTAAGGATGGCTATCCTTTTAGTGGTTGCGTGGAAAGAGGTGCAGTGAGTGGGAAAGAAGTGGGTGGGGCAGTTAATAAGGAACAATTTTCACAACAGAATGAATTTAAAGAGGTAGGTAGGAAGGCAAAGTTAACATGTCACTAGAGGAACGCGATTTTTGAGGCTTCTTTGGGTGGGAGATTCTATAAGGCCTGGACCTTCTTTTGGAGGAATTGGAACAAGTTGGGGTTAGGGTGGACGAAGAGGGAGATGTTGCACGTCAGTTACCACACACAACTTTAATGAATGAATTCCCAAAGGTTTTAATTATTCCTGGAGCGGTCGATAGTGGTTCTGATGGAAACCAAGTAGAGGACGCCCAAGCCCAAGAAGGGGCTCAAGCCCAAAGAATCACTAGTAGCATGGCAAGAGCTTTGGGAAAAGAGTGTCAAATGATGACTCTTCTTATTTCTCTTGTATAGTGGTACGTGGTGTGGATATTAAATAAATAGGTGTAAATGTATTAGAGAGAGTCACATTGTCCATGTGACTTAGTGGGAGGGTGTAGGTGTAATATAGGAGGTGGCAAAACTAGAAAGGAAGTCACATCTTCCTCATGCTCTAGTTGGCGCCATTTTAGTGTCATTTAGGGGGGAATTTGAATTTGATTAGCTTCTCATTTCAGCACCTCTTAGGCTATAAATAAGGTGCTTGCCTTTGTAAATTTCAGAATTGGATAATTGATATAGAGAAACTCTACTCATTTGGAGAGAGATTTGTGTGAGATTTGGATCTCCTTGCTTAGTCTCATCTTGTGAGCTTTTGGAGAGCTTCAAGTGGCGGCTTCCTTCACTCATCTTGGGACTCCATCACCAAGTGGCGTGAGCAACTCCAATTCCCATTCCAGTCGATCTTCAATCACCTAAGTCTCCTTCCTTTCATCTCCATTTCTGTTTTCAATCGGTAGCCTAGAGTTCTTAAGTGTTCTTCATCTTTTCACCATTTAATTTTGTGTTCATATGCTGTTTCTTAAGTTTCTGTTCGGTGCTTTGTGTTCTTGGTTCAGTTTTGATTTGTAATCTTGTTCCATGGATGTTCACAAGGAGATAGCACTCTTACTTGAGTTTGGAACATCATTTGGACGGCTATGTCTCCATTGATGATTCCTTAAGCTTCCCTGAGTCCAATTCTGTTTTCAACATTCTGTTTTGTTCTTGTTTTTCCTTTCAATTCCGCCAAGTGTTTGTGATAAGGACATGGCACTCATTGTTCAATGAATTTGGCTTATCTCTTGGATGGCATTATCCTCCATTGAGATGACCTTAAGTCTCCTTAATGTTGTGTGTCTTGTTAAAGTGTCAATCCAACTCATATCATGTGGTATCTAGAGCTATGGTTGTGTGCAAAAATTTTTTTTTGAGTTGCTGGACACTTTGATTCTGTTTTTGTGATTAGTGATTATGTTTTTGTGTTTTTTGAGTATTTCTTGCTGTTTTAATTGTTGTTAATCATTGTGCTTGAGTCATTTTAATTTTTGAATGCCTACTTGTTTTGTCTAGTCATGTTTTTCCTATAATGTCATCAATTCCTTGCAGTACTTTTCTTGCTACCTTTGGTTGATTGTTTTTATTTGAGTACAAATTTTGATTTCTGTTTCTTATCCTTTGGTGCATTTTCTTTTTAGTTTTGAGTTCATGCTTGTGTATTAGATCTATACAAGTTCTTAAACATCAATTCTATTGTATCTTTTGAAGTTTCTCCATTCTGTTTTTTCATTCCAGTATAGGTTCCTCTATTTTTCATAAAAACGTGCTGACTGTTTGGTTTATCAAAATTTCTGTGCTTACTGGAAAATTCTGAACTTCTGGATTTAAGTAGTTTGAAGTGTTACAAAAGAGTGAAAAAAAGAAGTACATCAAAATTCAATATGCAAAAAAAATTATAAATGAAATACGTACAGTGTGTAAAATTCTGACGCTGGAAAACGGTGATTCGGCAGTCATTTTCGGAAATTTATCACAATTAATTGGATTATTGTTTTTGAGTAATTCCAATGCCAATTTTTAGATAACATCTTGAATTTCCAGTGGTTAAAATTTCACATTCCAGTTCGCTTTCTACAGTTACAGTTAAATCTTTAAAGTCACGCACAGTTTTAAAAAAAAATTCCAGTAGCATTGTTTTTGTTTTCTTCATCTATTCTAGTACTATTCTTTAGGACTCCTTTGTGTGCTATCCTTTCATTGTATACCTTACGTTTCTTGCTTGTCTTTTAATTCATATTCTTTTCCAGTTTTGTCATACATTACATTCTGTTGTGGTTTAGCTTTTCTTGCTTATATCTTTTTTTGATTGTCTTCTTGTTTCCTCTAAGTTTTGTGGTGACTTGTTCTTAAGTGAGTGTGGTTTGCTTTGACATTTTTCATTTGAAGCTCATCCAATCCACAAATGAGAGGCTTGGCTAAGGAAAGAACACTTTTCTTGGAGTGGTTTGAGTACATTCTTTTGGCCTTTTCCAGCAAGCTACATTTTGCTTTATTCTGCTAACAAGTTTCCTTAATTGTTTGTTTCTGTTTTTGTGCCTTTTATCATCATGGCTAATTTTTCTAGTGGAGAATCCTCCAAACCTTGCTCACCTCAAAAGGCAGCTCTCTTTGAAGATTTAAAGAATGCTAGACAATCAAATGCACAATATCTTGACATGATAAGACAAATGGAGACAAGGCTCCAAAGCTTGGAGATGGCCTGTGAAGATGTTCATCAAAACCGGGAGAGAAGATGATGGAGATCAAGCTCAAGTGGACATGGAGGCCAATCATCAAGAGCAAGAAGAGGTTGAGGCTCAATTGGAGGACGCCCATGGAGGTCAAAGCCCACCTCAAAGGCTTACAAGAAGCATGTGCAAAGCTTTAGGAGCTAGGGGACGTTTATTTTCTCTTTTTGTAATTTCTTTGGTTGAAGGTGCTTAGAGGGAAACATTAGAAACCTCTATTGTTAAAGCATCTTTTAGTCTTTAGTTAGGAGTCTTAGGAGGGGGGGTGCGTTAGTAGATAGGTGTAGGAATAAAAAAGGAGGTGCCAAAGTGAGAGAAGAGATCACAACTTCCTCATGTCTTGTTTTAGGCGCCGGTTTCTTTTGTTTTTAAGAGGGAATTTTGAATTCTCTTAGCTTGATTTTCAGCACCTCTAGGCTATAAATATAGGTGCTGCCCTTGTACATTTCAGATTTGAATTTAGACTAAAGAAACTATACTCAATTTTTGAGAGAGCATTGGAGAGCTTTGTGCCTTCTTCACTAGTCTTATCTTGATGGTTCCATGGTTACCTCAAGTGGCGGCTTGCACACTTATCTTGGAGTCTCCATCCTCCTAGTGGCGTGATCATCCAACCATACATCCATCTTCATGAGCTTTCTCTTCTCCTTCCTTCCTTCTCTTTTGATATTCATGTCTTAAGCTTGTGTTCTTGTGTTTTGGTTCGACACTTTCATTTTCCAGCAGCTGTTCTTCTTCTTCTTTGTTTTTGGTTCGGTGCCTTTTATTTTCCAGCACTTCTAATTCAGTTTTCTTATCTTTTGTTCGGTACATTTCAATTCTAAGCCATTTTGTTCGGTGCCTTTGCATTTTCTTTCAATTCAATCGGTTCAATTTGACAATATGTGGAACTTCCACATGAGTTTGTGTTTTGGCACTAGTTTTGGTGAGTTCTTGTTCATAGAACCTTGATCCAATTCTATGATAAAGTGCCTATCTCATAACCAACTCAAGATGATTCCTAAGAATGTCAAGAATCATTCTAATTGTGCTAGTGGAATCACATCAGAAGACATCATCATTATCATAGGCATTCTTCAAGGACTTCTCACTCTTCTCATGCATATCATGAAGGCAATGAACGGCGAAGGCACCATCATCATGAAGAGAGGCGCCAACATGTGGCTGACCCTTATCCACCTATTGTAAAACTCCCTAGCTTTAGTGGTGAGAGTGATCCTAATGTGTACTTAGGGTGGGAGGCCAAGGTTGAGCAAATATTTGATGTAAATGGGGTTATAGATGATCATAGGGTTAGATTAGCATCTTTAGAATTCTTAGACTATGCCATGCAATGGTGGTATCAAACTCTCTTGGACATTGACCTACACAAGAGACCGCCCGTGGTCTCTTGGGATGATTTCAAAGCTTGTCTACGCGCTAGATTTGTGCCTCCACACTTTAGGAAAGACCTATTGTTGAAACTCCAAAGGTTTCATCAAGGAACGCTAAGTGTGGATGATTACTTTAAACAACTAGACACGCTTTTAATTAGAGTTCATATGGATGAGAGTGAGGAAGCCAAAATAGCTAGGTTTGTTAGTGACCTTCAAAGGGACATTCAAGACGTGGTAGAGCTACAAGAATATTCTTCATTACAAAATGCAGTTCACCTTGCTAGTAAAATTGAAAATCAAATTGCAAGGAAAAATGCTTTCAAAAATTCTTCTAAAGATAGCTACTACCACTCTTCTTGGAAAAATAAAAATAGCTCTTTTTCAAATCTCCCTTCTAAGGACTCTACTTTCAAACCTAGAGATTCTAAGCCTTCCACTTCCACTTCTAGGCCTAAATCACCAACTAAATCGTCTAGTAAGAAGTGTTTTAAATGCTTAAGCTATGGACATATTGCTTCTAATTGCCCTTCTAAACGAAATATGTATATGCATGATGGGGTAGTGGGTAGTGAGCATGAGTCCGAAACTTCTAGACATTCCTCACCTTCTAGATCCCCTAGTGAGAATGAGAGTGAAAGCCCACATGAGGGTGACCTATTGGTAATAAGACGCATGCTTGGACAAGTTTTAAAACCTTTTGATGAAAGTCAAAGAGAAAATATCTTTCATTCAAGGTGTCTTATTAATGATAGGGTATGCTCTTTGATTGTGGATGGGGGGAGTTGTGCTAATGTGGCAAGCACAAGAGTGGTAGACAAGCTTGGATTATCTACCATCTCTCATGCCAAGCCCTACAAATTACAATGGTTAAGTGAGGTAGGTGAGATTATTGTTAACAAGCAAGTCCTCATTACATTTTCTATTGGTAAATAGAAAGATGAGGTCTTGTATGATGTTGTCCCAATGGAAGCCACACATATTCTTTTAGGTAGGCCATGGCAATTTGATAGAAAAGTTTTTGATGATGGCTTTACCAACAAAATTTCTTTTAACTTCCATGGGCACAAAGTCATTCTTAAGTCTCTCTCTCCAAAGGAAGTACATGAAGACCAAGTTAAAATGAGAGAAAAGAGAGAGAAAGAAAATGATAAAAAAAGTTCCAAGAGAAGCCTTCTCTTGTCCACACAACAAGTTAAAAAGGTAATAGTTACTCAAAAGCCTATTTTTTTTAGCTATTCCTAGGACTATTGAATGTGAGTCGGCTAAGGATAGTCCCACATATTTGGACAATTTGGTAAAGGAATATGAAGATGTGTTTCAAGATCCTCCTAAAGGCTTACCACCTCTAAGAGGGATTGAACACCAAATAGACTTCATGCCCGGGGTTTCTTTACCAAATCGCCCTGCATATAGGACCAATCCCCAAGAGGCCAAAGAGATTTAACAACAAGTTGAGGATTTATTAGCTAAGGGGTGGGTACAAGATAGCATGAGCCCATGTGCTATGCCTGTCATACTTGTCCCCAAAAAGGATGGGACATGGATGATGTGTACGGATTGTCGCGCTATAAATAACATTACCATCAAATATAGGCATCCCATTCCTAGGTTAGATGACTTGTTGGATGAATTACATGGGTCTAAAATATTTTCCAAAATTGATCTTAAGAGTGGTTACAATCAAATTCGTATTAAACAAGGTGATGAATGGAAAATCGCTTTTAAGACCAAATTTGGTTTATATGAGTGGTTAGTCATGCCTTTTGGCTTGATTAATGCTCCTAATACCTTCATGCGACTCATGCATCATGTATTAAGAGCATTCCTTGGCAAGTTTGTTGTGGTTTACTTTGATGATATTCTTATATATAGCTTGTCTTTAGAAGATCATGAGTCACATGTTAGACAAGTATTAGAAACTCTTAGGAAGGAAAAGTTATATGCTAATCATGCTAAATGTTTCTTTGCATTAGATCATATAGGGGTGCATGTAGATCAAACAAAAGTTGCAGCAATTCAACATTGGCCTACACCCACCAATGTTAATGAGGTACGAAGCTTTCATGGACTTGCTAGTTTTTATAAGCGGTTTGTGAAAGACTTTAGTACAATTGCCGCACCATTAAATGCCATAGTAAAGAAGGATGTGGTTTTTAAGTGGGGACAAGAGCAAGAAAACGCTTTTTAAACTTTGAAGGAAAAATTGACTAGAGCCCCCATTTTAGCCCTTCCTAACTTTGCTAAGACATTTGAAGTAGAATGTGATGCCTCTAATATAGGCATTGGGGCTGTTCTCCTTCAAGAGGGACACCCCATAGCTTATTTTAGTGAGAAACTCAAAGGGAGTCATATCAATTACTCCACTTATGATAAAGAACTTTATGCTCTAGTTCGAGCTTTGCAAAATTGGGAACATTATCTTTTTCCAAAGGAATTTGTGATCCATAGTGATCATGAGTCCCTTAAATATTTGAAAAGCCAAAGCAAGCTTAATAAGAGACATGCTAAGTGGGTGGAGTTTATTGAACAATTTCCTTATGTGATCAAACATAAACAAGGTAAAATTAATGTGGTTGTCAATGCTCTTTCAAGAAGATATACCTTGTTAAATGTTTTGGATGTTCAATATTTAGGATTTGATCACATAAAGGAACTTTATCATGATGACCTAGATTTCTCTGTAATCTATCAAGAGTGTTCCAAGGGAGGTCACAAAGACTTTTTCTTACATAATGGTTTTCTTTTTAAAGGAAAAAGACTTTGTGTTCCCCAAGGATCCATAAGACAATCTCTTGTTAGAGAGGCTCATGAGGGTGGGCTTATGGGACATTTTGGGGTAGCTAATACTTTAGACACATTGCATGAACATTTCTTTTGGCCTCACATGCGCAAATCCGTACATAACTTCTGTGATAAATGTATAGCATGTAGGAAAGCTAAATCTAAAGTCCAACCCCATGGTTTATATACCCCTCTTCCTATCCCTACAATGCCTTGGGTTGATATTTCTATGGATTTTATCTTAGGACTACCCAAGACATCGAAGGGTAAGGATTCCATCTTTGTGGTAGTGGACCGTTTTTCTAAAATGGCTCATTTTATTCCATGCCACAAAGTGGATGATGCATGTCATATTGCAAATCTCTTCTTTAAGGAAGTTGTTCGTTTACATGGACTTCCTAGAAGTATAGTATCTGATAGGGATTCCAAGTTCTTAAGTCACTTTTGGAGGACCTTATGGGGGAAACTTTGCACAAAACTTCTTTTTTCTACTACTTGCCACCCTCAAACTGATGGTTAAACTGAAGTGGTTAATAGAACTTTGGGACAAATGTTGAGATGCTTTATTTCCAGGAATCCAAGGGTTTGGGAGAATTTACTACCTCATGTTGAGTTTGCTTATAATAGGGTAGTAAATTCTACCACTGCCCATTCTCCTTTTGAGGTTGTTTACGGGTTTAATCCCCTCACACCTCTAGATCATCTTCCCATTCCTATACTTGATGAGGTTCTATGCAAGGACGGTTTTGAAAAGGCTTCCTTTATTAAAGACTTGCATAACCACATCAAGTTACAAATTGAGAAGAAAGTTGGTCAGTATGTTGAAACTGCCAACCAAAGGCGCAAGGCATTAATCTTTGAGCCCAACGATTGGGTTTGGCTTCATTTAAGAAAGGATAGATTTCCTTCTCTAAGGAAGTCCAAACTTATGCCTCGTGGTGATGGCCCTTTCCAAGTCATCAAGAGGATTAATGATAATGCCTATGAGTTAGATATGCCTAATACTTATCTTGGTAGTAATTCTTTCAATGTTACTGATCTAACTTTTTTTTATGCAGGTTTTCCAAATTCGTGGACGAATTCTCTCCAACCCGGGGAGTATGATGGAAACCAAGTAGAGGACGCCTAAGCCCATGACGCCCAAGCCCAAGAAGGGGCCCAAGCCCAAAGAATCACTAGTAGCATGGCAAGAGCTTTGGGAAAAGAGTGTCAAATGATGACTCTTCTTATTTCTCTTGTATAGTTGTAGGTGGTGTGGATATTAAATAAATAGGTGTAAATGTATTATAGAGAGTAACATTGTCCATGTGACTTAGTGGGAGGGTGTATGTGTAATATAGGAGGTGCCAAAACTAGAAAGGAAGTCACATCTTCCTCATGCTCTACTTGACACCATTTTAGTTTCATTTAGGGGGGAATTTGAATTTGATTAGCTTCTCATTTCAGCACCTCTTAGGCTATAAATAAGGTGCTTGCCTTTGTAAATTTCAGAATTGGATAATTGATATAGAGAAACTCTACTCATTTGGAGAGAGATTTGTGTGAGATTTGGATCTCCTTGCTTAGTCTCATCTTGTGAGCTTTTGAAGAGCTTCAAGTGGCGGCTTCTTTCACTCATCTTGGGACTCCATCACCAAGTGGTGTGAGCAACTCCAATTCCCATTCCAGCCGATCTTCAATCACCTAAGTCTCCTTCCTTTCATCTCCATTTTTGTTTTCAATTGGTAGCCTAGAGTTCTTAAGTGTTCTTCATCTTTTCACTGTTTAATTTTGTGTTCATATGTTGTTTCTTAAGTTTCTGTTCGGTGCTTTGTGTTCTTTGTTCAGTTTTGATTTGTAATCTTGTTCCATGGATGTTCACAAGGAGATAACACTCTTATTTGAGTTTGGAACATCATTTGGACGGCTATGTCTCCATTGATGATTCCTTAAGCTTCCTTGAGTCCAATTATGTTTTCAGGATTCTGTTTTGTTCTTTTTTTTTCCTTTCAATTCCGCCAAGTGTTTGTGATAAGGACATGGCACTCATTGTTCAATGAGTTTGGCTTATCTCTTGGATGGCATTATCCTCCATTGAGATGACCTTAAGTTTCCTTAATGTTGTGTGTCTTGTTAAAGTGTCAATCCAACTCATATCAGGCTCTTTAGATGGAGATAAGTCAGAAGAAGAAGAGGGAGCGAGGATGATTGAGGTGTCACCTTTGAGGGCGAGTGGGAGATCGTTTACTCCGGGAAGGGAGGAGGAGGGATTGGGGGCGGACTTGGATTGTTGCTAGGTAGTTGGAGGTGAAGGAGGGTCTTCGAAAGGGAGGATGACAGATTTAGTAGGTGACAAAGCTGGAAAGCAACTTTCGGTGGACCAAGTTTTTTTGGTCCATCAAACAGGCAGTGCGTCGAATTCTATATTCAGTACTGATAGTGCAATAGAGAACTTAAATATAATTTTCTGGGTGATGACCGATAAGAATGTGGCATCTAGTGTTTGGGGAGTAGGGAAAGAAGCAGGGTTTTCGTTTCCAGGTGAAGAAGAAATAGTTTTAAACCGTATTTGTTCGTTGTATAATCAGGGCGGAGTAAGCACGAGAAAGATGTGGAAGGAGAGGAGAAAGGTTGTCAATGAAGTTAATTAGTTTGAATATCAGAGGGGTAGGAGGTACGATAAAAAGGAATTATGTAAGGGATTTTATCAGCAGGGAACAGGTGGATATGGTGTGTTTACAAGAGACAAAGTGTTCGGATTTTAGTAGGGAGAAGATATGTCTACTTTGGGGAACAAACGAAATAGAATGGGTGGAAAACAAAGCTATAAATAGTGCAGGGGGTGTGCTTACAATGTGGAGTAAAAAGTCGTTCCAGTTATCCAGATTTGTAAATGGGAGAAATTATACGGTATTAGAGGGGTATTGGATGAGAGGTAATGGAGCACATGTAACTATTGTGAATATCTATTGTTCTGGTTCGTTAAGGTTAAAGAAAGAGCTATGGAACGAGGTTTGTAGTTTCAGACAGGGACAAATCTCAAAGGCTTGGTGTGTTATTGGGGATTTTAACTCCATTAGACGGCAAGAGGAAAGGAAGAGTGTGATTTCGAATACTGATTATTCTAGAGAAATAAAGGGTTTCAATGATTTCATCGAAAGATCAGAATTGGTAGACATCCCACTGGTGGGCAGGAAGTTTACATGGTTCAAACCCAATGGTTTGGTAAAAAGCAGAATAGACAGGGTGTTAGTCTCTAAGGAATGGCTAGAGTTTTGGCCAAACAGCCAACAATTTGTTTTTAAGTAGATCAATATCGGATCACTGTGCTGTTATCCTGAAGGAAGTCTCAGAGGATTGGGGTCCGAAGCCTTTTAGGTGTTTGGATGTATGACAGAAGGATAGCAGGTTTAAAGAGTTTGTGAGACTGAATTGGTATTCTTACAAGGTGGAGGGAGGAGGAATTTTTGTGTTTAAAGAAAAGTTGAAAAAGTTAAAAGCAGACATAAAGGTGTGGAAGAAGGAAGTTTTCGGTGATGTGAATCACGCTAGTAAGGAAATCCAACAGAAGATAGACGAATTATACATTCGTGATGACGATGTAGGGTTAGTTGAGTCTAAAAGGGAAGAAAGAAAGTCTCTATGTGCTAAACTTTTTGTCTCGAAGTCTAAACAAGAGGCGATTTTATTTCTGAAAGCAAGACAGAGTTGGATAAAGCAGGGGGATCTAAATACAAAGTTCTTTCATTCTTTGGTAAAATGGAGGAGGGCAAGGAATCAGTTGCATGAGGTTTTTGTTAATAACAAATGGTGTGATAGTAAGGAGGAGGTAAAGGATAAGGTTTGTGAGTTCTTTGAAGAAAGGTTTTCTAGGAATGATTCTTGTCAGGTCAGATTGGATAAGGTTGAATTCAATTCCATTTCAGAAGCTGATAATGAGATGCTAATTGGTGAATTTTCAGAAGAAGAGGTCAGAGCCTCGATCTGGGGGTGTGACAGTTCAAAGAGTCCCGGCCTTGATGGTTTTAACTTTGGTTTTATAAAATCTTGTTGGGACATCTTGAGGAAGGACGTGGTGGCGGTAGTGAAGGATTTTGCAGGGTTTGGCAGCTGGCCAAGAGGATCGAATGCATCGTTTCTTTGTTTGATTCCAAAAGTAGAAAATCCTCAACAGTTAGGGGAGTTTAGACCTATTTCATTAGTAGGTTGCTTGTACAAGATCATCTCTAAGGCGCTTTCCTTACATTTGAAAAAGGTGATTGGAAAAATCATAGATGTTAGACAGTCGACTTTTCTTGAAGGAAGGGGTTTATTGGACAGCGTGCTTGTTGCGAATGAGGTTCTGGAAGAATATAAGAGAAAGAGGAAGAGTTGTGTTTTCTTCAAAGTCGATTATGAGAAGGCTTATGACTTGGTGAACTGGGATTTTATATATTATATGTTAAGGAGGTTGGGATTCTGTGATCGTTGGATTCGGTGGATAAATGGTTGCTTAGAGTCAGCTTCAGTTTCTGTCCTTGTAAATGGGAGCCCAACTAGGGAGTTCTTCCCTAAAAAGGGTCTCTGCCAGGGCGATCCGCTTGCTCCTTTTCTCTTCCTCATTGTGGCCGAAGGGTTAGCTGGGGTGACAAGGGTAGCAGAAGAAAAGAAGTTGATTGACAACTTGGAGGTTGGAAAGGATAAGGTAAAGGTAAATATGTTACAATATGCGAACGATACATTGTTCTTCTGCGAAGCAAATACCAAAAGTGTTTTTAACATAAAGGCGATTTTGCAATGTTTTGAGCTCTCTTCTGGGTTAAGGGTTAATTTTGCGAAGAGTAGGATTGGTGGGACAGGGATGGATCAGGTTGTGCTTCAGAGGTTCGCAACTATTCTTAATTGTGATACGATGGTTTCTCCTTTTATTTACTTGGGTATGCCAGTTGGTGGGAGTCATAAACACGACAATTTTTTTAATGGGGTGATTGAGAAAGTTCAGGCTAGACTAAGTAGGTGGAAGGGAAGATGTTTGTCGATGGCTGGGAGGATTTTCTTGATTAAGTTTGTGCTCTCTGCTATTCCACTATTCTTTATGTCGTTATTCAAACTGCCTTCTCGGGTGGCAGGAAAGCTGATTAGGATGCAAAAAGATTTTCTCTTGGGGATGGGGTGCAGAAGGAAGGAAGACTGCTTGGGTTTCTTGGAGATTGGTCTGTAAGCCTCGCGAGTTTGGGGGACTTGGGATTATTGATCCAAAGTTGTTCAACTTGGCTTTATTGGGGAAGTGGATCTGGAGGTTGGGTTCGGTCGAGGGTCTTTGGAAGGAGGTTGATGGAGATCAAGCCCAAGAGAACATGGAGGCCATTCATCAAGCTCAAGAAGAGGTGGAGGCACAAATGGAGGACGCCCATGGAGGTCAAAGTCCACCTCAAAGGATTACAAGAAGCATGTTCAAAGCCTTGGGAGCTAGAGGACATTTATTTTCTCTTTTTGTAGTGTCTTTAGTTGAAGGTGCTTAGAGGGAAACCTTAGAAACCTCTTTTGTTATAGCATCTTTTAGGTTTTAGTTAGGAGCTTTAGGGGGGTGTATTAGTAGATAGGTGTAGGAGTAGAATAGGGGGTGCCAAAGTGAAGGAAAGGATCACACCTTCCTTGCTTTGCAAATTAGCGCCGGTTCTAGATGGTTTTTGGAGGGAATTTTGAATTGTTTAGCTTTCATTTTTCAGCACCTTAGGCTATAAATAGAAGTGTCTTCCTTGTAAAATTCAGATTTGAATTCATCTAAAGAAACTATACTCAAAATTGGAGTGAGCATTTGGAGAGCTTTTGAGCTTCTACTCTAGTCTTATCTTGAAGGACCATGGTTTCCTCAAGTGGCGGCTTGCACACTCATCTAGGAGCATCCATACTTCTAGTGGCGTGATCATCCAACCTATCTTCCATCTTCATGAGCATTCTCTTCTCCTTCCTTTCTTCTTCTTCAATTTGTTCATGTTGTCTTGTGTTTTGAGTTGTTGTTGTTTCGGTTCCTCTAATTTTCCAGCACCTATTTTCTGTTTGTTTCTTAATTCTGTTCGGTACTTTTGTTTTTGATTCAATTCTGTTCGGTCTCTTCTTTTTATTTTTTCCTTTGTTGATTCAATTTGACAATATTTGGTTCATCCAAATGAGTTTGGGATTTGGTACTTGTTATTGGTGAGTTCTTGATTTTAGAACCATGATCCAACTTCTAAGAAAGTGCCTCTATATTTTCCAGCTCAAGGTGATTCCTCAAAGTGTCAAGAATCTTGTTCTATGTGGCTATTGGAATCACATCATGTGGTATCATGAGTCTTAGGTTCATTCTTGTTTAATTGTTGAGCTGTGTGCACTTTATTTCAAGAGCTCTTTTCAATTTCTTGCAATTTAAGTTTCTGTTTTAGAATTTTAATTGAGTTTTCTTGCTGTTTTTCTTTTGCTCCAAGTGTTTGAGGAAAGATTTATGGCACTCATAATTCTTATGAGTATGGTTGCTCTTTTGGAATGGCATTATCCTTCCTAGAGTTTACCTTATGCTTCCTTTCACTTGTTACAATTTGTGTTGTGTCTTTTAATTTTTGAATCATGTCAAGTTTTGTCTTAGTCATATTATTCCATATATGTCATTACTTCTAGTAGTACTTTTATTGTTTTGATTGTTTCTTGCTTTGGTGTCATACAATTTTTCTGAATTGATGTTGATCCTTTGTGCATTTTCTTTTTAGAATTGAGTTCATACTTGTATTCTAGACCTATACAAGTTCCAATACATCATTTTCTATTATGTCTTTGCTAGTTCATCATTCTGTTTTTTATTCCTATTAGGATTCCTCTGTTTCTGAAAACAGTGCTTACTGTTTTTCCTTATTGCAACTGATTTACGTACTGTAAAATTCTGAAATTCTGGATTTGAGATATTCAAAGTGTTAGAAAAGAATAGAAAAAAGAATCATTCAAAAATATGAAGTACACAAAAAATGATAAATAAAATAAAAAAAGTGTACATTCCTGCCGAAAAAAATACGGTAATCTGGCAGCGATTTTAAAAAATTTATTTCTCTCAATTGGCTAACTGTTTTTAGTTGTTTCCAGTTCCATTTTTGAGTTAACATCTTGAAGTTTCTGTGGTATAAATTTCATAATCCAGTTCGCTCTACAACGTTCCAGTTAAATCAGTGAATATCAAGCACAGTTTGCATTTTAAAAAAAATTTTCCAGTAGCTAAATTTTTTGTTTTCTTCATCTACTCTAGTGCTTTTCCTTAGGTATTCTTTTGTGTGCCTACTTTTCTCATTGAGTTCTTTATTTTCTTGATTGTCTTTCATTCTTACTCTTTGAGTTTGTCTTGCATATAGTATTCCTTTTGCAATTACCTTTCCTTGCTTCTACCTTTTTCTTGTTTGTCTTTATTGTTTCTTTGGTTTTGTGGTGGTTTGCTCTTAAGATTGGTGTGCTTGCTTTGACATATTTCATTTGAGGATTTCAAGGCCTCAAGATCAGATTGGAGCAAGAACATTATTTCTTTGAGAGTGATATCTTTTTCAGCCTTAATTTCACTTCGGCAGTTTCAATTGCAAAGCTCACTGTTTTTGCTAATTTTTAACTTGTTTGCTGTTTTTGTGTGTTTGCTGTTTTTAATTACAAATGGCTGGATTTTCAAGTGATGCATCCTACAAGCAGAATTCTCCTTCAAAAGCTTCAATTATTGGTGAATTACATGAAGCTCAAAGAACAATTAGACGGTTGGAGGAGAAATTGCAAAAGATGGAGGTCCAACAAACTAGACCATCTCCTTCTATCCATGATGGACATCATTCTCATAGACCATCTTCAAGAGCTTCTTCAAATGATGTTGGCCGTGAAGATGAGCATAGGAGAAGGAGACCTCCACCCCAAGTCCATGGACAAAGACATCATCACCAAGGGGAAAGAATTCACTACGGCAATGGCTTCTACCATGATGCAAAGTCCAAGCTTCCTTCGGTCAAACTACCTTGTTTTAATGGTTCTAGTGATCCAAATGTGTATTTAGATTGGGAGGCTAAGTGTGAACAAATTTTTGAGATCCATGAGATCCAAGATGAGCATAAGCTCAAGCTAGCCACCCTAGAGTTTAGTGATTATGCCATGAAATGGTGGCATGGAATTGTAAAGGACATTATCTATCACAAGGGTCCTCCCGTGGACTCTTGGAACTCTTTAAAGGATCATATGCGTGCTAGGTTTGTACCCCCACATTTTAGGAAAGACCTCATGTTGAGACTCCAACGGTTTCAACAAGGCACGCTAAATGTGGATGAATATTATAAGGAGCTTGAGACGCTTGTGCTTAAAATTGAATTAGAAGAAAGTGAAGAAGCCATGGTTGCTAGGTTTGTGAGTGGTCTTAGGAAGGATATCCAAGACATTGTTGAGTTACAAGAGTATTCATCATTGGGCTCTTTAGTTCATCTTGCAATGAAGGTGGAAGCCCAACTTGCTAAGAAAAATTCTTTTAAAAATGCTTCCAATGATGGATACTACTCCAAGTCTTGGAGAAACAAAACTTCTTTTTCTAAACATCCTTCCAAAGATTCTTCTTTCAAACCTAAGGAATCTAAGCCATCAACTTCTAGACCTAAGTCTCCCACTAGAACATCTAACACTAAATGCTTTAAATGTATGGGTTATGGTCATATTGCTGCAAATTGTCCTTCCAAACGAAGTATGTACATGCATGAGGGCATTGTAGTTAGTGAGCATGATTCGGATTCTCCAAAGCATTCATTGCATTCTCATGCATCTAGTGAGGAAGAGAGCGAATGTCCACTTGAAGGGGACTTGTTAGTTGTGAGAAGACTTCTTGGACAAGTTTCACAACCTTTTGATGAAAGTCAAAGGGAAAATATTTTCCATACAAGATGTCTTATTCAAAACAACATTTGTTCCTTGATAGTGGATGGGGGTAGTTGTGCAAATGTGGCTAGTACAAGAGTAGTAAATAAGCTTGGATTGCCTACTATCTCTCATACAAAGCCCTACAAGTTACAATGGCTTAGTGAAGTTGGAGAAATAATTGTTAATAAACAAGTCCTCATCCATTTCTCCATTGGAAAATACAAAGATGAGGTATTATGTGATGTTGTGCCCATGGAAGCCACTCATGTTCTTTTGGGAAGGCCTTGGCAATTTGATAGAAAAGTTTTACATGATGGCTTTACCAACAAATTATCTTTTGAATTCCATGGTCACAAGGTTACTTTAAAATCTCTCTCTCCAAGAGAAGTCCATGAGGACCAAGTTATCATGAAGAAAAAGAGGGAGAGTGAAAAAGATAAAAAAGATAAAAAAGATAAGAGTTCTAAGCCTACACTCCTTGTGTCTAGGCGTGACATTGAAAGGGAAATAGTGGCTCATCATCCTCTTTTTTTAGCCATCCCTAGAACTCTTAGCATAGAAACACTTGTTGATAGTCCTCATTGCTTGGAAAATTTGGTAGAAGAGTTCAAAGATGTGTTTCAAGATCCTCCAAATGGACTTCCACCTTTGAGAGGGATTGAGCACCAAATTGATTTGATACCGGGCTCTTCTTTACCAAATCGTCCCGCATATAGGACCAATCCAAGTGAAACCAAGGAAATTCGCCAACAAGTTGAGGCTTTGATTGAGAAAGGGTGGGTGCAAGATAGCATGAGTCCTTGTGCTATGCCTATCATCTTAGTGCCAAAAAAGGATGGCACATGGCGAATGTGTTCGGATTGTAGGGCCATAAATAACATAACCATTAAGTATAGGCATCCCATACCTAGACTAGATGATTTGTTGGATGAATTACATGGTTCTAAAATCTTTTCAAAGATTGATCTTAAAAGCGGCTACAATCAAATCCGTATCAAACCGGGTGATGAATGGAAGACGGCTTTTAAGACCAACTTTGGTTTATATGAGTGGTTAGTTATGCCTTTTGGTTTAACTAATGCACCAAGTACCTTCATGCGCCTCATGCATCATGTTCTTCGACCTTTCATTGGTAAGTTTGTTGTGGTTTACTTTGATGACATTCTCATTTATAGCTTATCTTTGAATGATCATAGGTTGCATGTTAGGCAAGTTTTGGAAACCCTTAGGAAGGAACATTTGTATGCTAACCTTGCTAAATGTATGTTTGCTCTTGATCATATAGAATTCCTAGGGTTTGTTGTGAGTTGTAAAGGGGTCCATGTGGACAAAACAAAGGTGGTGGCCATTCAAAATTGGCCTACACCGAAATCTTTTAATGAGGTCCGAAGTTTTCATGGGCTTGCTTCTTTCTATAAAAGATTTGTCCCAAACTTTGGTACCATTGCCGCACCACTCAATGACATAGTGAAAAAGGATGTGGTCTTTCATTGGGGAGAAGCACAACAAAATGCTTTTGATACTTTGAAAGAAAAATTGACTAATGCTCCCATCTTGGCCCTTCCTAATTTCACTAAAACATTTGAGATTGAGTGTGATGCTTCAAGCATAGGTATTGGGGCTGTTCTCCTTCAAGAGGGCCACCCCATAGCCTATTTTAGTGAGAAATTGAAGGGAAGTCATCTCAACTATTCCACCTATGATAAGGAATTATATGCACTTGTTAGGGCTTTGTTTACTTGGCAACACTATCTTTTTCCCAAAGAGTTTGTGATACATAGTGATCATGAATCTCTTAAATATTTGAAAAGCCAAAACAAACTTAACAAGAGGCATGCTAAGTGGGTGGAATTCATTGAGCAATTTCCTTATGTGATCAAACACAAGCAAGGCAAAATAAATATTGTGGCGGATGCTCTTTCTAGAAGATACACCTTGCTAAATCTTTTAACCTCTCAATATCTTGGTTTTGATCACATTAAGGAACTTTATAATGATGACCTTGATTTTTCTCTCCTCTATCAAGAGTGTCTTAAGGGAGGACACAAAGACTTTTTTATTCAAGATGGCTTTCTTTTTAAGGGAAAACGTCTTTGTGTTCCCCAATGCTCTATTAGATTATCTCTTGTTAGAGAAGCTCATGAGGGGGGCTTAATGGGACATTTTGGGGTTGCTAAAACTTTGGATGTGTTGCATGAACATTTCTTTTGGCCTCATATGCATAAACATGTTCATAGTTTGTGTGATAAATGCATAGCTTGCCGCAAAGCTAAATCTAAAATGCATCCCCATGGTCTTTATACTCCTCTTCCTATCCCTTCAATGCCTTGGGTAGATATATCTATGGATTTCATCTTAGGCTTACCCAAGACATCAAAGGGAAAGGACTCCATTTTTGTGGTAGTGGATCGTTTTTCAAAGATGGCTCACTTTATTCCTTGCCACAAAGTGGATGATGCATGCCACATTGCAAACCTCTTCTTCCAAGAAGTGGTTCGCTTGCATGGGATTCCTAGGTCTATAGTTTCCGATAGAGATCCTAAGTTCTTGAGTCACTTTTGGAAGACCTTGTGGGGCAAGCTTGGAACTAAGCTTTTATTTTCTACCACTTGCCACCCACAAACTGATGGTCAAACCGAGGTGGTGAATAGAACTTTGGGACAACTATTGAGATGCTTTATTTCGGGGAATCCTAGAGTGTGGGAGAATTTACTACCCCATGTTGAGTTTGCATATAACCGAGTAGTAAATTCTACCACCTCCCATTCTCCTTTTGAGGTGGTCTATGGGTTTAATCCCCTAACACCTCTTGATCTTCTTCCTATTCCCCTTTTCTTGAAGATGTCTTGTGCAAAGATGGGGTTGAAAAGGCTTCTTTTGTGAAAACTTTGCATAAAGACATCAAGAAGAGAATTGAGAAGAAGGTTGGCAAGTATGCTGAACTTGCCAATAAAAGGAGAAAAGCATTGTTGTTTGATGAGGGCGATTGGGTTTGGCTTCACTTGAGGAAGGATCGTTTTCCTACTCAAAGGAAGTCCAAACTAATGCCTCGAGGGGATGGACCTTTCCAAGTCCTCAAGAGGATTAATGACAATGCTTATGAGTTAGATATGTCTGATACATTCTTAGGTAGTCATACTTTTAATGTCAGCGATCTAACTCCTTTTTCTGTAGGTCTCCAGAATTCGTGGTCGAATTCTCTCCAACTCGGGGAGTATGATGGAGATCAAGCCCAAGAGAACATGGAGGCCATTCATCAAGCTCAAGAAGAGGTGGAGGCACAAATGGAGGACGCCCATGGAGGTCAAAGTCCACCTCAAAGGATTACAAGAAGCATGTTCAAAGCCTTGGGAGCTAGAGGACATTTATTTTCTCTTTTTGTAGTGTCTTTAGTTGAAGGTGCTTAGAGGGAAACCTTAGAAACCTCTTTTGTTATAGCATCTTTTAGGTTTTAGTTAGGAGCTTTAGGGGGGTGTATTAGTAGATAGGTGTAGGAGTAGAATAGGGGGTGCCAAAGTGAAGGAAAGGATCACACCTTCCTTGCTTTGCAAATTAGCGCCGGTTCTAGATGGTTTTTGGAGGGAATTTTGAATTGTTTAGCTTTCATTTTTCAGCACCTTAGGCTATAAATAGAGGTGCCTTCCTTGTAAAATTCAGATTTGAATTCATCTAAAGAAACTATACTCAAAATTGGAGTGAGCATTTGGAGAGCTTTTGAGCTTCTACTCTAGTCTTATCTTGAAGGACCATGGTTTCCTCAAGTGGTGGCTTGCACACTCATCTAGGAGCATCCATACTTCTAGTGGCGTGATCATCCAACCTATCTTCCATCTTCATGAGCATTCTCTTCTCCTTCCTTTCTTCTTCTTCAATTTGTTCATGTTGTCTTGTGTTTTGAGTTGTTGTTGTTTCGGTTCCTCTAATTTTCCAGCACCTATTTTCTGTTTGTTTCTTAATTCTGTTCGGTACTTTTGTTTTTGATTCAATTCTGTTCGGTCTCTTCTTTTTATTTTTTCCTTTGTTGATTCAATTTGACAATATTTGGTTCATCCAAATGAGTTTGGGATTTGGTACTTGTTATTGGTGAGTTCTTGATTTTAGAACCATGATCCAACTTCTAAGAAAGTGCCTCTATATTTTCCAGCTCAAGGTGATTCCTCAAAGTGTCAAGAATCTTGTTCTATGTGGCTATTGGAATCACATCAGAGGTTCTCATTTCTAAATACGGTGGGTGGAGAAGCTTGGGAGAGAATGGAAAAGGTAGTAGTTGCTCTCTTTGGTGGAAAGATCTGAAAGAGGTTTGGTCCCCGAAGGGTTGGGGGAGAAGCTTTGAAGACGGTTTCAAGAGGAAAGTTGGTGATGACAAGAAGATTTTGTTTTGGAAGGACCGTTGGTTGAATGGCGAGACGTTGAAGAATGCCTTCCCAAGATTGTTTTCTATTAGTTCTTCCAAAGACGCAAAGTTGTCGAAGCTTGGTTTTTGGTCTAACGGCGTTTGGATTTTGCAGCTTGATTGGAGAAGACCGTTTTTTGAGTGGGAGAAGTCGATGGCGGAACAGTTGAGTCAACTTTTGTTGGAGGCTAGGATTGATCCGGGAGAGGTTGATAGTTGGATGTGGAAGGAGGGGGGTCTCCAAACTTTTTCAGTTAATTCTGCCTACAATCTTGTTAGGAAGGACAATGAGGAGGATTCTTTCCCAATTTTTAGTAAATTGTGGAGGTGCAAGGCAGTTCCTTCTGCAATGCTTACAGCTTGGAGGGTGATGGAAGACAAACTTGCTACGAGGGTAAATCTGAGTAGAAGAGGGATTTTGGTGGATAGCCCCATGTGTTGTTTGTGCGGGAAGGAGGAAGAATCTTGTAGACATTTGTTCTTCGACTGTAGCTTTGCTCGGCGTGTGTGGTGGTTATGTTATAGATAGCTTGGGGTTTTGTTTGTGGCTCACAATGAACCGAAGTTTAACTTTGATCAGTTTAGGATGAGTTTTTCTTCAGAGACGGTTAATATTGTTTGGAACACACTCTGTGTTGGGGTGGTTAGCGAGATATGGAAACACAGGAATAACATAATTTTCAAAAGTGGAGTGGCTGATGTGTCTGAAGTTTTTGCTCTGGTGCAGGTAAAGGTGTGGTCCTGGGTCTCTACAAATTTTCGGTTAGTGTCGTTTTCATTTTCTGATTGGTGTTTAGAACCTTTGGTGTGT
The DNA here is from genome assembly GCF_000499845.2 of Phaseolus vulgaris. Lineage (NCBI taxonomy): Eukaryota > Viridiplantae > Streptophyta > Magnoliopsida > Fabales > Fabaceae > Phaseolus > Phaseolus vulgaris. Next base: position 6,965,700 of record NC_023754.2, on the reverse strand, counting down.
ATGAGGTTAGTCACTTGAAGTTTTTAGGGCAAGGTTGTTTTAGTTAGATTTAGTTAGTTTCGAAGGTTTTAGGCTGGAATCGATGTTTGGGCACCATGTATAAGGGTTGAACCACCCCTAAAGTGGTTTCAATTTATTTATTTTTTATTTCCGATAAAAAAAAAAACAAGTACTATTTGGTGCTGAAAGCCATAATGAAAACGAGCCACATAAATAACAGACTAGCATGTGGTTGAAGCTATTCCGAGACAAACCACTTGATAGAATAGTTTCAAGGGAGTGATAGAACTAGGAGAATGTTGATATTACAATGAATTTCTTAAAGAGTAATAGACTTTTAAAGGTGATAACACAAATACGGTTGCTTGGTGAATAAGTAAGAAATTAATTTATGGTGAAGAAAATCTTGGCCAATCTTCCTGAGTGATATGGTTCGCAAACAAAACTACCAGTAAAATTAGGAATTTAGGGTTACGGAATAAAATCAATTAAAGACAGTAACAATGAAAACCTGGAGAAAGAGGCGTCACAAAAAAGGTTTGGTAAGCCTAAGGATGATCACCACAAAAATTGGTGAATTTTTTTATAAGATGCAAGGAAGAACCCTAGCAGAGATATATTCTATTAAATTGCCAAAACATTCTTTCTCATTCTAAATTCCAAAAGTGTATAAATAAAAATTTAGTTATAGGTCTTGTCTTGTTTGTAAGTAAATAAAATAAAAATACAATCCCTATATTTCAAAAAATGATCATTTCTCCTAGTGGTTAAGTTGATACTTTGTAACGGGTAAAAGGAGACACATCAGACACGTTAAAAGTGGTACCCACATTGTACTTACTTGGAAGATCAACCTTGTAGGCATTGCCATTAATGTTTTCTAACACTTGGAAAAGTCCATCCCCTGTAGGTTGGAGCTTGGATTGTCTTTGTTCAGGAAACCTTTCCTTCATCATGTGTACCCAAACCCCGTCTCTAGGATCAAAGATTACCTCTTTTCTTCCTTTGTTAACTTGTTTAGAATAACCTTCAAATTTTTTTCAATTTGTGCTTTAACCTTTTCATGTAGCTTTCTCTCATAGTCAGCCTTAGCCTGTGCATCTTTATGATTTAAAAGGTAAATGTTAGGCATAGGTAACAAGTCTAATGGAGTTAAAGGATTTAATCCATACACAATTTCAAATGAGAACAATTTGTTGTGCTATGAACCACCCTATTGTAAGCAAACTCAATATGAGGTAAACATAATTCTCAATTAGCTTTCAATCTTTTTTTCAAAATAGTTCTAAATAAGGTACCCAAAGTTCTATTCACTACCTCTGTTTGTCCATCTGTTTGGGGATGACAAGTAGTCGAAAACAAAAGTTTGGTACCTAACTTACCCTATAATGTCCTCCAAAAGTGACTTAGGAATTTGGTATCTCTATCACTCACAATACTTCTTAGTAGCCCATGAGGTCTTACTACCTCCTTGAAAAACAAGTCAGCTACATGGCAAGAATCATCATGTTTTTTAGAAGGAATAAAATGAGCCATTTTGGAAAATCTGTCAACAACCACAAAAATAGAATCTTTCTCTCCTTGAGTCCATGGAAAACCCAATAGAAAGTGAATTGAAATATCAATCCAAAGATTATATGGAACAGGAAAAGGAGAGTACAAACCATGAGGTTTGACTTTTTATTTGGCATTTTTACAAGTAATGCAACTTTCACAAAACTTTTGCAAATCATGTTTCATGTGAGGCCAACAAAAATGTTCACGCAAAGTGTCAAAGGTTTTCTGAACCCCAAAGTATTCCATTAGCCCTCCCTCATGTGCTTCTCTTACTAAAAGATCCTTAATGGAACATTTAGGAACACACAATCTTTTCTCTTTAAACAAATAACCATTGTTCCTAAAATATTCATTGGTGCTAAACTTTGTGCAAGCATTAAAGACTTCAACAAATTCAAAATCATATGGATACATTTGTTTTAAAAATTCAAGACCAACCAATTTTGTTTCAAGAGAAACAATCAACACATGTCCTGTAGACAAAGCATCTGCCACAATATTTCCTTTTCCTTTTTATGCTATATGACATATGGAAATTGTTCTAAAAATTCAACCCATTTGGCATGTCTTTTATTTAATTTTCCTTGGCATTTTATGTACTTTAAAGACTCTTGGTCACTATGAATCACAAGTTCTTTTGGTAAAAGATAGTGTTTCCATGTTTGTAATGCTCTCACTAAGACATACAATTCCTTATTGTAAGTGGGATAGTTTAAGTCAACACCATTTAATTTCTCACTAAAATAAGCAATTGGATGACCTTCTTGCATCAAAATAGGTCATATACCCACATTAGATGCATCACATTCAATTTCAAAAGATTTTGCAAAGTTTGGTAATGAAATAATGGTGGCATTAGTTAATTCATGTTTAAAGGCGGCAAAGGATTTTTCTTGTTTTTCTTCCCATTTGAACCCAACATGCTTTTTAACAATCTCAATTAGGGGTGCTGCCAAGGTGCTAAAATTCCTTACAAATCTCTTGTAGAAACTAGCTAGGCCATGAAAGCTCCTAATATCAACCAACTTTTTAGGGATAGGTCATTCTTGGATAGCCTTCACTTTTTAATAATCTACTTGAACTACTTTAGAACTTACCACAAACACCAAGAATGCAATTTGTTTAGTACAAAATGTGTAGCATACAACTTTTCTTTTCTAAGAACATTAAAAACAAAACACAAAATGTTCCACATGTAATTTTAGACTAACTAGTACAAAAAGGTAGATTAACGACAGTTAAAATCAACATTTAAAGACGGTTCCAGAACCGTCGTTATTACGGGCGTCGTTAAAAGGTTTGGTTTTTCATGACGGTTCTGGAATCGTCGTTAAAACCCCTACTTATAATGACGGTTGTGGGAGAATCGTCGTTAAAGATGTCTCTTTTCTTTTAAACTTATGGTCTTTTAAAGACGATTCCTAGAGGAACCGTCGTTGTAAATAGCCATTTTTAAAGACGGTTCCAAGTGGAACCGTCGTTATATATAGTGTTTAAAAAAAAATTCATTGCTTTTTAAGAAATCTCAAACTTGCGTAAAATTTTCAATTCCAGAAAATAAAATCATTTCAAATCATAATTTAAATATAAAAATTACATACAACAAATTATAACATTATACAAAAAAGTTTTGCTAATATATGAAAAAATTTGTCATTGTAATGATTTATCTATACTAGAGTGTTATACATGTTTACAAAATACTTTGACCATGTTGTTCTCACATACTCCAATGCTTCTAAATCTAGCGGGTGTTGGTCGTTGAAGAACTGTGACATTTGAAATTTTTTGAATTAGTGCATGAATAATAAATCTCAAATTTTAAAGTTTTTATTGTATTGAGGTATTACCTTATCCCAACCTTTCTGAATTTGAGCTTGCAAAATAGTCAACATCCACTGCTTAACATAATAACCCCACTCATAATTTTTAGGTTGCCTGTTGGACTGCATGTGAAAATAAATGTATTAAATGAATGTGTGAAACACATTAAATTAAGTGAACAAATATACTTTAAATACCTTAAGGTACATCCAAGTCAGTTTTTGTGAATTTGAAGTTCTCCTCCCACACAACATATTATATCCAGAGTAAGCACTAAAATAATAAGATTTCATGTTAGAATACATAACATTATATAATATATAAGTAATAATAAATGTTAAATGAAACTGTCATACCTATCTATAATGTTTTTAAAATAGGTAGGAGGTTTTTTATGCAAGGAGCAAAACCATGTAGCGGTATGATCTTGAACATATATGATCAATAGTTGTCAATGACGCTTGTATAAGAAATCAGTTAATTAGTTTCTCTTATTTCAATAATTTATTAAAACTTATTTAATAAATAAGAACTTACTCATGGATGTACGGAGCAAAATAAATGTGTTTTCCACCATTCTTTAAGGCAGTGGTGATGTATGTTTGTGTTTCTGACTTCTTGTTTCCAATTGATTGAGTGATTTGAGGGTCTAAAAACCTATATATATTGTGTTTCCCCTCATCACAGCATAATCCAGAAAGATACCTAAATTTCAATAAGTTAGTACTTGTACCGCCCTGATGGTCGGGTATGATGACGTGGCATCCTGCTACAGTGTAGGCGTGTTGACAAGGCGCCAGGTTGGCAGATGGGAAAGAAGTCGGGAGGCACGCGTAGTCGCCAGTTGTTAAGTTGGCGTGTTCCAATTTCTAGTTTACCAGAATAGGTGATCGCCAGGTTCAAGATTAAGTCGCCAGATGTTGACCCAGGCGACCAAGCAGTCGGAGATCGCCAGAACAAGCACATCGCCGAAGATGAAGGAGAAGCAGATTATGAGGGCGGCCGGCGAGACCACAGGGAAGGTGTATGAAGGCCCTAACTCGCCAGTTCCAGTAGAGATCGCACTCCTAAGTTAGCTATGCACTGGGCAGTACCATGCATAAGTAACTTAGCCAAAATGAGAGCAGAAGCGGCGCCAAGTCAGGGAGCCTCCAGATGATGGCACGTGTACAGTTGGATGCGAGCCACGTGTCCAAGTCTGTAACTGCCAGGAGAGAGAAAACCACCAGGTATATAAGAGTTCTTAACAGACTTTCTGAGGTACGCACGTTCAGTTCATACACTTTACGCTTGCGAGTGACAGAGCTGTTTGTGAGAGGATTTGCACGGTTCTAGTTCTATCAGTTTTTGGTGATACCGTCACTGACTTGAGCGTCGGAGTGCGATCGGCCGCAGTGGCGCCGTATCGTTTCTTTGCAGGTTCTTGAAGCAGATCCCGGGAAGGAACGAAGGTGAGAGGCGGTGCGCACGTCGATCTGTTGACGAGGCATTCTCCAGCGCTCCGGTCAACAGGCAGGATCATCAGGCGCCCACTGTGGGGCCGTGTAAAACTTGCTCCCATCCACAGCGTGAGTTCGTGGAAGTTTTCGAGGTTTTCGGCGTGGTTGTGTGCTGGTGCAACCGTCGTTCGCAGTTTCTTTGAGTTTCGTTCGGTGAGTTTGCGTTTTGTACCGTCTGTTTGGTTTTCAATCGGTGGAGTGAGGTCTTTTGTTGCTTGCGCGCAATCTGTTTGGTGGAAGTTCGAGTTCTTTTGTGGTTTTCTGCGAAGGTTTGCGGTGTTCTTGAGTTCTTGCGCAGTTTCTTGAGTTTTCTCCGATTGATCGCTGATTCGATCGTGGTTGAAGTGTTGTTTGCTGTATTCCTGTGGTTCGCTGAAGTTAATGAGAAAAATGAGAAGCAATCGTTCCAGTCCCGTGGCGCCTGTCGCTGCTGAAGGCGACGCCGCCATGACCATGGCGCAAATGGCAGAGATGATGCGCTCGCTGCAGGCAACCGTGGAAGCCTCGCGCGTAGAGCAGGTAAGGATACATGAGGACCTGGTCGCCTCTCGCGCCAGGAACGAGGAGCTCAGCAAGGTAACTGAGGAGCTGCGTCGAGCTCTTCAGGAGCAGCAGGGACGTTCTTCCGCTGAAGAGGTGGCACCGTCGACGCCACCTCGTGTTTTCCCAATGCCTTTTGTTCAGGCGATTATCGCCGGCCAAGGATGAAGAAATGCTGGTCTATGCCTTCAAGAAGGGCGTGCAGCCAGGGCCATTCTGCGAGGCCTTGATCAGGGCTCATCCAGCGACGTTTGCTGAAGTCAGGCGACTTGCGGTGACCCACATCGCCGACGAGAGTGAAGTCGCCGAGAAGAGAGGCAGCGTGGCTCCCGCCAGGCCACGCGCCCAGACCAGGATCCAGCCACAGAGGGTGCTGGAAACGGCGGCGGCGGCCAGAAAAGACCAAAGGACTCGCTATCCTTACGATAGGAGAAATAAGGGAAGAAGCCAAGCGCGCCAACCACCAGCACGCCAACAACCAGCACGCCGGGAGTACAATCGCCCGCCTAAGCACAAATTCGTCATGGGACTAGCGGACCTGATCGCTATCCCTAACATATCTGCTAGGTTGAAGGCGCCTGAAAAGGTGGGCGACAAGGTGCTGGGGTCAAAGCCGGACGCCTAGTGCGAGTTCCACCAGTGTTTTGGCCACAACCTGGACTCGTGTTTGTCTTTAGGATACCAGCTCGACGATCTGGTTAAGAGCGGGTTCCTAAATGACTATCTGCTGGATAGAAGGACGGGGGGAGCGTCGAGTTCCCAGCCAGCAAGTGGATAAGCCCAGCAACACGAGATGCCTATCCATGGGGAGATCCACACCATTGCAGGGGGTTTCTCAGGTGGTGGATGCACCGCATCGCAGAGGAAAAAGTATGCGCGATCGGTGATGGCAGTGGACATGTTTGAAGATCACTCGCCGGAAGTGGACATTACGTTCACAAAGCAGGATCTTCGGGACGTTGTGCCTCATGACAACGATCCCATAGTTATTTCGTTGATCACGGCGGGAAGGAAGGTCCACAGAGTTCTGGTGGACCAAGGAAGCTCGGCAGACGTGATGTTCTGGCCGACTTTCATGCAGCTGGAATTGCCCCTTGACCAGCTAAGGCCCTATGGAGGGTGCTTGTATGGGTTCGCTGGTGACCAGGTGAAGGTCAGGGGGTACATTGAGCTGAGAACCACGTTTACAGATGAGGCTGGGTCGAGGACGGAGAAAATCAAGTACCTCATCGTAAACGCCCCTTCAGCATATAACATCCCGTTGGGAAGGCCCACTCTTAACAGGATAGGCGCCATTCCGTCGACGCGTCACATGAAGGTGAAGTTGCCGTCCATGGAAGGGGTGGTGATCACGATCAAGTCTGATCAGAAAGAAGCGAAAAGGTGCTATGAGAATAGCCTGAAAAACAAAAGATCAGTGAGTTATGTAACAACCACCCCCACCTCCCGGTGTGAAGCCCAGACCGCCAGTAACAGAGGAGGCCGCCGCAAGGGATGTAGAGATGGTAGACGCTGAGCTGGGGGGGGAATGCTGGCCTGGAGGAGGAAGAGGCGCGGAATCGCCCTGAGGAAGCAAGGGAACAGGGAATCGCCAGGGCGGTGATCGCTAGAGAATCCAGGCCCAAACCCGTCGAGCAGTGGCTCGAGAAGGAGATCGGAGGGAAAATCTTCAAACTCGGAAGATCCCTGGAGGTCGATCTCCAGGACCAGATCGCCAAGGTGATTGAGCGGCATCTGGACTCGTTTGCTTGGTCCGCTTCGGACATGCCCGGGATCGATCCCGACTTCTTGTGCCATCATCTGGCGATGGACAACATGGTGAGACCGGTGCGACAAAGGAGAAGAAAATTCAACGAGGAAAGGAGGCAGGCGATCAGGGACGAAACCCGGAAACTCCTCGCTGCAGGCCACATCAGGGAAGTCCAGTACCCTGAATGGTTGGCAAATGTCGTACTGGTGAAGAAGAGTAACGGGAAATGGCGCATGTGCGTCGATTTCACCGATCTGAATAAAGCTTGCCCAAAGGATTCGTATCCTTTACCAAGCATTGATGCCCTGGTTGATAGTGCTGCAGGGTGCAAGCTGCTGAGTTTCCTGGATGCCTTCTCGGGCTATAATCAGATCAAGATGCATCCCATGGACGAAGAAAAAACAGCCTTCATGACGGAGAGGTCGTGCTACCGTTTGGGCTGAAGAACGCGGGGGCCACGTACCAGAGGTTGATGGATCGAGTACTTGCACCGATGCTGGGAAGGAACGTGCAAGCCTACGTCGATGACATGGTCGTGACCTCGCAGGAGAAGGGCAAGCACGTTGCAGACTTGGAAGAATTGTTCACGACGATCGCCAAGTTCAAGTTAAAGCTCAACCCGGAGAAATGCATTTTCGGCGTGGAGGCTGGAAAATTTTTGGGTTTTCTCTTGACTGAAAGGGGAATAGAAGCTAACCCGGACAAGTGTGCCGCCATCTTGGCGATGAGAAGCCCGGCTACAGTAAAAGAAGTCCAGCAGCTGACAGGTCGGATGGCAGCCCTATCTCGCTTCGTGTCAGCTAGCGGAGAAAAGGGGCATCCCTATTTTCAGTGTCTGCGGCGCAATAACAAGTTCGCTTGGACGAAAGAGTGTGAGGAAGCTTTCGTCAAGCTGAAGGAGTATCTGGCGAGCCCGCCGGTTCTGTGCAAACCGCTGGCGGGAATCCCTCTCAGGTTGTATTTCGCTGTGACTGAGAGGGCGGTGAGTGCGGTGCTCGCCCAGGATCAAGATCAGGCTCAGAAGCCTATTTATTTTGTGAGCAAGGTGTTGCAAGGCCCAGAGACGAGATATCAGGCCCTGGAGAAGGCTGCGCTGGCTGTGGTGTTTTCGGCGAGGAGGTTGCGCCACTACTTCCACAGCTTCACAATACTGGTGATGACTGACCTGCCCATCCAGAAGGTCTTGAAGAAACCTGACGTTGCGGGAAGAATGGTGAAGTGGGCAGTGGAGTTGTCAGAGTTTGACATTAAATATGAGCCCCGAGGCCCGATCAAGGGGCAAATCTTTGCAGATTTTGTGGTTGAGCTCTCATCAGAGGCGACGCGGGTTGAAGGAGATGATTTCCGTTGAGTACTCTCGGTGGATGGATCGTCGAACCAGCAGGGTAGCGGTGCTGGAGTCATATTGGAAGGACCCAACGGCGTGCTAATCGAACAATCGTTGAGATTTTCCTTCAAAGCCAGCAACAATCAAGCAGAGTATGAGGCGCTGATCGCCGAGATTTTGCTGGCCAAGGAGATGGGAGCTAGGGTGCTGATGGCTAAGAGTGACTCGCTGCTGGTCACAGGGCAAGTAACAGGCGAGTTCCAGGCTAAAGATCCACAAATGGCGGCTTACTTGGCGTATGTGCAGGAATTGAAGAGTTCCTTTGCCTCTTTTGAAGTAGTACATGTGCCCCGAGAACAGAATGCCCGAGCTGACTTGCTTGCTAAGCTCGCCAGTTCAGGCAAGGGGGGTAGGCAGAGGACGGTGATTCAAGAAACTCTGAAGACGCCGAGGGCATTTGTAGCAGATCACCTGGTCCTTCAGATAAGCAAGTCGACGGAGAGAGCAGCGAGAAGCCATAAGTCTTTGACGCAAGAAACTCTGAGATCGCCGAGAATTAGAGCATGTCGAGGAGAGAAGGTGGACGTGATGCAGGTCTGCGCCACCCATGAGCCAGACACTTGGATAACACAGTACAAGCGGTGCTTGGCAGATGGCCTCCTCCCGCTGGATCCAACAGAAGCTAGGAAGGTAAAGAAAAATTCCAGCAAGTATACATTGATTGATGGCGATCTGTACAGGTTTGGGTTCACTCACCCACTCCTGGAATGTATACACGGTGAGAAGTGCACGAGAATTATGGCAGAGCTCCACGAAGGTATATGTGGAAGCCACGTCGGGGGTCGAGCTCTGGCCGCGAGGACTCTCCGTGCAGGCTACTACTGGCCATCCATGAGAGAAGATTGCAAGAAGTATGCCCAGTGCTGCAAACAATGCCAGCAGCACGCCGATTGGCACAAGGCACCTCCCGAGGAGTTGAAGTCGATCTATAGCCCTTGGCCGTTTCATACTTGGGGAATCGACATACTGGGACCTTTCCCGCTGGCGATCAGGCAGATGAAATACTTGGTGGTGGCGATTGAGTATTTCACCAAGTGGATCGAAGCAGAACCAGTGGCCCAGATCACCGCACACAAGATCGAAGGTTTTGTATGGAAGAACATCGTGTGCCGGTTTGGAGTGCCTAAGCGCCTGGTGTCGGATAATGGGACTCAGTTTGCAAGCCACCTGTTGAAGAAGCTTTGTGAAGGGGTTGGAATTCAACAAGTGTTTGCATCCGTCGAGCACCCTCAGACGAATGGCCAGGTGGAATCAGCTAATCGGGTGTTGTTGAGAGGTTTGAAGAGAAGGCTTGAGAAAGCCAAGGGAAGTTGGGCTGAGGAGGTGCCCCGTATAGTCTGGGCGTACCACACCACCGAGCAGTCGGGAACCCATGAGACCCCGTTTAGCTTGGTCTATGGGTGTGACGCCATGATTCCAGTGGAGATCCAGGAGAGCTCGCCGAGATTCCAGAACTTCGTAGAGGAAGATTCGAATGAAGAGAGAAGGCTGAACCTGGATCTGCTGGATGAGGTCAGGGAAGAGGCGAGGCTGAAGGCTGAGGCGGTGAAGAGGAGGATCGAGCGAAGGTACAACTCTAAGGTGATGCCAAGGCAGTTTAGAGAGGGCGATCTGGTGATGAGGAAGGCCCACCAGTACGAGATGGAGAATAAATTGTCACCCAAGTGGACTGGACCGTTTAGAATAACCGAGGCGCTCGGGAACGGGGCCTACCGCTTAGAAACGCTGGAAGGAGGGGCGATCCCTCGTACCTGGAACGCCACACACCTGAAGTTGTACTATAGTTAAGAGCTTTGTAAGTAAAGACAAACACAAATGTTATATTACAATGTCTCTATTAAAACAGTTTCAAGGGGGCACTCTTTTTTCCCTAAGGAGGGTTTTTAATGAGGCCACCCAATAAAAGAAGAGTTTTCGAAGTATAAGGTGTTTTCAGATTGCATGTGTGCTATTCTCAAAAGTTTTGAAGAAAGACCTTGTCATTTGTACATGATTTAAGGCAAGAAAAGATATATCGCGTGCTTTCTAAAAGTTTTAAGTCCTCATCGTTTTTCGGCGATTAGAGGCACCAGTTAAGTTTTAAGTCCTCATCGTTTTTCGGCGATTAGAGGCACCAGTTAAGTTTTAAGTCCTCATCGTTTTTCGGCGATTGGAGGCACCAGTTAAGTTTTAAGTCCTCATCGTTTTTCGGCGATTGGAGGCACCAGTTAAGTTTTTAAGTCCTCATCGTCTTTCGGCGATCGGAGGCACCAGATGAAAGACCTCAACGCCCTCGCGCGTCCTGAGGCAAGTAAAAGACCTCCTCGCTGTTGAGCGAGTGCAGGCGAGAAAGAGAAAAAGTCCTCCGTGTTTCTGGGAGCGAGAAGATGTAACTCCTGGGGCAATGTAGAGGCAAGTTAAAGACCTCATCGCCGTCGAGCGGGTGCAGGCGAGAAAGAGAAAGGTCCTCAGTGCATCCAGGGGGGAGGAGATGTATACCCTGGGCAAGTTGAGGCACCAGATAAAGTCCTTCTCGCCGTTGTGCGAGCTAAGGCCAGTTAAAGACCTCCTCGCCGTCGAGCGAGTGCAGGCGAGAGAAAGAAAAGGTCCTCAGTGCATCCAGGGGGGAGGAGATGTACACCCTGGGCAAGTTGAGGACCAGATAAAGACCTTCTCGCCGTTGAGCGAGTTCAGGCGAGTTAAAAGACCTTCTCGCTTATGTGCGAGCATAGGCAAGATAAAATCCTTCTCGTCTCGAACGAGTTCAGGTATGGCGCAGAGGGTGGAAGAAGCTTGAAAGGTGGCTAAGGTAGGTTCGAAGAGAACGCCTAGTCAACCGGTCTTTTGCTCTGAAGTTCAGGGGGGCAAAGGAAGATCCCAAAGGGCGTTTCTACCCCAGATAAAGAAACGATTGCCAAAGCATGAAGCTAGGAAAGGCTGATGGTACCAAGAGTTCTTGGCGATCGGGGAAAGTTCAAACGACGGCGAGAAGGTTGAAAGACTTGTTTGATAAAGCAGGTCAAGTGGGACGTTGTTTGAGCCAATCATTGAGTTACAGTTCGTTGTTCGAAGGGTATTCTTGCGATAAGGTTAGTTGCCTTAAGAATACAAGTTGTTTAAAGTGATTATTGCTTAAGTTTGAATTGGCTCGAGGCAATTACGTCAAAAGTCGCGTTTGCAAAATCACTAAGTTAAATCCGACAAAGTTAAACATGCAAAGAGGGCTAAAGCGCTTAAAAGGAGTCAAGGGAGAGAATATCCAAGTTCTGTGATTGAAATAAGTATCTGTTCAAAACACATATGCACGAGTTTTTATTACAAGGTATATACAAGCGAAATTATAAAGTAGCAGACGGGGTGGAGTTGGTTGAGCCTTCGGCGGGAACGACCTTTCCATCTACTACTTCGTTGTTCAACGACACCATGCTGAGGTCGAGATCGGGGAATAGGCATGCGAATTGTTCCCGAGCGGCTTCGAATCCAGCAACCAGAATCTGAGCAGAGCTCAGCTTAAGTTCTTCAATTTGCCCTTGAAGTTCTTCAACCTGTTTCTTGAGCTCCTTGTTCTGCTGCTCCAGCTCTTCGACCTGTTTTCGGAGTTGTTCGTTGGTCTCCCGAGCATGAAGAAGGTCGTCAGTAACCTTCTTGGATTCCGTTTGAGCCTGGGTCAACTCGGCAGCCATCTTCCCTTTTTCCTTGTTGGCCTCGGCGAGATCAGCCATGGCGTCGTCCCTCGCTTTTTCTACTTGCCCAAGTAGCTTCTCGCGGTCGATCGACCTCTGCTCCAGTTTTTGCACCCTGGCGGCGTCAGCTTGAATGTGAGCCTCCAAGTCGCTCGCCTTGGCGCGCAGAGGCACGATTTTGCTTTCTAGCTCAACTTTCTCTTGGGCAAGATCATGAACTTTGCGGCGAAGGTCAGCAGCTTCCTTGCGCGCCAGCCTGAGCTCGGTATTCAGGGCATCCTCTACTCGGGAGTGATCAAGTTCTGCGAGCGTCAGGCTGAATGACATTTTCTCCACCTCGACCTTCATAGTGCTATTTTCAGTCTTGAGGTTGTAGAGATCGTCTTGAAGCCTCCTGGTGGAGCTCTCCACAACCCTAGTTATGATCGATGGGATATCCTCTGCTATGGTTTTGAGTTTGGCAGTCAGAGGTTCCCACATCCTTGTGACTTCGAGGGAAAGGTTCGCTGCTTGGAGAGGCGCCAGGGGGGCTTGTTGAGGGTTCTCGCCGCCACCTTCCTTAGCAATATTTTCAGTGTTTGCTTCCTGGCGTGGCGACGCAATCGGGGATTCGGTAATTAGAATTGGAGAGGTGTGAGCAACCTCATCCCCGATTGGAACGTTCTCTGCAGCTGAAGTGTTTGAAGGGGGGCCCCCTCCAGCTGAGATGTGTGGCGTAGAGGCACTTGGGGGGTCCTCCAGAAAATTTGGCTCTTGAGCCTCAGCTGCTGGTGGCGCAGTGGCCAGTGGAGTTGCTTGGACTGGTGATGAAGGGGCTTGTGGTGTTGGCGATGAGGGAGGAGGAGCGGGCGTTGATGGTGGTGATGAGGTTGGAAGAGGGGGTGGAGCAGGTGGAGAAGATGGTGCCACCCTCTTCCTTTTCGTGACAAGGCCATCCTCTGTGACCTCGTCGTCCTCTTCTTCCTCCTCTTGGACGATTTGGGGGGCTTTTCGCTTAGGCCTCTTAAGGACCAGTTTCTTGCGCTGGGTGGGTTCTTTGGGCGGTGATCGCCCATGAACGATTGCCTTCTCGACCGCCGAGTTGGGCACCGTTTGGGAACCGGTCGCCAACCCGTGGTTTCGGGCGAGCGCCTTTAAGTCGGCGAGCATGTTTTTACCCAACATATTGTCTGCATGAAACGAAAATGCATGAGTTAGCTCAGAGAAGAAAACGACAAGTGTATGAGGTAATAAAACAGCAAAACGGGTAGTATATGCAGAAAAGGTAAAACCAAAGTCTTGTGCGTATCGCACAAGACGCCCAGAAGCAATATCAGAAGCAGTATCAAAGCAACAGTTTGGATGTCCTAACCTATTTGGAATTCTAGCTGGACCTCAAAGAATTCGAAGGAGATCAAGGTGGGGGTCAGGAATGTTATGTTGGCATCCGACACCCTCTTCCAGAATAGACAGAGGTCTCTGTCCAAAGCTCCCATGCTATCAGGACTTCTGGGCCTCCTGAAGCAGCTCTTGGACTCCTTTTTCCCCTTGTCCACCCAGTACAAGGGGAAGCCATCAAGAAGGGAGGTGTCTTTATCGTTTGCGCGCACTTGGATGAACTTCCCCTTCCAGTCTTTGTACGATTGCTGGATTATGGTAAAAATGGATCTCCCAGCAATTGTGTTCAGGCTGACCCACAGGCGGTCTCCTGGGTGCTTGGCCTCAAAAAGGAACAAAAACACGTCCACCGACGCGGGCAACCCCAGGTGGTCGCATGTTATTTGAAAGGCTCGAACAAACGCCCAGTTGTTGGGGTGAAGCTGGGCGGCAGCAATATTGAGCTCGGTCAAAAGTTCCCTCTCGAATCGGGTGAGGGGAAACCTGAGCTTGACCTTCTTGAAGAAAGTTGTATAGACAAAGCAGAAGGGCCCGTCGGCGCTTACTTTGTCATCAGCACACACTGGCAGAGCGGCGGGGCAAGGCAGCACCATCATCCTCTCATCGTGCTCCTTGTGAAACGATTGATAGGCCTCGTCCCCCTTTGTCAACCGCAGAACTGCTCCCGCAGTGTTCACCGACGAGGTCTCCTTCAGAAGGGTTGGGTTAGCCCAGGGGTATAGAGTTTTGAAGTCTGGCAGAGGGACGGGGGCTCCTCCAGCGTAAGGTGGAGTCGCCTGGGCCAGAGCAGTTTGGGAAGATGCAGGCCTCTCATCCTGCGAAGAGGAAGCGCCACGAACTTGCGTTGAGTCGTGTGCTTGTGAAGAAGGGTTTCGCGCTGATGGAGGGGGGTTCGGGGTAATCTTGGTGCGAGTCATGATGGCAGCTGCAAAGGAAGAAGAAAGGAAAAATGATCAGGAGGGTTACGAAGGCTGACTCGGTCATGGAAGGGAGGTGAAACGACGAACGAATGTGAGTTCGTTGCGACGATCGACAAAGCCCTAAGTTACGCAGAAGAGAAATGGAAAAACGACCCACAACGTATGCACCAGGCAGTTACAGGATGATGCAAATCGGTGAAAATGCAAGGAAACCCAGCAGACGAAGGAAAGTAATTACCTTTCGATGATCAGGAAGACGATGGAGGAAGATGGTGATCTGGAGCGTTGAAGAGCGTTGAGAGTTTTCGCAGAGGGAGGTTAGAGCGTTTGCAAGCGCGAAGGAAAGTGATGAAACAGTGGAACGTAATGGGTTTAAGGGTTTTCGAAATGGTTTTGAGAAGCGCTAACGGCAGATGAAGATAGTCGTTGATGAAAGCCACGTGTCGAACGATGAGTGAAGGGGTTGGTGGAGCGTCAGAGCAGCAGAAAGTACAATCGCTTGGAATTCTGCGTCAGTGCCACGTAGATCGGTGTTAACGAAGGCTCTTTCAGTCTTTTCGCTAGACAAGTCTTCGCTTAAGACTGGGGGGCTTGTGTACCGCCCTGATGGTCGGGTATGATGACGTGGCATCCTGCTACAGTGTAGGCGTGTTGACAAGGCGCCAGGTTGGCAGATGGGAAAGAAGTCGGGAGGCACGCGTAGTCGCCAGTTGTTAAGTTGGCGTGTTCCAATTTCCAGTTTACCAGAATAGGTGATCGCCAGGTTCAAGATCAAGTCGCCAGATGTTGACCCAGGCGACCAAGCAGTCGGAGATCGCCAGAACAAGCACATCGCCGAAGATGAAGGAGAAGCAGATTATGAGGGCGGCCGGCGAGACCACAGGGAAGGTGTATGAAGGCCCTAACTCGCCAGTTCCAGTAGAGATCGCACTCCTAAGTTAGCTATGCACTGGGCAGTACCATGCATAAGTAACTTAGCCAAAATGAGAGCAGAAGCGGCGCCACGTCAGGGAGCCTCCAGATGATGGCACGTGTACAGTTGGATGCGAGCCACGTGTCCAAGTCTGTAACTGCCAGGAGAGAGAAAACCACCAGGTATATAAGAGTTCTTAACAGACTTTCTGAGGTACGCACGTTCAGTTCATACACTTTACGCTTGCGAGTGACAGAGCTGTTTGTGAGAGGATTTGCACGGTTCTAGTTCTATCAGTTTTTGGTGATACCGTCACTGACTTGAGCGTCGGAGTGCGATCGGCCGCAGCGGCGCCGTATCGTTTCTTTGCAGGTTCTTGAAGCAGATCCCGGGAAGGAACGAAGGTGAGAGGCGGTGCGCACGTCGATCCGTTGACGAGGCATTCTCCAGCGCTCCGGTCAACAGGCAGGATCAGTACTAATATATTTAATGAATCAAAAGTATAAAGATTTTAAAATTTGAACTTACTTCATCCATAATTGCAGAATTGTTATGTTAATCTCTTGATCTCCGAATGTAAGGTCCAACAAATCAGACATGTGAACGTATAACGGTATATTACTATGCCTTCCTAAAACATTGGCATCCCATGGAACCTCTAAGACGGTTCTATCTAAAGCTGTAGCAACTTCCACCAATGCCTCCAGAGGATCATCAATGGAGACTATTTTCTTCTTTCCCAGAGGCAGATTTGTCTTAGGTTCCTGCTACTCATCAAAACAAACAAATACTTAAATTAGTTAGAATGTAATATGTCTGATATATAATTCTATTAGTATTAGTGCAAAGATATACCATAGAGTCTATAGGTCTGACGAGATGTCTAGGCCAGGCAAAGAAAGTATGTAATGCCTCTACTACAATTGTGACCTCTGATGTCGACACATGAACTGCAAGATCACCATAAAGGACCTTCTCCACCGTGACCTTCAAGAAATTAGAAGGAAGAGGCACATTGTGTAACATTGTGACCCCTTCATAACACTTATCCAAGGCAACGAGTCGGGTCAAAGAATTACACTCAACATATAATTCGCATTGGCTAGTTGAGCCAAAGTCATCCTCTGATAGATCAACTGCCGAACAACTCCCTTTAGTGCTGACTTTCTTAATAGGAGGTGGAGGTGGTTCATCTTCTACCATAGTAGGTGGTTGCTGTGAGAGTCCTAAACCCTCCCACCGCTTTTTGAACTCTATTTCCATTCGCGCACTAAACTCCTCCATGAAGCTTTCTTTAAGCTCTTGAGTTACCTCAGCCTTTAACTGCTCACGTAGTTGTAGTAAATACTCTTGGCTAGGTTCATTGGACAATTGTTCCTTGTTGTGTGATGGAGCTCCAAAGTATGACCGAATCCCAACCCCATATCCAGCTACATGAACACGTCAAGGGTGTTCAGGTCGTCCGAGAGCAACATTAAGAATATCATTGCGACCACATGGTTTAAAAGTCCCCTGTGTTGATTGCTCATTTAGAGAATCCTAAAACAAATGAAAAGAAATTGTCAAACTTCAACACATTGAATTTAAAATAACACATAGAAAACATATTTCTTACAATGCGTTCAACTGTTTGTTCTGTAGACTTAGAACTCCATGTCCCTAATGGGTTTATACGGGCACCCTTCCACTTCTCATGTCGGAGAGGTGGGGATGGAGGTCTTAAAGAATCTACACTATCCATTTCCTCAATGGAAGTAGAACGTGTTTTAATCTTTTCTTCAAGCATCTTTTGCTCTAACAACTTATAACCACCACGAGACAATAAGTGTGGGGTATCATTATGTGCCTGACTGGCTTTTGCTTTGTTCCGAACCTCCTATCATAACACTCAAAATTTAGTAATACGTTAATATAAACTATATTCAAATATAAAAGTGATATCAACCTGCCATTTTTCAGTTTGTCAAATATTCACAAACTGCTGTCAAGTTTCTTCATCAATGGATGCATATTTTGCACAAGGATTTTCTTCTTTCCTTTCCCCATATATATAATCTGTTGTCAATTTTGATTTGAACTGACGAAACTTGACACCCACATCTGAAAGAACCTTCGCTTTCAAGGTTTCCACATTTGGGATCTTGTAATGCGTCTACATTGTTTGAAAGAATTAGTTCATAAAAAAAAACAAAGTATAAAAGAACTTTAGATTGAGCAAAGTAAAAACAGTTACATACCAGAATATCTTGCCAAATCATGTTTTTCTCGTGGTCAGTCACGTGATCCCAGGATTGAGTTAAGATAGAGATCCTTTCACGAGACAGTACTCCGAGATAACTCCTATATTTCTTTGCATATTTCCCAGTGGCCACACCAGTGTGGATATCAATAGACAAAGGTATTTTGTCATCTTTATTTATCTTCTTAAACATATTCTTTAATCTTGTAGGTCCTCTACCAGTTTTTGATCGAGAAACTTTATCATCTGCCGTGTTCCTGTTATCAAACAAATATGATAAGCATCAAGAATATGAAATATAATTAAGATGAAATATATTGTAAAACTAAACATGAATCACATGTACATACAAATATATATTCCTTCATCATGATCATTTCGAGTTGCATGTACAACATCAGCAACATCCTCGTACTCTTTATTGATGGTCGTTCTTGTAAGTGATTCAATCTCACATATGTCATTGTTTGTATCTTCTGGGTCATTATGTTGTTTTTTTCCATGTAGCACAACAGACCAATGGTCAGACATAGGATCTTGGATATAGAAAACTTGGGAAGCTTGATGTGTCATTATAAATGGTTCGTCATGATAACCTATCTTTCGAAAGTCAACCAAAGTCATTCCTGATTCATCAACTTTGACACCAGTCTTATTGTCAACCCACTTGCATTTGAAAACAGGTACAGTAAACTTGGTATAATTAACTTCCCAAATCTCTACTATGACACCATAATAAGGCATTGATCCCACAACAGGATTTTGATCATTTGCAGTTGAAAACTGCATAGACTCTGCATCCAAGGTGACTTCGCTATTTTGCACTGTACTCCTATCATCTCGAGACTTTGTGTAAAACAAACAACCATTTACTTCATAGCCAGAACAACATAAAACATCAAATTTGAGACCGTTTGCAAGCCATGTTAATGTTTCAGATGCTGATGGATCATTCATTATTTGTTGCTTAAACCATGACATGAAAGTTTTGTTATGCTCAATTAACACCCATTTTTCTGATTGTCTTGGATTTTTATATTTGACAATGTCTTTGTGTGTATCTAAGTATGGTAACACCTCATCAGTGTTATTCAAGATATACAAGTGTGCTTGCAGAACCTCTTCTCTAGATTTGCTTATGACATGTACACCTTTTGAAGATCTACTTATGAATCTACGAGAGTGCCAACCTTTTTCAAGAACTCCTATACATTTGGCTTTTGACATGTACTCGGAACAAAACTCAATAGATTCTTCTGAAATGTATCTTTTAATAATGGAAGCTTCCGGACAACATTGATTCTTTACATATCCCTTTAAAATCTTCATGTATCATTCAACTAGATACATCCATCGCATATAAACTGGCCCACACAATCTGATTTCTCTTACAAGATGAACAACCAAGTGTACCATAACATCAAAAAAAGATGGAGGAAAAAACATCTCGAGTTGACACAAGATAACAATTATTTCTTCTTCAAGTTCATCCTACTTCTGAGAGTCAATCTCTTTACTACATATGGAATTGAAAAAAGAGCATAGTCGAGTGATTGTATGCCTAACATTTTTTGGCAAGATTCCACGAATAGCCACCGGTAGTAATTGTTGCATTAGAACGTGACAATCATGTGACTTTAAGCCAATTAGTTTCAAATCATTCATAGATACAAGACTCTTCACATTTGAAGAGTAGCCTTGTGGTACCTTAACACCTTTAAGACATTCACAAAAACTTGTTTTCTCTTTCTTTGACAAAGTGTAACACGATGCAGGCAAGTATGTACGTTTACCAACTTCTCTCGGTGCCAATTCCTCTCGTATATTCATCTCAATCAAATCCAGACGTGCATTCACACCATCCTTTGTTTTGCCTTTAATGTTCAGAAGTGTTCCTATTAGACTGTCACACACATTCTTTTCTACGTGCATTACATCTAGACAATGTCTGACATTTAACTTACACCAATACGGAAGATAAAAAAATATTGATCTCTTCTTCCATATTTCATTCACAGTTTGCTTCTTCTTCATTTTTCCAAAAGTCACATTAACATTTTTGTTTTTTTCATAAATTTCAACACCACTTAAGGAAGTGGGACAAATGTCATGTTCTTGGTATCCGTTAAAAGCTTTTTTCAATCTACGATTGATATTTCTTTAGAAATCTACGATGCCCAAAATACACGATTTTTCTTCCATGTTTCAACTGCTCATAAGATGTCTTGTCTTGACATATTGGACATGCTCTATGGCCTTTCACACTATAACCTGACAAGTTCCCATATGCAGGGAAGTCATTGATAGTACAAAACAACATCTCATGCAATCAGAAATATTCATTCTTAAACGCGTCAAACACATCAACCCCTTCATTCCACAATAATTTCAAATCTTCAATCAATGGATTAAGATAAACATCTATGTCATTTCCAGGTTGTTTTGGACCAGAGATCATCATAGATAACATCATGCATTTGCACTTCATACACAAAGCAGGAGGTAAGTTGTAAATCACTAACAAAAGGGGCCATGAACTATGATTACTACTTAAATTTCCAAAGGGATTCATTCCATCAGTTGCCAATCCAAGTCTTAAGTTTCTTGATTCTTTTCCAAATTCAAGAAATTCTTTATCAATATTCTTCCACTGCAAAGAATCAGCAGGATGACGAAGTAATTCATCACATTTTCTATTATTTGCATGCCACCTAAGGTTTTTAGCGTCATCTGCATTTGCAAACAAACGCTTAAGCCTTGGAATTATTGGAAGATACCAAACAACCTTAGCAGGAGGACCTTCCTTTGTCAATTCATCAATTTCATCATTCTGACCAACCTTAACCTTATAACGTGACAAACCACACCTGGGACATCTTCTTAAATCTTCATACTCATTTCTGTATAAAATACAATCATTAGGACATGAATGTATTTTTCTATACTCCATACCCATTGGACAAAATATTTTTTTCGCCTCATAATTTCGATTGGGCAAGGTATTTCCTTCTGGAAGCATGTCCTTAAGCAATTGAAGCAATTCTGTAAAACTTTTGTCGGTCCATCCATTCATTGCCTTCAAATTCATCAACCTTAACACTGTTGATAATCGTGTGAAGTTAGTTGAACCAGGATACAAAGGAGTCTCTGCATCATTAGACATATTTTAAAAAACTGCATTAGCAAATGATTCTGCTCCCACATCACGAATCATGTCTTCTAATCTATCATCCATTGAGAAATGAACTTCCTACGAACCTCCGTGCACACTTGGCAAGTCTAACAATTCACCATGCTACGTCCATGTTGTATAACTTTTCAAAAATCCATCACACAAAATATGTTCTCTAATTTCATAAACAGTCAATATCCTTCCATTTAAACAATTGATACAAGGGCACCTTATCCTTACTCCATTCTTATAACTAACGGCATTATGTTCTGCGAATTGTATGAACTCTTCCACCCCTTTTTCGTAAGTATCACTTATTCGTGGTGTATTAATCTAACTTCGATCCATAGAACTGCTAAACTAAGAACCAATACTTTCAATATGTAATCATGAAAAAATAAAACAAAAGTGTTGAAGGTCGGATACCTCCGGACTCAGAACCAATGCGTTCAATATGTCAAAACAATATATAATGACTGAAAATTGCCGAAGGTCGAACACCTCCGGACTCAGAACCAATGCGTTCAATATAAAGAATCAATATCAAACTCAAAACGAATACTTGCAAAATATAGGTGATAATAAATAAGAATACACTAACCTCAAATGGATGGGCGGTCACGACAAACGGTTGTAGCAAGGAGTCGGAGGTCACGAACGTGCGTCGCGACACAGGTCGGTTGTCACGTAGGCGTGGACGATGGTCGCAGGCGCAACGGCAGGGTCGCGCGCAGGATGTTGGTCGCGGTCGCGCGGGCGGCGATCGCGGTCGCGCGGGGTTCGCAGTGCGGTGCGGTCGCGCGGCGGTGCGATCGTGCGTCAGGGGTTTAGGGTTCGCGGTCGCGCGGGCGACGGTCGCCGTCTAGGGCGGCTGGGTCGCGGTGCGGTGCGTCGCGGTCGCGATCAGTGGCGCGGTACGGTGCGTCGCGGTCGTGGTCAGGGGCGCGGGTTCTTGGTAGCGTGGCGGGGGTCGCGGTGCGGCGGTCTGGGGCGGCTGGGTCCCGGTCGCGGTGCGGTGCGGGGTACCGGTCGCGCGTCAGGGGCGGCGGTCGCGGTGTTGGGTCGTGGGCGACAGTGAGTGTGAAAAGGGTTGTGTTTCTGAATGAAAATAGGAGAGTGGGAAAAGAGTTTTAAAACCAACTTTAACGACGGCTCTGGATGAACCGTCGTTGTATCTCCCCCGTGCCACTTTTAACGATGGTTCTGGGTTAAACCGTCGTTGTATCTCCACCCGCGCCACTTTAACGACGGTTCTGGGTTGAACTGTCGTTAAAAGTCCAAAAAAATTTCGAAAAATTTACAGGATTGCCACCGCCTAGTTTTTAACGATGGTTGTCTCCAAACCGTCTTTGAAGGGTATCGTTATTGAAGAATTTTGTACTAGTATAGTGTTATAGATCAAGATGTCATCAAAATACACCACAACAAGTTTGCTCCAAAATTTTCTGAAAACATGATTCATTGATAATTGCCAAATTTAAGTAATATTTCATATTAAAATATAGGTATTTGTGGGTATTAATTGATGAAATAAACATAAAATAACCCTTAATTTATTAATTTATACCTTTTTTACATTTTTGTGATTTTAATTTAAATAAGAACGATTTATTCCCAAATTTGTGTTAATTTCAGGATTCTAGGAAATAATGGAGATGATTGGGAAAAAGGAGATTATACAAAGCTAAAAAGGGAAAGTTGGAATATCAACACTCACCAAAGCTTGCCCAGACGCTCCCAGAGGATCTTGCTAAGCATTGGGTCTTTTTTCGTGCAACTTGCCCAAGCAAGCCCAATAACGCCCAAACAAGAAGTTATTTAGCAAGCCAATTGGGTTAAATAGGAGGCTTGAGGCATAACCCTAGAGATGCAAGATTGAGAAGAAAACAACATTGAGTGAATTGTAATCCAATTGGAAGATTGAGAAGAAAACAACATATTGTTGTTTTTGTGAAAGATTAAGAACGGCCTTTGGGTTTGCTTTTGTTTCTTCCACGAAATTCATTTCTCCCACGGGTTTCACCTCTTCCTCGATTCTCAATAACATTTTCTTCATATTGAAAATTTGTACCTCTCTCTTTCCTTCTGGATTTTTCATTCAACAGACTGTCTAAAACAGTGTTCATTGAGAGCTTCCCATCTGGGATTGAGTTGCTGAGCGTGACTACTAGTGTGTCCCAACTCTCAATAAATGAACTACGTAGCAAAAGAGCCTACAACTCATCATCAATCATCATATCTATCTTTGTCAATTGATGAATTTAAGTGTTCCATCATACTTTGATCATCCGTATTGTCAAGTTTACCATTCTTTTGACAAGGGATGCTTTATTTCTTGGAGTTTTCTTTTGAATCATAAATTTAAGTTTTGACCATAACTCATAAGCATTTGTGTATGTGGACACATGCTCAAACAAACTTCTATCAATATACTTTCGAATCATTGCAACAGTTTTTTGATTCAAAAGTTCTCAATCGTTATAATTAATGTTTATCACATTTTCAAGAGAGATTTACAATTTCAAGACTGTTGGAATCACCATCATTTAATATATTCAATGGATTAGTTAGCAAGATTCATTGGTCATGATCCTCATTAAAATAAGAAGGGATTCCCAACATCATTAAACAAATAAAAAGAAGAAAAAATGTTACTATAATCGCCCTTTTTCTATTATTCAAAAAGGAGTTATGTTTACAAATGGAAGATGCCTATGACAAAATGGCTCTTCAATTCTATGTCAGACTTCTATATTACAAGACTTAATGTCTACTCAAGTGTGAAGTTGTACTTTGAAAGACATCTTCACTGCAAGGAATTGTAAGACCACCCATGGGATGATCGAATCCAAACTCTTCCTCTGCTTCACTCAACATGTCTTGGAATGAAGGTTGTCTCAAGTATGATATGGGGATCACAAATCGCTTCATTTTCTCTCCAACGTACACTGCAAGATAACCCTTTTGCACCTCCATACCCTTAGAAGATGTCTGGTTTGCTGCGATCGATGCCCTTCTGATACCAGGTAAACGAAAGCCCATTGTTGTGTTGTATTTGCTCGGACTTGATAACAAAATGATATGAATAGAGCTTGAGAGCTGAGGCTTATGAATTATGTTGCTTCAGGATGTGAATGATTTGTGTTGGTTCTAAAATTCTAGCAACGGTGAATATATATAGATAAAGCTTATGTAAGAAAGGTACTTGAATTATTGGTGAACGATTATGAGATAATAGTCATGGGAGCAACCGGGAGACAAGGGCATGTGGTAATGTCTAAGAGGACTCTCACATGTATACAAGTTGGTACGTGATAGTTGTCATTTATTAATGAGATGCCCAACATTGAAAGAGCTATGGTAGGATGATCAATGAACAAGCATTTGGTTTCACCTTTGTCGATGTCTTGAACTTGAAGTGGATAAATTTGTTAGCCATAATCTCAAAAGCATGTCCATCATTGAAATTCCTATTCATTTGAAGCCATCTCTAAGACAACACCAATATCTTTTTTCTTATAGCAAAACAACCTGCTCATGCTGAGGAAGTGAATATTGTGGGTGTAACTATAATGAACAGAAAAAAAAAAAAAAAAAAAACTCAGGAGCTACATCAGTGGTTGAATTCGTTGTCATGAAACATAGACAAAAAGGAACAAGTTTGTCACAGCGTTATAGTCTTTTTCTTTTGTATTATTTCTAACAAGGGTGATCTTCACAAAGAGAGAAGATTCCTATTGTACAAAATCTCACTAGAAATCTGCCAGTCTTCTACAGTGTTAGATTATAGTAAATTAAAGTGTGAAGTTATATTTAGGAAGATATCTTCGCTGCATGGAATTATAAGACCACCCATAGGATTACCATATCCAAACTCTTCCTCAGCTTTACTGAACAAATCTTCGAATAAAAGATGGATCAAGTATGATACAGGGAACAAAAATGGCTTATGTTTCCCGTGTTAGCATTGTGGTTTCTATTTGTGCTAGGCTCCCTATTGTAGTTGAGTTAATTTTCTTATGAGAAGTGAAAAAGAAAACAAGTTGTTACTCTTAGTTTACTGTAAAACAGAAAATCAGGTTGCTAATATTTACTTTATCTATTGTACTTGGATTTATGTTCTTTGTTTAAGTTTGATGAGCAAATAAATTCATTATAATTTGACACATTTTCTTATGGAGCAAATATGTTAATTATTGATAACTATACATCTAGATTTGTTTATTCTTTAAATAATTTGAAGTTAATATTTCTCATTGGTCCTTGTAAAACTACTGTTGCTCTTCCCTTGCTAGGAGATATTTGTTCTATATATGCCTTGAAATTCATGAGGACAGCCAAGTCTAGCTTTTGTTTATATAGCAACAAACCCTGCTTTTAGAAGGTGAGGTTAATATTGGGAATGTCAAAAACAGAAAACATAAAAGGGCCTCTGGAGTAGTTGAATTCGCTCTCATTGAACATATAAAAAGGTCTTATTAATTGTCTTCTTCATTTCATTCAAAAAAAAAAAAAGGAATTATGTTTACAAATAATAGATTAATTTTCAATCTTCTTCTGTGTCCTATCCAAGAAAGAAGTGATATCTATGAAGAAAACTTCCTACGAGGGATTGTAAGCCATGACCATCTCTACAAATATAATTTAAGAGACGGCTTACGAAAACCCTTAGTTAAAAGAAATTGTTCCTGTCGGTTGACTCGATTATCTTCGTACGTCTACGACGATCACACGCCCAGTTATCTCTGTTTTCATTCGTGTTTTCCTTCAATCAAACACCTGAAAATGCAAAGACAAAGGGCGCCCTCGAGGCCATTTGCACTCTGACGCTCAAGTCAGTGTAGGGCTAGGAAACACCAAAGGTAAGCTGTCAAAAGCTCCCTGTGTAATTTGTGTGTGTATTCGCGTAAATGTTATGTATTATTACGTTGAATTCTACCCTTTATATACTCAAGGATTTTTTTTGTTTCCGCTAACCGCAACTAGGGTTACTGAGGGTGTGCCTTAAAGCCGCTATCACCCACTCTTAGGGCAATCTAACGCGTAAGGCTCCTTTACTGGAGTGCAACCTCTGACGGGATGACCACCTGGGTACCAACTTGTGCACCTAATCTCTGGGGTCACCCATCCTGGGAGTGCCCTAGCTGTTCACGTGACATGCATGCAATTTCACCCCTGGAACGTGACCCTCACTAGTCGTATCTCTTCTAGTGACTCTTTACTTGTGTTACGCTTAAACGTGTTATCCACACCACACGCATGAACCCCTCGTGATCTAGGCTTCTCCCTAACTGCCAATTGGTGTGTGGTCTGGGATCCACTTCTCGTGGTCCAGCTCTGCTGTCTGACTTACTGAAGTCCGAGGACTCATCAGCATATCCTGATGAGCGATGCCTGACCACTCCTCGACACTCCGGGCGTACTGTCTACAAGGCACCCTGGGCATACCGCTTGTGGGACCCTCCTTACATGACCGAGGCCTGACCACTCCCCGCACGCCCTGGGCGTGCCGTCTGCAAGGCACTGGCCCATGCCACTCGTGGGACCTAGCCTTCGCGGCCTCACGTCCATTAGCAGTCAACGACACTCGAAGATGGTCGGTACAAAAATGATGGATA
The DNA here is from genome assembly GCF_000499845.2 of Phaseolus vulgaris. NCBI lineage: Eukaryota > Viridiplantae > Streptophyta > Magnoliopsida > Fabales > Fabaceae > Phaseolus > Phaseolus vulgaris. The sequence goes on along the minus strand of NC_023754.2, from coordinate 6,939,242 downwards.
CAAATAGGATCTAGTGAGATGTAGGGGCATGAGGATGCTACTGTCTTTCTATTACTATTATAAGTTAGAAGTAATAGTAATAGTAATTTGTTTTATATATTTTCAAATCAATTGTTATTTCAGTTTTGGATCACGTAAAGATTAATAAATAACTAATCGTTTGTTGCTGCAAGTTTACATAAAATTGTCTAATGTACTTTTAGCACAAAACACACACTAGCATATTTATATTACCTACTAGCGTAAGTGCGTTTGTTATCATGTAAATTCTCTTAATATACTATACAAAGTTAGATCATCTAGAGTCTGAATATTTAGTTGGCCTTAACATGGATAGGATTTAGATACAAAGTAAGAGAAAGAATATGAAAATATATATTTTTCTTCGGATTTAGATATATATTAGCAGTACACTCATTGGTCTATCTAAAGAAAAACAACTAAAAAAAACACTTGTACAAAGATAAATGAATAAGAATCATAAAAGATGAAATAACAGATTTGAATCTATAAGTAAATTCGACATTACCTACAGATTATGATATACGAATTTCTATCTATAGGTAAATTTTACATTATCCACAATTTTTACCTACAAAACTATATCCATAAACAAATTCAATATTATTATTAATATAAATATTTTTATTAATATTATTAATAATATTAATATTTAAATTTAAATTATTATAATAATATTACAAATATTTATACTATTAATAATATTAACAATTGACAATATAAATAATATCAATAATATAAATGATCTTAATAGTATTAATAATATGAAAAATTAATCATATTACTTATATGCGTAATATTAATAATATTATTATAATATAAATAATTATAAATAATAATAACTAATATTCATAAATAATAATCATAAATAATAAGAAAAGATAAAAATAATAATGAAAAAAATTAAATAAAAGAAAATATAAAACTAAAAACAAAATAAAACTGAAACAAAAATAAAACAGAAACTTGTAATGGTAAATAAATAATTAAAATAAATAAATAAAACTATGTATACTCTAAATAAAAACAACGAAACTAAACATAAAAAATAAAATCTAAAATAAAAAAAACAAAAAATAAATAAATAAACTGAACAAATAATAATAATAATAAATACAGTAAAACTAAAAAAAAACATAAAGATAAAACGAAAATAAATACACTAACAAAATAAAAAATAAAAACAAAAATTTTAAGAAAAAAATCAAAGCACTTGATTTAAGAATGTGGCTATTACAAATAGTCGCCTTCTTGAAACCTTTTTTACCATAACCCAGAAGCACGTCACTTACGTTTTCATACGCTCCTTCCACTTGTGCTTCGTTTCTCTTTTGTGCTTCCTCCATTAACTGTGTTTCCTCTTTTCTTTCTCTCTTCTTTGCATTGTCTTCGTGTAATTGGTAAGCATTGTCTTCCTCTCTTCTTGTTCACCATTGATTTTTGTATATTTTCCGTCTCTCTTGTGTTTTGTCTTATGCCATTGCCAAGGTCACTGTTTCATTGGGAAGCTTTCGATTTGCTTTCCATTGTGCCTTCCTCGTCGTTGTTGTCGTCTTACTCCGTCGTGTATTTGCGTTTCATTGGGAAATTTTTATTTGCCTTTTTCGGACTTTTATTTATGTTCTTGGTTATCAGGCCTTCCAATATCAATCCATTATTTGTATTGTTTTTATTTTTATTCAGAACATGTCAGATTCAGATTCAGATTGGGATGAAATACTAAGAATGTGAAGAGGTAAAATATGGATGCACCAAGAGATCAAAAGAAATGCTAAAATAATGACCTGTTCTTCAGAAAAGATCAAAGTTGAGAACTTTGATTAGAAACCCAAACAACAACGAAAAAGAAAAGAAACCCTAAACGCCATTCGTAAATACGATTTATAAATGCGACTACGGTAAATAGCCACATTTATAAATCGAATTTACGAGCTAAATAGTTGCCTTCTTATCTCTTCGATTTAAGACTGTGTGTACATCAAATGTGGCTATATAGCTATCGTTTTAAATTGAAAATAGTCGTCGTTGTTTTGCCTTTCTGCACCAATGTAAGTCACTTTTGGAGGATATTATGGAGTAAGTTAGGTACCAAGATTTTGTTTTCGATTACTTGTCATCCAGAAACAAATGGACAAACAGGCGTAGTGAATAGAACTTTAGGTACCTTACTTAGAACAATTTTGAAAAAAAATTTGAAAGCTAATTTGGAATTATGTTTACCTCATATTGAGTTTGCTTACAATAGAGTTCTTCATAGCACAACAAATTGTTCTCCATTAGAAATTGTGTATGGATTAAATCCTTTAACTCCATTAGGCTTGTTACCTATGCCTAACTTTTATGTATTAAAACATAAAGATGCACAAGCTAAGGCTGACTATGAGAGAAAACTACATGAAAAGGTTAAACCACAAATTGAAATTTTTTTTAAGGTTATTCTAAAAAAATTAACAAAGGAAGAAAGAAAGTAATCTTTGAGCCTAGAGATTGAGTTTGGGTTCACAAGAGGAAAGAAAGGTTTCTTGAACAAGGACAATCCAAGCTCCAATCTAGAAGGGATGGACATTTCCAAGTGTTAGAAAAAACTAATGACAATACCTACAAGATTGATCTTCCTAGTAAGTACAATGTGAGTAGCACTTTTAATGTGTCAAATTTGTCTCCTTTTACCCGTTACAAAGTATTAACTTAACTACTAGGAGAAATGATCATTTCTTGAAATATAGGGATTGTATTTTTATTTTATCTACTTACAAACGAAACAAGACCTATAACTAAATTTGTATTTATACACTTTTGGAATTTAGAATGAGGATGAATGTTTTGAAAATTTAATAGAGAGAATATATCTCTACTAGGATTCTTCCCTGCATCTTGCGATCTTATCAAGAATTCACCAATTCTTGTGGCGATCATGCTATCAAACCTTGTTTGTGACGCTTTAACCACATACTAGATTCTGTTATTTATATGGCTCGTTTTCATTATGACCTTTCAACACAAAATAGTACTTGTCAACGGTTACAAAAGTGCTCCTTTTGCTTCTTCCATGACTTCAAAACGATATCATTTTCTTAGGGTTATCAAATCTTCCATTTTCTTACACAACCACCGCATCAAGGTTATTATTAGTTGTTACTTGGATGATAATAGAAACATCAGTATACTAGTGAAATAGAAATGATATTAATTATGTGGTAGGTGATTGGATTGAAACATTGAGCCTTTTCATGCGTACTAACGATCACAAGTTCATTTATATAAGAAACAAAAGCCAAAGAAAAGCATTAATTGAGATAAACCATCAGTAAATGGTATGAGAAAAAAGGATTTTGAGTATGGAAGTAGGCTGGTATTATTCAAGGGTCTCTAAAGATAACCCTTAATTTATCTCACCTCCATTATTCTTGCACTCAATCCCTAAGACTCAACGTACACCTCACCTGTTAACATAAACTATCTTTCACGTTGATTCTAGTAAAACTATTGTTGTTCTTCCCATGCTAAGAACCATGTGTTCTATATATGCCTTGAAATTCAACAGGACAACCACGTCTTGCTTTTGTTTTATAGAAAGAAACCCTGGTTCTACAGCTTGAAGTTAATATTTGCAATCCAAAAAACAGTTAACACAGAGGGGCCTCTTGAGTAGTTGAATTCGTTGTCATCAAACAAATAAAAAGGAGCAACAATATCACTATAATCGCATTTTTCCTATTACTCAAAAAGGAGTTATGTTTACAAATTGAGAAGATGCCTATGACAAAATGGCTCTTCAATTCTGTGTCAAACTTCTATAGTAAAAGACTTAATGTCTATTCAAGTGTGAAGTTGTGCTTTGGAAGACATCTTCACTGCAAGGAATCGTAAGACCACCCATGGGATGATCATATCCAAACTCTTCCTCTGCTTCACTCAACATGTCCTGGAATGAAGGTTGGCTCAAGTATGATATGGGGATCACAAATCGCTTCATTTTCTCTCCAACGTACACTGCAAGATAACCCTTTGGCACCTCCATACCCTTAGAAGATGTTTGGTTTGCTGCGAATGATGTCCTTCTGATACTAGGTAAACGAAAGCCCATTCTTGTGTTGTATATTTGCTCAGACTTGATAACAAAATGGTATGAATAGAGCTTGAGAGCTGAGGCTTATGAATTTTGTTGCTTCAGGATGTGAATGATTTGTGTTGGTTCTAAAATGCTTGCAACGGTGAATATATATATAGATAAAGCTTATGTAAGAAGGGTACTTGAATTATTGGTGAAAGATTATGAGATAATAGTCATGGGCCAACTGCTAGACAAGGGCATGTGGTAATGTCCATAGGACTCTTAGAAGTATATGTGTGAAAAAAAAAATCTAATGCGCCATGATATTGACAATTATTTGGCGAGAGGAATTTCATTTATGGAAGTTGAAATGGTTGTTCTCAAATTTGCCAGACACAGAAAGAGTGTGGTTCATAGGGCACCGTGAAGATGCGTTCAATATTGCTTCTCTTCTAACCTCCAATTCAATTTAGTGTACACATGGCGATGCATGTGAGATGTCTAAAGCATGTCGATCATTGAAATAGCTGTAGAATCATAACTCATGAATAAGCATTGCTTTCAATTTTAATTTGAAGGGGGTAAATCTGTTGGCTAGAATCTAAAAAGGCGGGGTAAGTAGTCCCATTGAATTGCCAAGTCCTTGAATGAGATATCTAAGACAACACCTTGTGATCTTGTCTCTTGGTTGAATCCATTGTAGACAATCAAAAGATCAATAATTGAGGTTTATGAGTTAGCAGAGGGCATTTGGAAACTATATATGCAGTACTTGTTTGGGTTTCAAGCACCACAACTGATTGCATTCCTCAAGTAATACAAGTTAAAAATTTCTTTCATACACAAATCCTCTAACATCAATATATTCTTTGTGGAGTGAAGAAAGATAAAACAATGGGTTTCCGCATAAAAGGTATTCTTAGACGAGCATCAGTTTCTACAATCCAAGTGGCCTCCAAGGGGGGTGAAGTACCAAAGGGCTATATTGCAGTTTATGTTGGAGATGAAATGAGGCGGTGTGTGATTCCAGTATCATACTTGAACCAGCCTTCACTTCAAGAATTGCTTAGTAAAGCAGAAGAAGAATTTGGATATGATCATCCAAAGGGTGCTCTCACAATTCCATGCCAGGAGGATGAGTTCCTAAATATCATCTCTCACTTCAATCAGTTGTAAAGCATTTTCATGGAGAACCTGAGATAGATAATCTTAGAGGAAGCAAATAGAAGATAATGTTAGATGAGACAAGTTTGTAAATCACTCTAGCAGGCTGGACCTTAGGGAGACTGAGCTAGATCATAGATTAACTGAGGCAACTTTGTACAGAAGGAACTTCCATTTTAAATTTTTTCTATTTTAGTTTGTAATTTGAAAGTAAAATGATGTTACAATGAAGAGAAAGTTTTTACAAAACATTCTTTATTAATATCAATCAAGTTTAGTTGATATATATCAGGAAATTCGGTGCAGCTATTATTTCATAGATATTGATCTAAATTATACTGTTTCTAACTATACATTCTCCAATGGCCGTTCTTTCTTCTGTTTTTCCTAATTAAGCCACACAACTATACACGGAGCTCTTATTTCAAAAGTAGTGACTTCAACCAGTTATGTATTTTTTGTTACATTTGTTCCTTAATAAAAATTTAATACTGCAATATACGTATAGTCTACCGAAACGAAACTGCAAGCATTAGTATAACAACTTGAAATAATTGGTCATAAGAAATTTAGAAAATACATTCTCCAATGGCCGTTCATTCTTCTATTTTTCCTAATGAAACCACACAACTACACGGATCTCTTATTTAAAATGTAGTTACTTCAACCAGTTATGTATTTTTGTACAGGCCAAACATTAGTCATCCGTCTGAGAGAAAGACATCGGACATCGGACATCGATGGACTGATAGCGATAGTGGGCCATGTAAGCTGGGTCCCACAGATTGCATGAGTTAACATGGGTTAACACCCCGATACTAGAAGAAACCTAAGTCATGAGATAATCATGCATGGGGTGTGTATGGTACATTTGGGTACGACGCAAGCAAGTGTTACTTGGAGGCGCTAAGGCCCATTAGGGTTAGGATTTCCAGGGAAAGACTGCATGCATGACACGTGTATACTTAGGGCACCCGCATAACAGATGATGCCGCAAGCGCTGGTACGTGAATAGGTACTTGGCGGCTACGCTGTTAAGTTTTTGCACTCCAAGAAAGGGAAGTCCTACGTGCCAGATTATGCTAAGATTGTGTGATAGCGGCGCAAGGACATTCTCCCAGGAACCCTAAGCCCATTAAGAGATGTGGGAGCGTAGTAGAAGTAACCCTAGATACAACCTATAAATAGGGTGGTAAGAACCCTAGCAAGGTACGCCGTTTCTAAGATTGAAACTGCTTATACACATTAGTGTCGGAGTGCAAACGGTCGCTAGGGCGCCCTTTTGTCTTTGTAGGAAAATGTCCTTAAACCTAAGAAGGTTCGATTCTGAGGCGGAGACAGGTGGGCCAGAGACTGCCATTCGAGTCAAACGACAATTAGGTCAACTGGTGAGAACATTTGGTGCCCACCGTGGGGCTTGATAAAACTAGGTTCCATCCACAATCGTGCTGAGAGCCACCAGCAACATGAGGAGCACGAGACAAGGATCTGCTGCGCCCTCAGGAGGGGACAACGTCTCCATGCAGCAGCTCATGGAGACCATACACGCCCTTCAGGAGGTGGTAGCAGCGTCCAGAGTCGACCAGGATAGGATCCAGGTTGATCTGGCCAGATTGCAAGCAAACAATGAAGAGCTACACAAAACCAATGAGAAACTGCGTAGGAATTTGTAGACGGTAGGAGAACGTACTGTGGATGAGCGAGCCCCGCCACTCCCAGTTAAGGCTCCCCCCATGTCGTTCTCTTAGGTGGTCATGGACAGCGTGATACCAGCCACGTCCTTGAGCCTGAAGGTCACCTTCACAGGATTAGAGGACCCGCAAGCGCATATCACGGCGTTCTACACCCAGATGATGCTTTCAGGAGGTTCTGATGCCGTGTACTGTAAGCTATTTATGTGTTTGTCAGTCTCCCCGACGAACACATTACTTCATTCGACCCGTTCTCAACGTTGTTCAGAGAATAGTATATTGTCAACAGGGCTCCCCCTCTGATCTCTTACGATCTCTTTAACGTAAAGCAGTACCAAGGAGAGTCCTTGAAAGAGTTCTTAAACAGGTTTGGGGTACAAGTGGTGAGGTTGCACACCAAGGACGAAGCCATGACCGTGCACGCCTTCACCAAAGGAGTGCTACCAGGACCCTTCAGCGACTCGCTGATCAGATGTTGCCCAAAGACATTTTGCAAGATCAGGCATCGGGCCATGACACACAGTGTCGTTGAGGATCAGGTCATAGAAAAATGCAGTAGCGTTGGTTCTGTCTGACCTTGGGGAACAGGTCGTCCTCAGCCCATGAGGGTACTTGAGGCCATGACGGAATCAAAGGCCCCAGGAGCACAATCGTCGTACGAAGCAAGGAAGCCCCAAACCAGGGGACGCACAAGAGAAAACACTCCACTCAGACACAATTTCTGGGTGGACCTTAAAGAGCTCATCGCTATCCCTGACGTAGCCAGCAGACTAAAGCCCCCACCAAAGACTAATAAGAGGCTAGGGCTCAGAAAAACCGCTTGGTGTGTGTTCCACCAAGTTGTTGGCCATAACATACGCAATTGTCTGGCGCTGGGTTTCCAGTTAGATGAACTCGTGAGAGGCAACTTCTTGAAAGATTACCTGCAAGAGCCGCAAGGGGCCCTGACGACAGCGGCCCCAACAGAAGATCAGGGGCATGAGGTGCCCATCCATGGGGAAATCAACACCATTGCAGGAGGATTCTCTGGAGGGTGTACCGTCTCCCAGCGCAAGAAGTACGCCAAGGGAGTGATGATAGTGGAAACTCAGGGGTTAGACCTGACGCTCGAGCCCGACCTTGTCTTCACCAAGACTAACCTGCGGGACGTGGTCTCGCATGATAATGATCCCGTGGTAATCTCAATGGTGACAACAGGCAGAAAGGTGCACCACATCCTAATGGATCAAGGAAGCTCCACCGATGTGATGTTTTGGTTGACCTTCAACAAGTTGCAACTGTCTCTCGACCAGGTGAGGCCTTACGTTGGATGTCTGTACGACTTCGCAGGATACCAGGTGGAAGTGCGGGGGAACATACAACTGTGTACAACCTTCACTTCCGATGCAGCCTCCCGCACTGCCAACATCAAGTACCTTGTCATTAATGCTCCTTCGGCCTACAACATTCTTTTGGACAGACCTGCTTTGAACAGGATTAGAGCAGTGGCCTCGTCGAGACACATGAAGATGAAGTTGCCTTCCCTTGAAGGAATCGTGATCCCCATGAAGTCTAATCAGAAGGATTCCAAGAGGTGCTATGAGAACAGCCTCAAGACCAAGAGAGGAGTGTGCTCAGTCACCATCCAACCTCCTGGGGAAGATTGAGGTCGATAGTTCTAGGTCGTCGACTTGGGAATGCGGGAAGACCACCCACACCAGTTAGAAAACAAGTTGTCTCCCAAGTGGACTGGACCCGTCCGCATGTCAGAGGCCCTTGGGAATGGAGCATACAGGCTCGAGACTCTAGAAGGTGGAGCAATCCCTCGTACGTGCTTAAGTTTTATTTCAGTTAAGATTATTGCATTGTACACAGATTTAGGGGACACTCTTTTTCCTTCATAAAGGTTTTTTAATCAGGACGTCCAATAAAGGTTTCAGTTATTCACTTAAAGAGAAATATTTTGTATAACGCAGTTAATGAACCTCTCCCTTGGTTTTATACACCAAGATCAGGAGTAGTATGGTTCTTAGTGAGCCTCCCTCTTGTGTGAGTTCACCAAGGCTGAGAATAGTATGGTTCAACCGTTAAAATCCTCCCTTGACTTCATACAACAAGGTTGAGGTCAGTTATTAAAATCCTCCATTGACTTCATACATCAAGGATGAGGTCAGTTATTAAAATCCTCCTTTAAATTCATACAACAAGGATGAAGTCAGTTATTAAAATCCTCCCTTGACTTCATACAACAAGGATGAGGTCAGTTATTAAAATCCTCCCTTGACTTCATACAACAAGGATGAGGTTAGTTAAAGTTAAAATCCTCCTCTACCTTTGTACAAATAGGGTGAGGTTAGTAAAACGAACCTCTCCTTTGGTTTGATACGCCAAGATTGAGAATAGTATGGTTCTTCGTGAACCTCACTCTTGTGTGAGTTCACCAAGGCTGAGAATAGTATGGTTCACCAAAGAAATCCTCCCTTGCCCCTGTGCGGCAAGGAATATGTCAGTAAAACGAGCATCTGCCTCGAGTTATAAACAACAAGACTAGGAAGAGCAAGGTTTTTAGTGAGCCTCCCTCTTTTGTGGGAACGCCAAGGTCGAGAACGAAACGGTTGCCAGTTAAAATCCTCCCCTGCCTCTACACGGCTAGGGCGAGGTCCTAAAGAAGGACCACTTCCTTGTATTGTAAGGCAAGGCTAGTATGTGCCCTGGTTACATGTCTCCCTTATCCTTATGTGGGAAAGACGAGACTAGCTAAGTGCAGACCTCCCTTTCCTTAAGGCAAGGTCGAGAACTACTTAGTTTCCAATCAAAGGTCTCCCTTGTCTTGAGAGACGACGTTGAGAGTGGTGCGGTACCTAGTTAAAGATCTCCCTTGACCTATAAGCCAAGGTCGAGAACGGCGTTCCCTTACCTTCATTTGGCAAAGGTTAGGGCGAAGTGAGAGCTTGGGTAGGAATGGCTTTTACGAAGATCAAAGTCAACAAGCAGTAAAGAAGCGTGCTACCAAAGTCGTGAAGACCCTAAAAGCATTGTTAGACTAAGCAAGTCAGACAAAGCAGTTAAAGGAGCAATTTAAGAATACATTAGATTTTATAAACAAGCAGATATATATATACACAATTTGCTGAAATTGTCTGTAAAACAGTTAAGTTACAATGAAAAGAGAGTTACTCCTGGGCGTCAACTAGTTGCCCATCAACAACTCTCTTGGTCAACCCAATCTGAGATAGGTCCACCCTAGGATGCAAGCAGGCAACCTGAGCCATGCAATCCTCAAACCCAGCACCGTATTCCCCAACACAGTATGCCCCAACAGATACTTTTGGAATGGCCATCATTTAATATATTCAATGGATTAGTTATCAAGATTCATTGGTCATGATCCTCATTAAAATAAGAAGGGATTCTCAACATCATTAAACAAATAAAAAGAAGAAAAAATCTTACTATGATCGCATTTTTCCTATACTCAAAAAGGAGTTATATTTACAAATTGAGAAGATGCCTATAACAAAATGGCTCTTCAATTCTGTGTCAGACTTCTATATTACCAGACTTAATGTCTATTCAAGTGTGAAGTTGTGCTTTGGAAGACATCTTCACTGCAAGGAATCGTAAGACCACCCATGGGATGATCATATCCAAACTCTTCCTCTACTTCACTCAACATGTCCTGGAATGAAGGTTGGATCAAGTATGATATGGGGATCACAAATCGCTTCATTTTCTCTCCAACGTACACTGCAAGATAACCCTTTGGCACCTCCATACTCTTAGAAGATGTTTGGTTTGCTGCGAATGATGTCCTTCTGATACTAGGTAAACGAAAGCCCATTCTTGTGTTGTATATTTGCTCAGACTTGATAACAAAATGGTACGAATAGAGCTTGAGAGTTGAGGCTTATGAATTTTGTTACTTCAGGATGTGAATGATTTGTGTTGGTTCTAAAATGCTTGCAACGGTGAATATATATAGATAAAGCTTATGTAAGAAGGGAACTTGAATTATTGGTGAAAGATTATGAGATTGGGAGCAACTGAGAGACAAGGGCATGTGGTAATGTCTAAGAGGACTCTCACATGTATACAAGTTGGTACATTAATAGTTGTCATTTATTATTGAGATGTCCATCATTGAAAGAGCTATAGTAGGATGATCAATGAATGAACAAGCATTTGGTTTCACCTTTGTCGATGTCTTTAACTTGAAGTGGATAAATGTGTTAGCCATAATCTCAAAAACGGGTCCATCATTGAAATTCCTATTGTTTTGAAGCCATCTCTAAGACAACACCATGAGATCCCCTGTGTCTTGGTAGACTCCTCTGTAGACTCCTTTGGCAACTATATATATAACATTTCTTGGGTTCCGAAACGACCCAAGTGATTGCGTGCTTTCAAGTATCAGAATTCAAAATATTTCTTTCTCAAACAAGATATCAGTAACAGTGTATTATTTGTTGTGTGGAGGAATATAGTATAACGGTTTCCTAACAACAAGTATTATGAGACGAACATTATTTAGGGGATTGAAGTTCGAATAGGCTTTCTTGCAGTTTATGTTGGAGATAAGATGAAACGGTTTTCTATTCCATTATCATACATGAACACACCTTCATTTCAAGAATTCATGTGTGATCATCTGACTGGTGGTCTCACAATTCCATGCCAGGAGGATGGGTTCTTGCAATATTAGTTTTTTCTTGTTAGCTTCATACTTACTGCACATTCATTAAGGGAGGCACACCTAATGAAGGGTCAAGGCTCTGTTACCCCAACATTTAAATGTCGTTTGAATGTTGCTAGCCAAATGATTGAAAAAATTAACTTTGCCCCAAATAAAATGATCTTTCACCTTGGTCCTAGTGAAAATACTTTAAATTTACTTGACAACAAAGCCTTTTTTATTATAGCACAGCAACCTGCTCATGCTGAAGAAGTGAATATTGCCCGGGTAACTAATGAACAGTAAAAAAAAAACTATATTTAGGAAGATATACCGTGCAAGATTATAGTAAATTCATATGTGAAGTTATATTTAGGAAGATATCTTTGCTGCATGGAATTGTAAGACCACCCATGGATCATACCTACACTCTTCCTCAGCTTTACTCAACAATTCTTTGAATAAAAAATATCAAGTATGATACAACTTCAGATCTTAGTTCGGAGTGTACTTGCAAGAGGTTCTGACACTCAAGTAAGTATTCAGTATGCTGATGCACTAAACGCATTAACAATAGACATACCATTGCCTTGGTTGTTGTGCCTATTTATATGGTCTTGATGGATTCTTTTACTGTTGGATCATGATTAGCATAGGTATCATGATTAAGACCATATTACCTAATTTTCCATACAACTTATTCTAAGTTAATCGTTTACTTGCCTTAATGCATTTTCATGGCAGTTGGTCATTACCGGATACCGAGGTATCCTACGGTCGTCCAGCCTCTAGTAGTAGACTTGCCCACTAGGCTCGAGGGGATATTATTACATCTTCCATTTTCTTACACAACCTGATACTTGGATGATAATAGAAACATCAGTATAGTAGTGAAATAGAAAAGATATTAATTGTGGTAGGTGATTGGATTGAAACATTGAGCCTTTTCAAGCATACTAACGATCACAAGTTCATTTATATAAGAAACAAAAGCCAAAGAAAAGCATTAATTGAGATAAACCATCAGTAAATGGTATAAGAAAAAAATATTTTGACTATGGAAGTAGGCTGGTATTATTCAAGGGTCTCTGAAGATAACCCTTAATTTATCTCACGTCCATCATTCTTGCACTCAATCCCTACGACTCAACGTACACCTCACCTGTTGTCAAGCCCTTGACACCCTAAAATTTAACTTAAACTATCTTTCGCGTTGATTCTAGTAAAACTATTGTCGTTCTTGTGAATAGATAATATAACTTTTATTTTCTTATTACTTTTCATATAATAATACAGTCTATTTAAATAGTCTTGCAATAGACTTCTCAAATTCTACATTCTTTCTCATCAAAGCTATACTATAAATTACATTTAAAATCACAACATAAATTACATTCAAAACTATGATTAAAGCTAATAATTATTGACCATTCAAATTTTTAAATAAAACTGATGACGACGTTGAGTTTAATGCTAACAAATTCTTCCCTTAAAATCAAACATTTCATATTCTTCATTCAGATTGTTTTTCTGATCGTCATCACCCGAATTTCCAATATTTTCCCAACATTTACCACACTGCTGTATTATAAGCAACTTCAGTCTTCTTCACTGCCTTCACTGCACCAACCCTTGTAGAGTTTTGGATTGAAATACTTTTAGTCTCCCAAACAAAATTTTCTGCACTTTCACCCTCTGAATTAAAAGTATTTAAGAAAGACTATGACTTCAATAAGCTTGGAACATAATGATTAGACCATATATCCCTTTCAGATAATGCCTTTACAACATTCCATTTACTGTATTTTCCCAAATCAAAACCATTATTTTCACAGAGAACTTTACTGCACCCTGCAGTCATACTATGTGAAATATTATTTCTTACAATCTCATCAACAATAACAAAAGATGGAAGATACTTGTCATTGACCTTTGGTTCTGCCCTTAGCTTCTTGATAGCTTCAAGGGCATTTGTAAAATTATAATGGGTTTCTAATTTGGATTGTAATTCATTCACCTTTTCATTTTGTGCCAAAAGTAACAAATTGAGTTCTTCAACTTGATTGACTCTACTTTCTTTGTCTTTCTCCATAGCAATATATTTTTCTTCAAATTTTGTAAACCTTCTTTCCAGGTTACCAAATTTTTCTTCAACACTCTCCAATTGAGATTGCAGGACACTACTTTTAGAAGATTTTGCTTTTATTATTCAGTAAATTTCAAAATTCTTCCAAACTACTTGATTTTCCCCTTAAATCTTCAAGCTCAATTTCTTCATCACAAAAAGACTTCTCCGACAATGTATTCTTTAAATTGAGTTTGAACATTCAATTCTTCGCCATCTCGACATTTGCAAGCACTCATCAATTTTTGTCCTTCATGTGCAAAATCCGGTCTTTCATGAAAACTGGATAACCTTTCTCCAACAATTGTCCCATACTAAGAATATTATTCTTCAAATCGAGTACATAATAAACATCCTCCACAGTGCATTCTTTTCCGTCATTTTGGAAAAAACATATTTTCCCCCGACCTTTGATTGGAACTTTTGTTGAGTCTCCAAAAGACACATGTCCATCTTCTATCTCTTGTATAACAAGAAACAGATATTTGTGCCCACACATATGATTACTAGCACCAATGTCTAGATACCATACCATGTCACTATCCAGAATGACGTCTTCATTGGCCATCGTGATAATTCCTTTCTCTTTTGTCTCCTCTTCCTCCACTAAATTTGCACTTTCTTCCACTTTTTTCTTGTCATAACACTCCTTTGCATAGTGTCTATATTTTCCACAATTGTTACATTCAACATTTGAACGATGTGAACGATCTTCTCGATCACGACCTCGTCCACGACAGTTTTGTTGGTTCATTTGTCCCCTTTCTTCATTGTTGTTTCCATGACCATGACCTCCGTTGTGATCAAAACTGCGACCTTCGCGTCTAAGTCCTTTTCCTCGGTTATGTTGCATGTACATCACCTTGTCTTTTTTTATGGTCATCTTTGTTTGTAAGGCTTCCTCCAAGACCTTTTGTTTCTTTTTCTTTTTTCGTTGTTCATGTGCTTCAAGTGAACCCGCAAGATCATCAATGGTCATCTCTTCCAAATTTCTTGACTCCTTGATTGCATATACAACATTTTCAAAGTCATCGGTTAATGACAGAAGAATTTTCTACACGACCCTTGCATACATGAGAGTCTCTACATTGCGTTTTAGTTGATTGGCTATTGTTTGCACAGAGTGATGTAATTAGATACATCTTCCGAATCCTTCATCTTCATGGCCTCCAACTCACCTCGTAGAGTTTGAAGACGCATTTCTTTAACTCGGACTGCACCCTTGAACACCTTTTCCAAGATGTTCCATGCTTCCTTTGAAGTGGATGCACCAACAATCTTCTCAAAGATTGCCTCATCAACGGCTCTATACAACATGTACAAAGCTGCCTTATCTTTCGATCGTGTCTCTTTCAACACTTTGTTTTGGGTCACTCAGTAACCAATAGTATTTTCTGGTTCTTCAAAACCTTGTTGAACTACCTCCCAAAAATCTTGAGATCCCATAAGGGCTTTCATTTGGATGCTCCAATTGTCATAATTGACCATCTTTGTTAATTGAGGAAGAGACATATTATTGGTTATACTGGTCATAGCTCTAATACCAATTTGTAAATAAAGAATATAACTTTTATTTTTCACTGCTAGTTTTCATATAAAAATACAGTCTCTGTAAATAGTCTTACAATAAACTTTTCAAATTCTACATTCTCTCTCATGAAAGCTATACTAAAAATTACATGTAAAATCACAATATAAATAACATTCAAAAACTATGATTAAAGCTAATAATTATTGACTATTCAAATTTCTAAAAAAAACTGATGACGACTTTGAATTTAATGCTAACAATTCTTCCCATGCTAGGAACCATGTTTTCTATATATGCCTTGAAATTCATTGGAGAGCCACGTTTTGCTTTTGTTTCACAGAAAGAAACCCTTCTTATACTAGGTGAAGTGAATATTTGCAATGTAAAACACAGAAAACATAGAGGGGCCTCTTGAGTAGTTGAACTCGTTGTCATTAAACAAATAAAAAAAAGCAAACATGTTATTCTTAGTGTGTTTCCTATTACTCAAAAAGGAGTTATGTTAACAAATTGAGAAGATGCCTATGACAAAATGGCTCTTCAATTATGTGTCAGACTTCTATAGTACAAAACTTAATGCCTATTCAAGTGTGAAGTTGTGCTTCGGAAGACATCTTCACTGCAAGGAATCGTAAGACCACCCATGGGATGATCATATCCAAACTCTTCCTCTGCTTCACTCAACATGTCCTGGAATGAAGGTTGGCTCAATGTATGATATGAGGATCACAAATCGCTTCATTTTCTCTCCAACGTACACTGCAAGATAACCCTTTGGCACCTCCATACCCTTAGAAGATGCTTGGTTTGCTGCGATCGATGCCCTTCTGATACTAGGTAAACGAAAGCCCATTGTTGTGTTGTAGATTTGCTCAGACTTGATAACAAAATGGTATGAATAGAGCTTGAGAGCTGAGGCTTATGAATTTTGTTGCTTCAGGATGTGAATGATTTGTGTTGGTTCTAAAATGCTTGCAACGGTGAATATATATATAGATAAAGCTTATGTAAGAAGGGTACTTGAATTATTGGTGAAAGATTATGAGATAATAGTCATGGGCCAACTGCTAGACAAGGGCATGTGGTAATGTCCATAGGACTCTTAGAAGTATATGTGTGAAAAAAAAAATCTAATGCGCCATGATATTGACACTTATTTGACGAGAGGAATTTCATTTATGGAAGTTGAAATGGTTGTTCTCAAATTTGCCAGACACAGAAAGAGTGTGGTTCATAGGGCACCGTGAAGATGCGTTCAATATTGCTTCTCTTCTAACCTCCAATTCAATTTAGTCTACACATGGCGATGCATGTGAGATGTCTAAAGCATGTCGATCATTGAAATAGCTGTAGAATCATAACTCATGAATAAGCATTGCTTTCAATTTTAATTTGAAGGGGGTAAATCTGTTGGCTAGAATCTAAAAAGGCGGGGTAAGTAGTCCCATTGAATTGCCAAGTCCTTGAAGGAGATATCTAAGACAACACCTTGTGATCTTGTCTCTTGGTTGAATCCATTGTAGACAATCAAAAGATCAATAATTGAGGTTTATGAGTTAGCAGAGGGCATTTGGAAACTATATATGCAGTAATAGTTTGGGTTTCAAGCACCACAACTGATTGCATTCCTCAAGTAATACAAGTTAAAAATTTCTTTCATACACAAATCCTCTAACATCAATATATTCTTTGTGGAGTGAAGAAAGATAAAACAATGGGTTTCCGCATAAAAGGTATTCTTAGACGAGCATCAGTTTCTACAATCCAAGTGGCCTCCAAGGGGGGTGAAGTACCAAAGGGCTATATTGCAGTTTATGTTGGAGATGAAATGAGGCGGTGTGTGATTCCAGTATCATACTTGAACCAGCCTTCATTTCAAGAATTGCTTAGTAAAGCAGAAGAAGAATTTGGATATGATCATCCAAAGGGTGCTCTCACAATTCCATGCCAGGAGGATGAGTTCCTAAATATCATCTCTCACTTCAATCAGTTGTAAAGCATTTTCATGGAGAACCTGAGATAGATAATCTTAGAGGAAGCAAATAGAAGATAATGTTAGATGAGACAAGTTTGTAAATCACTCTAGCAGGCTGGACCTTAGGGAGACTGAGCTAGATCATAGATTAACTGAGGCAACTTTGTACAGAAGGAACTTCCATTTTAAATTTTTTCTATTTTAGTTTGTAATTTGAAAGTAAAATGATGTTACAATGATGAGAATGTTTTTACAAAACATTGTTAAAAATATGAATCAAGTTTAGTTGATATGTATCAGGAAATTTGGTGCAGCAATTATTTCATAGATATTGATCTAAGTTATACTGTTTCTAACTATACATTCTCCAATGGCCGTTCGTTCTTCTGTTTTTCTTAATTAAGCTACACAACTATACACGGATCTCTTATTTCAAAAGTAGTTACTTAAACCAGGTATGTATTTTCTTTTTTTGTCTGTGGAGTGAAATCTTAAAACTTAAAACTTGTATAATTGATCGAATAAAACTAGAATTGAACTCTGCAAAGCTTTATCTGCAAAAAAAGATAAAATATTTACAATGTTCAACTATGTGCTCTATACAAAGTTGAAATAGTCATTGACCTTTTACTTTCCAAGCGAGAAGTGATATATATGAAGAAACTTCCAACAAGGGATCGTAAGCCATGACCATTTCTACATATAATTTAATAGAGGGTTTAAAGAAAAGTCTTAGTTAAAGAAATGATTGATCCAAATTGAATCTAGTGAGAGGCATGGGGAGGATGGTACTGTCTCTTTGTATTAAAGTGTTAACAGTGGTGGAGGATATTATTAGATTAGAGTAAATGCAGAAGTTTTAATTGAATACTGGCGAGAGTATTTGATAAGAGAAGGTATTGTATATTATCATATGATTATGATTCCAAATCTCAAAAAATTCACTCAATCCTATAAGACATTCTTTCGTGGACGTTCTAAACTACCATTTATCTTCTCATATGTAATATTTTAATTTAAAAAGAGAATAAATGACAACAAAAAACCATCATCAGAACATCATATAGAAAGAAACTTCTCAAATTCTAACACTCCTCCTTGAAAGGTTTCTTCATGATTATGATTATTGTGATCATCACCAGTTTCCTCTCCATCATTGTTATCCTCGTCATCTTCATTGTATTTTTATCATCATCTTCTAATTCTCGGTGTTCTTGTCAAGTCTCCTTGAGTTGATGCTCCTTCAAATAAACTAGATTTCTTTTCATTATTTTTTATTTTCTTGCTTAAGGTGAATGATTTTAGCATTGATTTGTTTTGGCTTCCTTGGACTTTCAACAAGATTCCACATATTTTTATAGTTATTTCATTGTTTCAAAGTAGCAAATTTAAGAGAGCTAGAGTTGAAAGAAAACGATTGAATGTATTTCTGAATGCATTTATAAATGTGATTACAGTCTAAATTTATAGAGTATTTACAACCTAATTAAGAAAATAAATAATAGGTAATTAAAGTTATACAAATCAAATCGCCAAAAGATATCAAATTTGTCTTAATAAATACTAAACATAATCTACACTAATTATGGAATAGTTATCTCCTAATTACGCAACACTCCTCTTCAAGTTGGTGCATGTATATCTATCATTCTTAGCTTGCAAGTAAGATCTTTGAAGGGATCTACCAATTGTGAACATATCTGCCAAATTTAGTTTTGAAGGGATGTACTCGGTGACTATAAGACCATTATCCAGTTCTCCTTAATAAAATGTCAGTCTATCTCTACGTTCTTTGTTCTATCATGTTGAACTGGATTGTGTGCAATAATGATGACAGACTTCTTATCACACACCAGTCCCATAGGAGCTTCATATTTTACTTTGAGGTCATTGAGTATGATCTTCATCGATAATAGTTCACAAATTCCTTTAGCCATGGCTCTAAATTCTTCCTCCACACTTGATCTTGCAACTACATTTTGTTTCTTGCTCCTCCATGTCACCAGATTTCCACCCAAGAATATGGAATAGCCTGTGGTGGTTCTCCTATCAACAATTGATCGTACATAATCACCATCAGTATATACTTTCATGAATAAGTTTTCCCATTTTTTAAATAGCAATCCTTTCCCTGGAGAGGTTTTTAAGTACTAAATAATTATATTTACTACCTGTAAGTGTCTTTCTCTTGGATCATGCATGAATTGTCTAACCACACTTAATTCATAGGCTATGTCCGGCCTAGTGTGTGATAGATATATGAGCTTTCCCAAAGTCTTTGATATTGTGACTTCTCCACCTTTGGCCTTTCCTCATCATTCCAAATCCTATGATTTTGCTCTATTGGCACTCCAGTGGTCTTACAACCCAACATAGTAGTCTCTTTAAGGAGATCAAGGATGTATTTTCTTTAAAAAACAAAGATGTCTTGTCTGGAGTAAGCAATATCTATCCCAAGAAAGTACTTCAGCTTCCCAAGCAGCCAGACACTCCCTCAAAGTTTGTTTTTCAATCTCATCAACACATGCAATAATCATATCATCTAATAGACAAAAATTAGAGTGAGTTTACCATCCTAAAAATATTTTATAAACTGTGTATGGTCACCTTGGCTTTGCCCGTACCCCAACGATATCATAGCTTTAGTAAACCTTTCAAACTAGGATCGAGGTGATTGTTTAAGACCATATAGAGCCTTTTTAAGTCTACACACCTTATTCCTTCATAAGTGACACCATAACCAGGTGCAATCTCCATGTACACTTCTTCCTCCAAGATTCCACGCAATAAGGCATTTTTAACATCAAATTGATGTATCTCCCAACCAAAGTGCACTACCAAGAAAAGAATAATCCTGACTGTAATCATTTTGACCACTAGAGGAAAAGTCTTCTTGTAATCAATCTGATAGGTTTGGGTGTACCCTTTTGCAACTAACATTGCCTTATACCAATCCAGTGTGCCATTAGACCGATACTTAACTATGTATATCCACCTACAACCCACTGTCTTTTTATCGATCATTTGGTCTCTTTACAATCTCCCATGTCTTATTCCTTTCTAATGCACCCATTTCTTCATTCATGGCTCGAATCAATTATCACTTTTTAAGGCTTTTTGTATTGATGTAGGGATTATGATATAATCAATAGCTGGAAGAAAACTTTGATGTTGCATCGAAAGTTTTTTGGTAGACACAATTTGGGATATAGGATATTTAGCACAAGGTCTTTTTTATTTTCTCAAGGCCATAGTTATATCATCTAGGATAGGTTCAAAAATAGTATTTAAGGTGTCCTCAAGAGTCTTAAGGTATGAGTTCTGTACCGCCCTGGTGGTCGGGTATGATGACGTGGCATCCCGCTATAGTATAGGCGTGTTGACAAGGCGCCAGGTTGGCAGAAGGGAAGGAAGTCGGGGGGCTCGTGTAGTCGCCAGTTGTTGTATTGGCGTGTTCCGATTTCCAGCTTACCAGAATCGGCGATCACTAGGTTAAAGATGAAGTCGCCAGATGTAGATTCAGGCGACCTAGTCATCGGAGATCGCCAGATCAAGCACATCGCCAAAGATGAAGAAGAAGCAGATTATGAAGGCGGCCGGCGAGACCACAGGGAAGGAGTATGAAGGCCCCTAACTCGCCAGTTCCAGTAGAGATCGCACTCCCAAGTTAGCTATGCACTGGGCAGTACCATGCATAAGTAACTTAGCCAAAATGAGAGTAGAAGCAGCGCCAAGTCAGGGAGCCTCCAGATGATGGCACGTGTACGGTTGGATGCGAGCCACGTGTCCAAGTCTGTAACTGCCAGGAGAGAGAAAGCTACCAGGTATATAAGAGCTCTTAACGAACTGTCTGAGGTACGCACGTTCAGTTCATACACTTTACGCTTGCGAGTTAGAGTTGACTGTGAGAGAGGATTTGCACGGTTCTTGTTCTCTTAGTATTTGGTGATACCGTCACTGACTTGAGCGTTGGAGTGCGATCGGCCGCAGCGGCGCCGTACTGTTTCTTTGCAGGTTCTTGAGGTAGATCCCGAAGAGGAACGGAGGTGAGAAGCGGTGCGCACGTCGATCCTTTGACGAGGCAGTTTCCAGCGTTCCGGTCAACAGGCAGGATCATCAGGCGCCCACCGTGGGGCCGTGTAAAACTTGCTCCCATCCACAGCGCGAGTTCTTGGAAGTTTACGAAGTTTTCTGCATGGTTGTGTGCTGGTGCAACCATCGTTCGCGGTTTGTCTGAGTTTCGTTCGGTGAATTCGCGTTTTGTACCGTTCGTTGGCTTTTCGATCGGTGGAGTGAGGTTTCCTGCTGTTTGCGCTTGATTTGTTCGGTGGAGTTTGAGTTCCTTCGCTCGATCGGTTGTTCGAAGGGTTTTTGGTGAAGTTGTGGTTTTCTTTGAAGGCTTACGGTGTTCTTGAGTTTTCTTGCGCAGTTTTGCACTGTTTTCTCCGTTTGATCGCTGATTCGATCGTGGTTGAAGTGTTGTTCGCGGCATTCCTGTGATTCGCTGAAGTTCATGAGAAAAATGAGAAGCAATCGCTCAAGTCCGGTTGCGCCCGTGGCACCTGTCGCTGCTGAAGGCGCCGCTGCCATGACCATGGCGCAGATGGCAGAGATGATGCGCTCGTTGCAGGCAACTGTGGAAGCCTCACGCGTAGAGCAGGCGAGAATGCATGAGGACCTGGTCGCCTCTCGCGCCAGGAACGAAGAGCTCAGCAAGATGACTGAGGAGCTGCGTCAAGTTCTTCAGGAGCAGCAAGGGCGTTCTGCCCCGGAAGTGGTTGCGCCATCGTCGCCACCTCGTGTTTTTCCCATGCCTTTTATTCAGGCGATCACGGACACGCCCATTCCCGCGAGCATGGTTCCGGTTAAGGCTGTTTTCACCGGCGTGGAGGATCCTGAGGCTCATCTCACCACGTTCCATACGCAGTTGATGCTGTCAGGAGGGTCAGACGCCGTCTACTGCAAGATGTTCGTGAGTACGCTCCAGGGAACGGCGTTAGAGTGGTTCGTGAGCCTGCCTAACGGCCACGTAACCAATTTCCAACAGTTCTCGAAGATTTTTGTCGAGCAGTACATCGTGAATAAGGCACCGCCCAGGGTGTCTTATGATCTGTTTGATATAAGGTAGTACCAGGGAGAGTCCCTCAGAGAGTACCTGAATCGCTTTGGAGCGCAGATGGTCAGATCGTCGGCCAAGGATGAAGAAATGCTGGTTTATGCCTTCAAGAAGGGTGTGCAGCCAGGACCATTCTGCGAGGCCTTGATCAGGGCTCACCCTGCGACGTTTGCTGAAGTCAGGCGACTTGCGGTGGCTCATATCGCTGACGAGAATGAAGTCGCCGAGAAGAGAGGAAGCGTGGCTCCCGCCAGGCCACGCGCCCAGACCAAGATCCAGCCGCAGAGGGTGCTGGAGACAGCAGCGGCGGCCAGGAAGGACCAGAGGACTCGCCATCCTTACGATAGGAGGAAAAAGGGTAGGAGCCAAGCGCGCCCGCAACCAGCACGCCGGGAATACAATCGCCCGCCTAAGCACAAGTTTGTCATGGGACTGGCGGATCTGATCGCCATTCCTAACATATCTGCTAGGTTGAAAGCGCCTGAGAAGGTGGGCGACAAGGTGCTGGGGTCAAAGCCGGATGCCTGGTGTGAGTTCCACCAGTGTTTTGGCCACACTTTGGACTCGTGTTTGTCTTTGGGATATCAGCTCGACGATCTGGTTAAGAGCGGGTTCCTAAATGACTATCTGCTGGACAGGAGGACGGGGGGAGCGTCGAGTTCCCAGCCAGCAGGTGGAGAAGCCCAGCAACACGAGATGCCTATCCACGGGGAGATCCACACCATTGCAGGGGGCTTCTCAGGTGGTGGATGCACCGCATCGCAGAGAAAGAAGTACGCGCGATCGGTAATGACGGTGGATATGTTTGAAGATCACTCGCCGGAAGTGGACATTACGTTCACCAAGCAGGATCTTCGGGACGTTGTGCCTCATGACAACGATCCCATAGTCATTTCGTTGGTTACGGCGGGGAGGAAGGTCCACAGAGTTCTGGTGGACCAAGGAAGCTCGGCAGACGTGATGTTCTGGCCGACTTTCACGCAGCTGGAGTTGCCCCTTGACCAGCTAAGGCCCTATGGAGGGTGCCTATATGGGTTCGCCGGTGACCAGGTGGAGGTCAGGGGGTACATTGAGCTGAGAACTACGTTTACAGATGAGGCTGGTTCGAGAACGGAGAAAATCAAGTACCTCATCGTAAACGCACCTTCAGCGTATAACATCCTGTTGGGAAGGCCCACGCTTAATAGGATAGGCGCCATTCCGTCGACTCGGCACATGAAGGTAAAGCTGCCGTCCATGGAAGGGGTGGTGATCACGATTAAGTCTGATCAGAAAGAAGCGAAAAGGTGCTATGAGAATAGCCTGAAAAACAAAAGATCAGTGAGTTATGTAACAACCACCCCACCTCCCGGTGTGAAGCCCAGACCAACGGCAACAGAGGAGGCCGCCGGAAGAGATGTAGAGATGGTGGACGCTGAGCTAGGCGAGAGGAATGCTGGCCTGGAGGAGGAAGAGGAGCGGAATCGCCCTGAAGAAGTGAGGGAGCAGGAAATCGCCAGGGCGGTGATCGCCAGAGAATCCAGGCCCAAACCTGTCGAGCAGTGGCTCGAAAAGGAGATCGGAGGAAAGGTCTTCAAGCTGGGAAGATCTCTGGAGGTCGATCTCCAGGACCAGATCGCCAAGGTGATTGAGCGGCATCTGGACGCGTTTGCATGGTCCGCTTCGGACATGCCCGGGATTGATCCCGACTTCTTGTGCCATCATCTGGCAATGGACAACATGGTGAGACCGGTGCGGCAGAGAAGAAGAAAGTTCAACGAGGAGAGGAGGCAGGCGATTAGAGATGAAACACAAAAACTCCTCGCTGCAGGCCACATTAGGGAAGTCCAGTACCCTGAATGGCTGGCAAATGTCGTGCTGGTGAAAAAAAGTAACGGGAAATGGCGCATGTGCGTCGATTTCACCGACCTGAACAAAGCTTGCCCAAAGGATTCGTATCCTTTGCCAAGCATCGATGCCCTGGTCGATAGTGCTGCAGGGTGCAAGTTGCTGAGCTTCCTGGACGCCTTCTCGGGATATAATCAGATCAAGATGCATCCCATGGATGAAGAGAAGACAGCCTTCATGACGGAGAGATCGTGCTACTGCTATAAGGTGATGCCGTTTGGGCTGAAGAACGCGGGGGCCACGTACCAGAGGCTGATGGATCTAGTACTTGCACCGATGCTGGGAAGGAACGTGCAAGCTTACGTCGATGACATGGTCGTGACCTCGCAGGAAAAAAGCAAGCACGTTGCAGACTTGGAAGAGTTGTTCACGACGATCGCCAAGTTCAAGTTAAAGCTCAACTCGGAGAAATGTATTTTCGGCGTGGAGGCTGGAAAGTTTTTGGGTTTCCTCTTGACTGAAAGAGGAATATAAGCCAACCCAGACAAATGTGCCGCCATCTTGGCGATGAGGAGCCCAGCCACGGTGAAAGAAGTCCAGCAGCTAACAGGTCGGATGGCAGCCCTATCTCGCTTCGTGTCAGCTAGCGAAGAAAAGGGACATCCCTATTTTCAGTGTCTGCGGCGCAATAATAAGTTTGTTTGGACGAAAGAGTGTGAGGAAGCTTTCGTCAAGCTGAAGGAGTATCTGGCGAGCCCGCCGGTTCTGTGCAAACCACTGGTGGGAATCCCTCTCAGGTTGTATTTTGCTGTAACTGAGAGGGCGGTAAGTGCGGTGCTCGCCCAGGATCAAGATCAGGCTCAGAAGCCTATCTATTTTGTGAGCAAGGTATTGCAGGGCCCCGAAACGAGATATCAGGCCCTGGAGAAGGCTGCGCTGGTTGTGGTGTTTTCGGCGAGGAGGTTGCGCCACTACTTCCATAGCTTCACAATACTGGTGATGACTGACCTGCCCATCCAGAAGGTCTTGAAGAAACCTGACGTTGCGGGAAGGATGGTGAAGTGGGCTGTAGAGTTGTCAGAGTTTGATATTAAATATGAGCCCCGAGGCCCGATCAAGGGGCAAATCTTTGCAGATTTTGTGGTTGAGCTCTCATCAGAGGCGACGCGGGTTGAAGGAGATGATTTCCGTTGAGTACTCTCGGTGGATGGATCGTCGAACCAGCAGGGTAGCGGTGCTGGAGTCATTTTGGAGGGACCCAACGGCGTGCTGATCGAGCAATCTTTGAGATTTGCCTTCAAAGCCAGCAACAATCAAGCAGAGTATGAGGCGCTGATCGCTGGAATTTTGCTGGCCAAGGAGATGGGAGCTAGGGTGCTGATGGCTAAGAGTGACTCGCTGCTAGTCACGGGGCAAGTAACAGGCGAGTTCCAGGCTAAAGATCCACAAATGGCGGCTTACTTGGCATATGTGCAGGAATTGAAGAGTTCCTTTGCCTCCTTTGAAGTAGTGCATGTGCCCAGAGAGCAGAATGCCCGAGCTGACTTGCTTGCTAAGCTCGCCAGCTCAGGCAAGGGGGGTAGGCAGAGGACGGTGATTCAAGAAACTCTGAAGACGCCAAGGGCATTTGTAGCAGATCACCTGGTCCTTCAGATAAGCAAGTCAACGGAGAGAGCAGCGGGAAGCCATAAGTCCTTGACGCAAGAAACTCTGAGATCGCAGAGAATTAGAGCGTGTCGAGGAGAGAAGGTGAGTGTGATGCAGGTCTGCGCCACCCATGAGCTAGACACTTGGATAACACAGTACAAACGGTGCCTGGCAGATGGCCTCCTCCCACTGGATCCGACTGAGGCTAGGAAGGTAAAGAAGAATTCCAGCAAGTACACATTGATTGATGGCGATCTGTACAGGTTTGGGTTCACTCACCCACTCCTGGAATGCATACACGGCGAGAAGTGCACGAGAATCATGGCAGAGCTCCACGAAGGTATATGCGGAAGCCACGTCGGGGGTCGAGCTCTGGCCGCGAGAACTCTCCGTGCAGGCTACTACTGGCCATCAATGAGGGAAGATTGCAAGAAGTATGCCCAGTGTTGCAAACAATGCCAACAGCACGCCGATTGGCACAAGGCACCTCCCGAGGAGTTGAAGTCGATCTATAGCCCTTGGCCGTTTCATACTTGGGGAATCGACATCCTGGGACCATTCCCACTGGCGATCAGGCAGATGAAGTACTTGGTGGTGGCGATCGAGTATTTCACCAAGTGGATTGAAGCAGAACCAGTGGCCCAGATCACCGCACATAAGATCGAAGGTTTTGTGTGGAAAAACATTGTGTGCCGGTTTGGAGTGCCTAAACGCCTAGTGTCGGATAATGGGACGCAGTTTGCAAGCCACCTGTTGAAGAAGCTTTGTGAAGGGGTGGGAATTCAACAAGTGTTTGCATCCGTCGAGCACCCTTAGACAAATGGCCAGGTGGAGTCAGCCAATCGGGTGTTGTTGAGAGGTTTGAAGAGAAGGCTTAAAAAAGCCAAGGGAAGTTGGGCTGAGGAGGTGCCCCGTATAGTTTGGGCGTACCACACCACCGAGCAGTCAGGAACCCATGAGACCCCCTTCAGCTTGGTCTACACTTTATGCTTGCGAGTTAGAGCTGACTGTGAGAGAGGATTTGCACGGTTCTTGTTCTCTTAGTATTTGGTGATACCGTCACTGACTTGAGCGTTGGAGTGCGATCGGCCGCAGCGGCGCCGTACTGTTTCTTTGCAGGTTCTTGAGGTAGATTCCGAAGAGGAACGGAGGTGAGAAGCGGTGCGCACGTCGATCCTTTGACAAGGCAGTTTCCAGCGTTCCGGTCAACAGGCAGGATCAAGTTCTTACCTCCGGTTCGGACAATTGAAGTTGTTGTTCAACAAGGACGAGTTCTTATTTCCTTTGTTGATATTGTTTCCCAAAATATTTGTCCTTATTATTCTTCTCTGGTAATGATGATGGCACAAGGTCTTTGTCATCCTCCATAAGAGTGAAATCCTGCAAAAAATGTTGTTGAATCAAGTGTGTTCAAGCTTTGAAGAATCCAAATCCTTTGAGTTTGATGGAAGGCTGGATGTGTTTGTTGTTGCTGAGATGTTTTAGAATAGGATCTGGGGTAGATTATCTGTGTTAATCCAATCTTGATTGAATCCAAAACTTAAGCATTCTCAAACCTTTTTAATTGAAAGTGTTTTTCAAACTAAGTGAATAACAACCTGTTGTTTTGTCGGGGGATTGTTTTATACTTAGGTGTTTTAAGAAAGGTTGAAAACTGTTTTTGATGGTTGACTTGCTGTCAAACCAAAACAACCGATTGATTCGAGCATTCAACCGATTGTTTGCTTTGGGACCATAACAGAAAACTATTTGTGCTTTGACTGAGCTTTAAATGATTTTATAACTAAATGCGCTCCAGTTTTAAATGCTTTGACCAGTCTTTGAAAGCAATAAAGAGTTTGTTCAATTTATTTAACAAACAAGAACTGAGTTTTATCATAGAAAAACATATTTGAGTTTTTCACTGATTTTGCTTTTGAAGAGTTGAAGATTGCTTTGATCAAGAGAGTGTGGAATAGGATTTTTATCTTGTATTGATTTCAGATCTTTCTGTAACAAGTGTAATCCTTTTGTACTTTGTGTAAACTTTGTTGTGTGAGGCCAAAAAGTGTTGTGTGCTCTTAAGGTTGTCAAGATCAGCATTCTTGGTGGTGTATGTGCTGAGCCAAAGGAAGTGTGTGTCTTGAGGGGATCAATGTCACTTCTTTGGTGGTGTTGTAAGTAATCTAGGTTTGATGGGAAGACTGGATATAGCTCTTGGTTTAAGAGTGAACCAGTATAAACTTGTGTGTGCAATCTCTTTATCCCTTAAACTCTTTAATTTCAGTTTATATTTGTTAACTGGTATAAACAACCGATTGTTTCTACGAAACAACCGATTGTTTTTCTGGTGCTGTGCTAAATTGCTTTGTGTTTTGGCAAACTGAATTCTGAATCAAGTTTTTCTCAAAGGAATTTCATTCTAGACGAAAAAGTTTGCGAAAACCCTCTTTAAATCATTCACCCCCCTCTAGTTGAAAGCCATACATTCTAACAAATGTGACAGCTCAAGTTCCTCAGAATCTTGAATACTCACCTTCTGAAGCTGAGAATTAGGAAAGAAGGACTTCGTTTCATGAAAGGTAACATCCTTGGAGGTATGGACTTTACGAATTTGAGGGTGATAACATTTGTACCCATTTTTGTTGGAGGCATAACTGATGAAGACACATTTGGTGGCCCAACGATCTAACTTACCCTAATAAGGACTATGGATATGGACATAAACAGGACAACAAAAGACATGACTCTAAAGACTAATCATAATGGGAATAAAATGGTAGAATGTGGTTGTTCTTGCCGGTTGACTTCCTCGTCAGTTTACCCTGGCTATAAGCTTTAACCCTGATCTACCTCTGCTGGAATATGTTCTACTTCTGGTTGCATTGGAACGTGGCTCTGTTGAAACAGAGGGGGCCCTACCTGTTGATTGCACTCCGACGATCAAGTTAGTAAATGGCTTACTAGAATTTAAGAAGTATTCAGTTTCAATCTTAGAAACAACGTACCTTTACCTAGGGTCTCAAGACCCTTTTATAGTTTTGTAACAACTTTCTCTCATGAGAATCTAATCTCAACTGAAAGCATACTCAACAAGAAAACATTTTGTTTATGGGTGCCTTCTCTCAAGGTGCTACAACAGAAAGGAATCTTATCTCTAAGGAGAGCATAAAATAATAACAGAACAACCACTTGCGAGCTGGGCACCAACTTATGTGCCAACATCAGGGGAATATTATGTTTACGTGGGCACTTTACTCATGGTGCAACGTTATCTTTGTCACGCATGCCCTAGTACATATGTACTTAAGTTAAAAGTGTTGAACCAAGTGGTGCTCAAGCTTTGAAGAATCCAAACCCTTTGAAGGATGATGAAGCCTTGGCTATGCTTGCTGTTGCTGTGCTGTTATAGTCTAGTTCTGGGGTAGTTTGAGTGTTGTAATCCACCCCTTGATCGAATCTAAATCATAGGCATTCTCAATCTTTGTGAAACTAAAATGTTTTCAAACTAAGTTAAAACAACCGATTGTTTTGTCGAAACAACTGATTGTTTATACTTAGATGTTTTGAGAAAAGATTTGAAAACTATTTTTCAAATGGTTAAGCTGTTAAAACCAAAACAACCGATTGATTCGAGGAAACAACCGATTGTTTGTTTTGGGACCATAACAGAAAATCTCTTTTATCTTTGACTGAGCTTTAAATGATTTAACTTATTACGCTCCAGTCATTAAATGCTTTGACCAATCTTTTAATGCAATTTAAGAGTTTGTTAAGATTTGATAACAAACTACATCTTTGAATAAATTCAGAAAAAAAGATTTGAGAATAAATCTTTGACAAGTTTTTCCTAAGAGTTTTTGAGTTTTTCAAAGAGCTGAGATTGCTGAAAGTTTGTGATTGATCAAAGTTGTGGAATAGGATTCTGCTTGTATTGATTTCAGATTATCTTCTGTAACAAGTGTAATCCTTGTACTCTGTGAATCAAGTTTTGTTTCTGTGTTTGCTGAGATTGGTTGTGTGTTCTTGAGGGGATCAAGATCAACAATCTTAGTGTTGGTGTGTTGGCCAAGAAGAGTGTGTGTCTTGAGGTGTTCAAGGTCACTTTCTTGGTTGTGATTGCTTAGTGGATTTCCTCAGGGTTTCTGAGAAGACTAGATGTAACTCTGGGTTTGCAGTGAACCAGTATAAACATTTATGTGCAATCTCTCTATCCTTAACTCTTTAAATTCAGTTTTGTTTGTTGTGTACTGGTATAAACAACCGATTGTTTTTCTGGTACTGCTGTTTTTAATTGCTGTTTTGGCAAAATGAATTTCTTATCAATTGTTTCTTGTAATAATTTCATTCTTGTTTTAAAAGTTTGTGAAAATCCTCTTTAAACAATTCACCCCCCCCCCCCTTCTAGTTTAAAGCCATCCATTCTAACAATTGGCATCAAGAGCTTGGTTCTTGAAAGTTATTCAAGTTGATCCTAAAACTGTTTTTAAAATGGCTGAAAAGTTTTCTTATGGGGAAGGTGCATGTTTAAACAAACCACCTTTGTTTTGTGGTATGAAATATGATTTGTGGTGCATAAGAATGAATTTCTTTGTTGAATCTTTAGATAGGAAAATATGGAATGTCATTACAAAGAACTCTCTCATGCCTATATCTGAAAATGATTCTTCTGAAACTGAACATCTTGATTGTATAGCTATGAACATCATTGTATCTGCACTTGATTCTAATGAACTGCTCAAGGTTTCAGAATGTAGGTCTGCCAAAGAAATGTGGAATACCCTTGAAGAGTATCACAAGAATCCAAGGAGTGCATTGATGGAAAAAGAAGAATCTTCTGCTGAATCTCTCTCTTCAGAATCCAAAGAGAAGGCTCATGTTAAAACTAAATGTCCCAACAGAAGGAAGAGAAACTTCAAGAAGCATGAGAAGAAAGGTAAATCAAGAAGAGCTTATAATGATAAAAGCTCATCATCAAGTAAGGAAGAAAAGGTAAACTTATGCTTAGTTGTTGAAGATGATGATGAATCATGTAGCTCAAATGAGGTAAGTTCATGTGCTTCTTTAAATGAACAGAATTATAGTGAATTGCTTGAAGCTTTTCAAGAAACTCATGATGAAGCTAATCGATTGGTTCTTTCAAATAACCGATTGAAAGAACTTAACAGCTGGCTGGAAAAGAGAGTGAAATCACTTGAAGATGAGATTGAAAAATCTAAAAATGATTTAAAAAATCTGGAAAACCATTTCAAAAATGCTTCTTGCAAGTGTGACAAATCTTGAGAAAAAGGTTCATTACCTTGTTGAAACTGTGGACAAGCTTTCAAAGGGGAAATCTAACTTTGAGAATGTATTGGCATCTCAAAGTTGTGTTTTTGGAAAGGTTGGTTTGGGTTTCAATCCATAGAACCAACAAGATAAGTTTTAAAAAAAAAATTTAAGAAAGCCAGTGAAACAACCGATTGTTAAATCGAAACAACCGGTTGTTACATGCTTTTATTGCATGAAAAAGGGCCATTCGGTTAGATTATGCAATATAATAAAATTCTCTGTTCCTAGAGGCTACATGAAATGGATTCTGAAAGGATGTGAGGTTCCAAGAGAGAAAAAGAAATCTATTGGACCCACATTTGTGAAGGGACCAAATGTTGTTGCTTGAATTCATGTTTTTGCAGTAACTCTAATGAAGTGTGAAGGACTAAGTCATGTGATCAAGTTCTTGGAAGAAAAAGACAATCATTGAAGCTGGATCAATGCTATGCATCTGTCCAAAGGACCTCAACAGTGAAAAGAGGCTTCTTGATCATAAAGCACATGACTCATTGAATAATTAACATAAGGATAAAACTTTCCTTCACTTGTTCTTAATTTTTATAAGTCTTTCTCATGGAATAAAAATATTTTTAATAAGCTTAGTGTCATATGCTTTGAACTCTTTCTGCTTATAGTTAAAATTCAAAATCAGTTTTAATTGCTGCAGAAAAACAATCGATTGTTTTGGGTCTGACAACACTGTGAGGAAATCTTTTTAATTGCTATTTTGAATTTCTATCCGTTGCAGATCAATTCAAAGAGAGAATCTTGGTCAAAGAATCTGTGTTGAAAGTTGATCACGTTCAGAGAGAAGTTACAACAGTCATAAAGAAAATATTCCAAAATCTTGGAAATTCAAGAGCCTTAATGACTAGTAAAAGATCACATGTGAAGACCATGTGATTCTCAACTTTTTCTGACGTTTTCTGTGCAGAGCAGAGTCAAGTCCTCTCTCTCTGAAAATCAGGTACCCACTAAATAAAATTGAATGTTGATTGATTCTTTTTATGCTATAAAATCTGGTGCAGTTGATCTCTTCCACAAGAACAACCAATTGCAACATCTCTTGCAAAAATTTGTGAAGTGAGCTCTTCTCTGTTTTCTTCTCTGCCATCATGGAATCAACTCCTCCCACCTCAAAGAGAGTCAAAACCAGGGCTGTAAGGTCTGGAGGAAGGCTAGAAGGCTGGTTTTCTGGAGAATATGATCTTATTAAGAGGTATAGGTATGAAACAAGTATAAAAAAGATAAACAACCCTAAGGTTGTATGCTTTGATTGGCTGAAAAGTCAAAAGCTTGATAATGTAAGAAGGCTGCTCAAGGATCAATCTCTAAGAAAATTCCTGGAGATGAAGGGAAACATTTATCCAGATTTGGTAAGGGTGTTTTACACAAATTTAAAGTTTGAGGGAAACAATCTAGTTTCTCATGTGAAAGGTGTAGAAATGGAGATAACTCATGAAGTATGGACTGCTGTTGCTGGTCTCAAGTTCTCTGGCCTTAGAATCAACAAAGGAAATCTTGGAGTAGTGCAGGATTTTAACAAAATCCAATACTACAAAAGTTGCTTGAAGAATCAACATGCTCAAGTGAGAACATACTCGGTTGGAGGTCTAAAGCTTGATGAAAGATTGCTTGCTCTCATTGTGACTTGGATTATAACTCCAAGGGGGAGTAATCATTCTGTTCTTACTGAGGAAGATCTGGTATATATTTTCTACATCATGAAGAAGATTAAAATCAATTGGATCCACATCATCAAAGAGCACATGCAAAAGGCTATGAGGTTAAGTGACTATCACTATCCATATGCTGTTTTAGTATCTAAATTTCTACTCTATTTTGAAGTGAACCTTGAAGATGAAACTTTTGAGTTGGTCAAGTCAACTTAAGAGTTGAACAATGGATCACTGAGCAAGATGGGTTTTACCAAAGTAGGTGGAAAATGGATTAGTAAGGATGGTGACATTGGTGCCTCATCTAGTAGTGCTGCTGATCTTGAACAAGATGAACCTGCTGATATGGATGTTCAACATGAAGATCCACATGAAGATTATCAAGATGCTGGACCAAGTGTTGGTGCTGGAAATCAAGAAGAAAGGATGCAAACCATGTCTCCTTTTGAAAGATTAATGATGAATAGGCTTGATAGCTTTGCTGAAAATCAAAGAAACCTCCATGATCTCTGTGTTAGTAATTTCCAGAGGATTGACAACAGGTTTGACAACATGGATGCACGCTTCATGACTCTAGATGAACAGATTGAAGTTGTCCAGAACCAAATCTTTGATCTTCAGTTTGCTGATGATGATGAATGAAGAAAAACAACCGGTTGAATTATCGGAACAACCGATTGTTTTTGGTGGTTATATCTGGTGTTTTAAAATTTTCTTTTCTTCTGCTGTTACTGCTTTAATTCAGATGTAATCAAAAAAATATTTTGGTTTATCTCTTCTCTTTGTCTATTTGTGAAGACAAATAGGGGGAGATATATATGCTGTGTTTAAATTTCTGTTTTGTTAAAACAGTTTGGATGAGTATTTTTTTGTTTTTTTTGTTTATGATATTTAGCTCTGATCTTTAAATCTTATATCTGTGCTAATCAAATATTAGAAGTTCTATGCTTTGTTCAAAACTGTATCTTGCAGGAACTACTTCAGATTCAATCAGTAACAACACAAGCATTAGGGATTTCTCTTCATCAAATAGGGGGAGATTGTTGAACCAAGTGGTGTTCAAGCTGTGACGAATCCCAACCCTTTGAAGGATGATGAAGCCTTGGCTGTGCTTGTTGTTGCTGTGCTGTTATAGTCTAGTTCTGGGGTAGTTTGAGTGTTGTAATCCACCCCTTGATCGAATCTAAAGCATAGGCATTCTCAATCTTTGTGAAAGTAAAATGTTTTCAAACTAAGTTAAAACAACCTATTGTTTTGTCGAAACAACCGATTGTTTATACTTAGATGTTTTAAGAAAAGATTTGAAAACTGTTTTTCAAATGGTTAAGCTGTTAAAACCAAAACAACCGATTGATTCAAGGAAACAACCGATTGATTCAACCAAAACAACCGATTCAAGGAAAAAAATGTTTTATCTTTGACTGAGCTTTAAATGATTTAACTGATTACGCTCCAATCATTAAATGCTTTGACCAATCTTTTAATGCAATTTAAGAGTTTGTTAAGATTTGATAACAAACTACATCTTTGAATAAATTCAGAAAAACAGATTTGAGAATAAATCTTTGACAAGTTTTTGCTAAGAGTTTTTGAGTTTTTCAAAGAGCTGAGATTGCTAAAAGTTTGTGATTGATCAAAGTTGTGGAATAGGATTCTGCTTGTATTGATTTCAAATTATCTTCTGTAACAAGTGTAATCCTTATACTCTGTGAATTAAGTTTTGTTTGTGTTTGCTGAGATTGGCTGTGTGTTCTTTAGGGGATCAAGATCAGCAATCTTAGTGTTGGTGTGTTGGCCAAGAAGAGTGTGTGTCTTGAGGTGTTCAAGGTCACTTTCTTGGTTGTGGTGTAAGTGATCAAGGTTGTGATTGCTTAGTGGATTTCCTCAGGGTTTATAAGAAGACTAGATGTAGCGCTGGGTTTGGAGTGAAGCAGTATAAACATCTGTGTGCAATCTTTCTATCATTAACTCTTTAAATTCAGTTTTGTTTGTTGTTTACTGGTATAAACAACCGATTTTGTGAAACTGAATTTCTTATGAATTGTTTCTTGTAATAATTTCATTCTTGTTTTAAAAGTTTGTAAAAATTCTCTTTAAACAATTCACCCCCTCCCCCCCTCTAGTTTAAAGCCATCCATTCTAACAAAAAGCAACAAAGCATTTACTTGACCTAGGTTTCATATGTTTTTTATGTACCCCTAGGTTAAAAAATAACCTTTACTAGTGGTCGTATCAAAGGTTAGTTTATGCCTCAACAGGCTTACTGACCAAATTGGGGCCAATCACATGACCCACTTTACTGGCCCAACAACCGACCGAACTTGCCTTTACCGTGCACCGAGATTTGACCACCGAGCACTGAGCCCTCAACGCTCTGTCCAGTACAATGGTCATAAGTTCAATAGGACTAACACCCTCTACAACCCTAGAGGGTAATCTATTGATCAAATAAGTGGCAGTCAGGACTATTTCCCCCTAGTAAGATCTAGGAACAGACGTTTGGAAGATTTTTAAAGCTCTAGTAACGTGGAACAATAAAGCTCTATTAACGTCAAGGAAATAACAATTTTTCCTATCTACAACCCCATTTTGTTGAGGAGTGTTCACACAGGTTCATTCATGAACAACTCCATTTTCCTTAAGGATCTTGGAAAAGTTTTGGTTAATGTATTCTCTTCCATTATCAAAATGAAATCTCTTAATTGAGCTTCCAAATTGTGTTTGAACCATTTGGTAAAAATTGATAAACAAGTGAAAAGCTTCAGACTTATTTGTTGATAGCATTGCCTTCTTTTCGTTTGAATTTTTCTGGTGGATTGCGAAAGCTCAATGGAAGTGGCAGACAAGGATGGCTCCAATGGAGCTATGGTTTACTTGAAGGTGCATGATAGGTAGGGAGAGTTAGAAAGTATGCAATCTTTGCAGCAATTCACTCATTCATTAATCTTGCAAATTCATGAGCCAAGCACTCCTTTATATAGCTTAGAGGTCCGACCATTGTACAAGAGAATTGGTGGGAAATTCAAAAAGAAAGGGTTTGAAAAGTGGCGCCTATTTTGGAGTCAAAAGGCAAGCATGACTTAGGTGTGCTTCATGTGACTATTTCTAGGTTTATGACTGACCTATGTTAATTTAGGAGTTTTCTAGAAACCCTAATTTAACTTAGGTTGGTTTTTAGGTGCAATTTTCAACCCTAGTTACAATTAATAAAAATTGCAAGTAAAATTCATATTCTACTTTTGTCAAGAAAATAATTTCTACTCTACACTAGGTATATGACATTTTTGAACATGTATAGGAATGTTTCTCTGCCATCATTAGCAGAGCCCTAGTCTTCTTGCCATGGACCTAGTAGTTGGGCCTGAACTTGGGTCTGAGTTTGACCTTCTTCCATCATTTGTCATGAGGAATATCCAGGTAACTCGAGTACTATACTAGACCAGACATCGGACATCGGCATCAGACATTGGCACCTATGTGGAGAAGGTCAGTTCGATGGTCTAGCCGAGATGGTGGGCCACGTAAGTGGGTCCCTGATGAGAATAAAAAGGATGTTATTAATAAGAGGAATGGACAAGGGCCAAAACATTTAAAGTTCTTCTTATTAGTCTTTTCAAAAGATGAGGCCCAAGCCCAAGAAGCCCAAGCCCAACCCATGAAGAGCAAGGCCAAGCATTAATAAATGAGCATCAATGGATGTCTCTTTCTATAATTACTTTTGTGTAGTTTTTAGTAGAACTTCAAAATGAAGGTGTAGATATTAAGCAAGGGGTGTTAATGTAGAAAACAAAGTCACACCTTCCAGGGAACACATGATTAGATCACTGAAGTGATAGCATGGCATCTGGAAGCCTTCGTGTGGTCTACCACAGACATGCCTGACATCGACCCTGATTTCCTGTGCCGTCGTCTCACCATGGATCCAAATGCCCAACCCGTCCGCCAGAGGCGGAGGAAGTTTAATGACGAAAGATGCCTGATCATCAGGCAAGAGACCCAGAAGTTGTTGACTGTTAGCCACATAAGGGAAATCCAATACACTGAGTGATTAGCAAATGTGGGGTTGGTCAAGAAGGCCAACGGGAAGTGGAGGATGTGTGTCGACTTCACGGATTTGAACAAGGTGATACAAACCCAAAGATGACTACAGACACTACAAGAAAAATCCAAAAAGGGCAGTCATCTCAAAATATAAAGCTGAGGCTCACCAAACATCAAGTCAATATCAGCACATACACCAAACGGGATTGACTTAGTCAAACCCTATGGCTGCCCACTTTTTCCCTTTTCCCATTCTACCCTTTAAGCTTGCTTTCCAAGACTCCTAAATCTTTAAATAGGGAGGCCTAACTCATGTATTAATAAGTTGAAAATAAAGTTACTATATACAAATTGTGTTAGAATTGTGAGTGAGAGATCTCCTCCAAATATTAGTCTTATCTTGTGAGTGTTGTGAGCTCTCAAGTGGCGACATCTACACTTATCTTGGATTCAATTCACCATCCAAGTGGCGTGCTCATTCACAAATGCACCATTCCTAAGTTTCCTTTCACTCATCTCTTTTCCATTCCATTTCCATTCCTAATTTCAATTCCAAAATATGTCTAGTTCTTGCTTTTGTTGCTTGAATTAAATTCGGTCCATATGTGTTGCTCACCTTGTGTTTGTTTAAATTCCGCACCTAATTGTCATTCATTCTTCACCATTAATTGTGTTTTTCCTTTGGCCTTATGGAAACGAACCTTCACATCTACTTAACACTTGTTAAGTTAATGTCCAGTGAGAATTTTCCTTAGGCTTCTCACCTGTCACTAATCAAATGAACAATCCTAAAATCAACTCACATCACAAAGCCTGTCCGAAGGACTCATATTCGTTGCCCAACATCGACGCCCTAGTGGATAGCGCGTCAGGTTCTCCTAGGAGAAGGACCAACACGTCGCCGACCTAGAGGAGCTATTCACCACAATAGCCAAGTATAAGTTGAAGTTAAACCCCGAAAAATGTGTATTCGGGGTAGAGGCAGGGAAGTTCTTAGGGTTCTTCCTCACCGAGCGGGAATAGAGGCAAACTCCGAGAAGTGTGCGAAGATCATAGCTATGAGGAACCCGACCTCGGTGAAGGAGGTGCAGGAGTTGACGAGACGAATGGCCACCCTGTCCCGGTTTGTATTAGCAAGAGGAGATAGGGGACAACCCTATTTCCAGTGTTTAAAGAGCAACAACAGGTTTGTGTGGACAAACGAGTGTGAAGAATCGTTCCTCAAACTGAAAGAGTACTTGGCCAGCCCTCCGGTGTTGTGCAAGCCGCTGCCAATTACCCCGCTCTGCCTGTATTTTGCCATTACAAAGCGGGCGATCAGCTTGATCATAGTCCAGGAGCAGGACCGCGTCCAACGACCCATATATTGTTGTTGTTCTTCCCATGCTAGGAACCATGTGTTCTATATATGCCTTAAAATGCATCAGGACAACCATGTCTTGCTTTTGTTCACAGCAAGAAACCCTGCTTATACTGGGTGAAGTTAATATTTGCAATCTAAAAAACAGAAAACATAGAGGGGCCTCTTGAGTAGTTGAACTCGTTGTCATTAAACAAATAAAAAGAAGCAAACATGTTATTCTTAGTGTGTTTCCTATTACTCAAAAAGGAGTTATGTTAACAAATTGAGAAGATGCCTATGACAAAATGGCTCTTCAATTCTGTGTCAGACTTCTATAGTACAAAACTTAATGCGTATTCATGTGTGAAGTTGTGCTTTGGAAGACATCTTCATTGCAAGGAATCGTAAGACCACCCATGGGATGATCATATCCAAACTCTTCCTTTGCTTCACTCAACATGTCCTGGAATGAAGGTTGGCTCAAGTATGATATGGGGATCACAAATCGCTTCATTTTCTCTCCAACGTACACTGCAAGATAACCCATATAAAGAAGAAGAAGAAGAATTCATATATGATCATCGGACGGGTGGTCTTCCAATTCCATGCCGAAAGGATGGGTTCTAAAATGTCATCTCTCATTTAAATTAGCTGCAAATTATGCTAATGGAGACTGAGATAGATATTCTTAGTGAGTCAATTGTACAAAAGTAGTTTTTGTTATTTTAAAGATCGTTCCAGATCTCACATTAATTAAAGATAAAGTAAATTTAGAGTACATAAATGGAAGTAATTCTCACCATACGAGTTGGTTTTATGAGGATGAGTTAGGCTTAAACTCACCTCTTAATATTAAAATCTATCTTAATGAGATTATTTTGACCTATTTTGTCATGCTTTATCAGATCTCTATCTAACATGTGATGAGAATCAAATAAAGGAGGCTTTTATTAATGGAGGAAGAGGATATCCACCCTCACATTTGAAGTTCTTCCTTCTAGTCTTCTCAAAATGAAAAGAAGACATAAAATAAAGATGAGGCCCAAGCCCAAAGCCCAAACCCAAGCCCAAGAAGGCCAAAGCCCAAAGAGCCCAAGTCCATCCCATGAGGGGCAAGGCCAAGCTTTGAAATACTCTTGTATAGTTTTAGGAGGTGTGGTTATTAAATAAAGGTGTGTGAAAATGTAAAATAAAGTCACATTGTCCATGTGACTTAGGAGAGTGGTGTAGGTGTAGTTTTTAGGAGGTGTCATAGTAGAAAAAAGGTCACACCTCCCATGTGACTTGTTTTTGGTGGGAATTTCAAATGAGTTTTATTTGAAATTTCCCACCTATTTTTCAGCACCTCTAGGCTATAAATAAAGGTGCTTAGCTTGTACAATGGAGGATTGAAATTAGAGAAAAGAAACTATACTCAATTTTTGAGTGAGCATTGGAGAGCTTTTGAGCCTTCTTCTCTAGTCTTATCTTGAAGGATCCATGGTGTCCTCAAGTGGCGGCAGCACACTCATCTAGGAGCAACCATCCTTCTAGTGGCATGATCACTCACCTTCTCTTCCATCTCCATAAGCTTTTCTCTTCTCCTTCCTTCCTACTCTTTCAATTGTTCATGTTTAGCTTGTGTTCTTGAGTTTTGGTTTGGTTATCTTTCATTTTCCAGCAGCTGTTCTTATTCTTTTCTGTTTTGGTTCGGTGCATTTTAATTTCCAGCACTTCTATTTCAGTTTGCTTATCTTTTGTTCCATTTTCTTCGGTTCAATTTGACTATAATTGGAACTTCCATATGAGTTTGGAATTGGTGCTAGTTTTTGGAGAGTTCTTGACTTAGAACAATGATCCAATTCTAAGAAAAAGTGCCTAACTATTGTCCAACTCAAGTTGATTCCTAAGAAGGTCAAGAACCTTTCTCTATGTGGCTATTGGAATCACATCATGTGGTATCATGAGTCTTAGGTTCTTCTTGTTTAATTGTTGAGTTGTGTAGCACTTTATTTCAAGAGCTCTTTTAATTTCTTGCAATTTAAGTTTCTATTTTAGGCTTAATTGAGTTTTTCTTGCTGTTTTTCTTTTGTTACACCAAGTGTTTGTGAAAAGGTTTATGGCACTCATTGTTCATATGAGTATGGCTGCTCTTTTGGAATGGCATTCACCTTCCTAGAGCTGACCTTAAGCTTCGTTTCACTTGTTGATACTTCTTGTGATATGTCTTTTAATTTTGTAATCATGTCAAGTTTTGTCTTAGTCATGTTATTTCATAATTGTCATTACTTCTTGTAGTACTTTTATTGCTTTGATTGTTTCTTGCTTTAGTTTACTTTCTGTTTTTGAGTTTATTGCTTGATCCTTTGTGGATTTTCATTTTTTAGATTTGAGTTCATGCTTGTATTCTAGTTCTATACAAGTTCCTTTACACAATTTCCATTATGTCTTTGCTAGTTCATCATACTGTTTTTCATTCCTAAATAGGTTCCTCTGTTTTCTTACAAACGTTCTACTGTTTTCAATTTACTGCAATTAATTGGCTCACTGGAAATTTGTGAAAATTTGGATTTACATTCTTCAAAGTGTTACAAAACCATAGCAAAAAGAAGCACTCAAAAATTCCAAGTACACAAAAAATGATAAATAAAATACGAAAAGTGTACATTACTGCCGAACAAAAGACGGTAATTGGGCAGCAATTTTGAAAAATTTATTTCTCTCAATTGGCTCCTACTTTGTACATCACCGTGGAAGAGTTACAAAGTCTCACTTGTATCATTTGGAAGGATAGATCATTGGAAAATGTGTACGAAATATGTTTCATTGTTAAAATTTTCCATTTTAATTTCTGCCTTGTATTCCTTTGGAAATTAGAAATAGTTGTATGAACGAAAAAGTTTGAGCTCATACCTATCAGGCAATCAGGTGCAGCAATTGTTTTGAAAATATTAACCAAAAATGCTAATGATGCTTCTGCTGCCATATTGCAGTTCAATGTTTTTCGTTGAGCTAGGCATGGAACACACAACACATTTATCCTAAAACAAGTTTTGCTACGTGTTGGTGGATTCTTCTATTTATGGAGACTGAGATGGATAGTCTTAGATGAGGGAAATTTGTGCAGAAGGAACTTTCTTTTACTATAATGATCCTCTTTTGGTACTAATAATTTCGTTGGAATTTGAAGGTTGTTACCTAAATAAAAGTGCAATACAACATATTTTTAAACCACTTTTGGCTTAGCTAAGTCTTAGTGAATGATACAACAGTTTCATTCCCGTGAAGATCTTATCCATCAACCTCTAAGTTGCAACGACGTTCTTTAGCCCGAAGGGCATAACCTCGTAGTAATAGTAAAAATTCGTTTTTTCCTTGGATGCATGCGAATCTGGTTATACCCAGAGTATGCATCCAAGAAACTCAAAACTCAATGTCTGGCCGCCCTATCCACCAATCGGTCAATGCTAGGCAATGAATATGGTTCCTTCATGCAGGACTTGTTTAGGTCCGTGTAGTTCGTGACATCCACCACTTTCCGTTCAGATGCTCTTTTTTTATCAACAAAGAATTAAATTAATTAAAAGGGGATACTTTAGGGGTATCCCAACCCGTTTACAGATAAAGAGGATGCTATCTATCTATATGGCACCTCTTCCCTTCCTAAAACTACCATCCATGGACCATAAACACAAGATGCACCTAGAACAGGGACCATATCCTAGATGATTCAAAGCAAGTGCTTCTTTATAGCAAAACCCCACCACCAACAATTTCTAACATTCCTCCATCGCTGCCAAAGCATCCCTGATTTGGCCTTGTAGAGCAGCTGCCATGATTTGGCCTTTAATAGCAACTATCACAGCTGCCATCACAAACACCTTTGGTGACCCGTATTCTGATAGTGTTGTCATTGAATATCCATTTATAACAACTATAATACTTTTGAGTATCTTATCATGCTTGCCAGTTGCTTCTCTATAAAACAAACTTCTATGGAAAAAACCAGCGTTGCCTTGAATTAAAAGCTCTAGGACACCCAAGGCTACGCTACTCTTGCAATAATTGAGCCGAAAATCAGAAAACCAAAGGAACCAAAAAACAGTATGTAGAAGCAACTATAGCTGCATAATTCAGATTATTCATCTCAAGAGCCATTAATGGCCTTATGCCTTTAGCTCCAGCTACTCCACATTCATCTAAAACACAGCTTCAGCACTCTGAGCCTTCACCAATCAGCTCCCCCTTAAGTGCATCTCCCTAACTCCAAGTCATATTATGTAGCAAAACAGAAGCTAATTTGCTTCATGCCATGACCCTTCTGTTCATAGACCTTTCACATATGTATCTTTACGACTAAACCCAAACCCATGTACTAGTTGCATTTCTCTACCTTCTTTTTCACCTTCTCCCCCTTTTTTTACTTATAGCACCCTCACCTATTCTCTTCCTTTCCTTAATGATT
This sequence comes from Phaseolus vulgaris, assembly GCF_000499845.2. Taxonomy (NCBI): domain Eukaryota; kingdom Viridiplantae; phylum Streptophyta; class Magnoliopsida; order Fabales; family Fabaceae; genus Phaseolus; species Phaseolus vulgaris. Next base: position 6,896,645 of record NC_023754.2, on the reverse strand, counting down.
ACTATTTAGACATATGTGAGGATTCAGTACCCAATATGAGAAGGCGTAGTTAAAATATTTCGTCCTATATTTCAAGTAAAACCAGGTTTTGAGTTGTACCATCTGATATTTCAAATCATTATGTTCAGAACACAACATGCCAAACCACCTGAAGCAATTATTCCAAACCTGGTAAGCTATTTTACACTCCAGAAACAGATGTTGGTTTGATTCTTCCCTATCAAGGCATAGAACACAAATATTATCACTAACTACGACCCCTTTCCTTGATAAATTTATTTTCGTCGGTAATCTTTGTTGAACCAAGTGGTGTTCAATGTTTTGAAGAATCCAAATCCTTTTAAGGATGATGAAGCCTCTGCTTTGCTTGATGCTGCTGTGCTAGTTTAAGCTTTGTTCTGGGGTAGTTTAATGTTGTAATCAACCCTTGGATTAAATCTCAAAGCAATTAGCATCTCAATTTTAACAAAGCAAAATGTTTTTCAAACTAAGTTGAAACAACCGATTGTTTTGTCGAAACAACCAATTGTTTACACTTAGGTGTTTTGAGAAAGTTTGAAAACTGTTTTTCAATGGTGAATTTTGTTAAGTAACAAAACAACCGATTGATTCGAGGAAACAATCGATTGTTTGTTTTGAAACCATAACAGAAAAACTGTTTTCTTTGACTGAGCTTTAAATGCTTTAAATGAATACGCTCCAGTCATTAAATGCTTTGACCAATCTGTTTTAAATGCAATTAAGAGTTTGTTAAGATTTGATAACAAACTATATTCTTAGATATATTCTGAAAAACTGTTTTTAAGTTTTAAGAATCTTGAAACAAAGTTTTAATCAAAGAGTTTTTTAAGAGTTCTGAGATTGCTTAAGTGTTGAGAGATTGATCAAGGTGCTGAATAGGATTCTACTTGTATTGATTTCAGATATTCATCTGTAACAAGTGTAATCTTTGTAAAACTGCTGAACAATTCGTGTGTGTGTTTTGCTGAGATTGGCTGTGTGTTCTTGAGGTGTTCAAGATCAGCAATCTTAGTGTTGGCCAAGGAAAGTGTGTTTCTTGAGGTGTTCAAGGTCATTCTCTTGGTTGTGGTGTAAGTGATCAAGTGGTGATTGCTTAGTGGATATGCTCAGGGTTTCTGAGAATACTGGATGTAGCTCTTGTTTGGAGTGAACCAGTATAAACAACTGTGTACAATTTCTCTATCCCTATCTCTTTAATTCAGTTTTGTTATTTTGGAACTGGTATAAACAACCGATTGTTTCGCTAAAACAACCGATTGCTTTTCCAGCTTTGTGCTTTTGCTGTTTGTTTTGGAAAAACTGAATCCTTAATCAAGGTTCTTTCAAAGTATTTTCATTCTAAGGTTAAAAGTCTGCAAAAATCTTTCTTAAACAATTCACCTCCCCTCTCGTTTAAGGCCATATATTTTAACAATTGGCATCAAGAGCTTGGTTCTTGAATGTTATTCAAGTTGATCTAAAAATCTTTTTTCTATGGCTGGAAAACTATCTTTTGAGGAGGGTGCTTCAATCTACAAACGACTTTTATTCTGTGGATTGAATTATAAGTTTTGGGAAGCAAAAATGAAAATCTTTATTGAATCCATTGATCAAAGAATTTGGGACTCAATTGAGAATGGTCCTTTCATTCCAAAGTTCAAAAAGGAAAATGCTTTCTTTACAAAACCTTTGTCCAAATGGACAGATGATGAATGTAAGATGGCTTAGCTTGATAAGTCTGCTCAAAATATTATAGCTTCTGCACTAGAAACTAATGAATTTTTCAGAATATCAGAGTGCAAATCTGCTAAGGAAATGTGAGAGACACTCAAAGCTGTTCATGAACCAAAGGAAGCAATGACAAAGACTCAAGCAAGAAGAAACAAAAGGCAAAACAAGAAAAGCCTCAATCTTTGCTTAATGGCCAGAAGGGAGGATGACTCATGTAGTGTAAGTTCATCAAACTCTGAAAATTATGGTCAATTGCTTCAAGCCTTTCAAGAAACTCATGAAGAAGCCAACCGATTGGCTCTCTTGAACAATCGATTGAAAGAAAAGAATAGTTGGCTTGAAAACAGAGTAAAGGCACTTGAAGAGGATTTAGAAAATTCAAAAATGGATTTTGAAAATCTGGAAATCATTTACAAAAACTCCTCTTGAAAGTGTGACACTCTAGTTTGTGAAAATTGCGAAAATCTTGAAAAGAAGGTCCACTATCTTGTTAAAACAGTGGATAAGCTTTCTAAAGGCCAATCTAACTTTGAGAGTGTGCTAGCATCTCAAAATTGTGTTTTTGGAAAATCTGGATTGGGTTTTAATCCACAAAACAAGCAAGATAGATTTTCAAAATCTTTTTCGAAAATGCCAGAAAAACAATCGATTGGACCATCGAAACAACCGATTGTTACATGCTTCTATTGCATGAAAAGAGGTCATTCTGTGCGATTCTGTAAAATCAGAAAACATGTTGTTCCTAAAGGGCTTATGAAGTGGATTCCCAAGAAAAATAAAGCTTGTATTGATGAGTATAAACGAGATGGACCCACATTCATAAGGGGACCAAACCTATGTACTTGAAAATCTTTTTTGTAGGATATCTTGGAGGAAAGAAAACAACTTTGGTACTTGGACAGTGGATGCTCCAAGCATATGACAGGGGACAAATCAAAGTTCCTGAGAATATCCTTCAAGCAAGAGGGTCATGTCACCTATGGAGACAACAACAAAGGGAGAATTCTTGGAAGAGGATCCATAGGAGATGAAAGCATCTTGGTGATTCATGATGTGCTCTTTGTTGAAGGCCTAAAGCATAATCTTCTGAGTATTAGCCAACTATGTGACAAGGGGTATCAAGTGATGTTCAAGACAAACACATGTGAAATCTGTCTACCCAACACCAAAGAGGTAATGTTGGTAGGTAAGAGAGTTAATAATGTGTATTTTCTAGATATCTCTTCACCATGTTCAATTGGATGTCTTCTATCCAAGCAAGATGAATCTTGGCTTTGGCATAGAAGAATTGTTCATATTCACATGAATCATTTGAACAAGCTAATATCAAAAGATCTTGTGATTGGGCTGCCAAAACTCAAGTTTGAGAGGGATCACATTTGTGAAGCTTGCCAAAAAGGGAAACAAGTGAAAAGTTCTTTTAAAACCAAAAATATTGTCTCTTCATTGAGACCGCTTGAACTCCTTCACATGGATCTCTTTGGACCCTTTAGAACTATGAGTCTTGGTGGAAATTATTATGCTCTTGTTATTGTTGATGATTTCTCTAGGTACCCTTGGACTTTGTTCTTGGAATCAAAGAGAGATGCCTTTGTTGCATTCAAAAAGCTAGCAAGAAGGCTTCAAAACACAAAGAACAGCAACATAGGCTCCATAAGGAGTGACCATGGAGGAGAATTCCAAAATGAGAAGTTTGCAAAGTTCTGTGAGAAGTTGGGGATTCTACATAATTTCTCTGCTCCAAGAACACCACAGCAAAATGGAGTTGTAGAGAGGAAGAACAGATCTCTTGAAGAGCTTGCAAGAACAATGCTTAGTGAGTCATCACTTCCTAAGTATTTTTGGGCAGATGCAGTGAGCACCTCTTGTTATGTGATGAATAGGGTGCTTATAAGGCCCATCTTGAAGAAAACTCCATATGAACTTTTCAATGGAAGGAAGCCTAACATCAGTCACCTCAAAGTCTTTGGTTGTAGTTGTTTCGTTCTTAACAATGGAAAGGAAAGCTTGGGAAAGTTTGATGAGAAAGCTGACCTTGGCATTTTCATTGGTTATTCTCTCACAAGCCATGCATATAGAGTCTACAACAAAAGATTGATGACTGTAGAAGAATCAATACATGTTGTCTTTGATGAGGTAGATCGCAGAATCAGTGAGAACCCAAAGATCAGTGCTGAGGAAGACGAACAGAGCATCAGTTTTGATAAGCTAGATATCTGTGCAGAAAAACAACCGGTTGATTCGCAGAAACAACCGATTGAAATTCTGCAACAGAGTGAGCTGCCCAAAGAGTGGAGGATTCCTAGAGATTTGTCAGTGGATAACATCATAGGGAAGATAAAGGAAGGTGTCTCCACACGTAGCTCCATCTCAAACTACTGCAGGCACACAACTTTTGTTTCTCAAATTGACCCAAAGTCAATTGAAGAAGCTCTCAAGGATGAGAAGTGGGTTGAAGCTATGCATGAAGAGCTAAACCAATTTGAAAGAAATGAGGAACAAGCTAGATGAGGATGGAGTGATCACTAGAAACAAAGCAAGGCTAGTTGCCAAAGGCTACAATCAAGAAGAGGGCATAGACTATGGTGAAACCTTTGCTCCTGTGGCTAGATTGGAGGCTGTGAGGCTGCTGCTGGCTTTTGCATGTATGAGTGGTTTTAAACTCTTCCAAATGGATGTAAAGAGTACCTTCTTGAATGGCTACATCAATGAGGAAGTCTTTGTAGATCAACCACCGGGTTTTGAAGATCACAAGTATCCCAACCATGTCTTCAAGTTGAAGAAAGCTTTGTATGGATTGAAACAAGCTCCAAGGCAGTGGTATGAGAGGCTTAGCAATTTTCTGCTATCTCATGGTTATGAAAGAGGAATGGTAGACAAGACTCTCTTCATCAAGAAGTCAAATGCAAAAATAATTCTTGTGCAAATCTATGTTGATGACATCATCTTTGATGCTACACAAGATAGGTTGTGTGAAGAATTTGTGGCTGCAATGAAAGGTGAGTTTGAAATGTCTATGATGGGAGAACTATCTTTTTTTCTTGGATTGCAGGTTAAACAAACAAAAGATGGGATCTTCCTAAGTCAATCAAAGTATTGCAAGGAAATTCTCAAAAAGTTTGAAATGGAGAATTGCAAAGAGGCAAGCACTCCAATGCCATCCAGCTGCTACATGGATGCAGATGCTGCTGGAAAGAGTATAGATCAAACAAAATACAGAGGTTTAATTGGATCATTGCTTTATCTAACAGCAAGTGGGCCGGACATCGTGTTTGCGGTGTGTCTATGTGCAAGATATCAAGCAAATCCTAAAGAGTCACACTTCAAAGCTGTAAAAAGGATTCTGAAATATCTCAAAGGAACATCATCTGTAGGACTATGGTATCCTTCTCATTCTCCAATACATTTAATTGGTTATTCAGATTCTAACTTTGCAAGTTGCAAGCTAGATAGAAAGAGCACAAGTGGCACTTGTCACCTTTTTGGCTCAAGCCTAATCTCATGGCATAGCAAGAAGCAAGCATGTGTTGCTCTCTCTACTGCTGAGGCAAAATATATAGCTGCTGGTAGCTGCTGTGCACAGATCCTATGGCTCAAACAACAACTTGCAGATTTTGGTTTACAAATCAGCAAAGTTCCTTTGATGTGTGATAACACAAGTGCAGTAAATCTTACCAAAAATCAAATCCAGCACTCAAGGACCAAACATATTGAAATAAGACATCATTTCATTAGAGATCATGTGCAAAATGGGAACTGTGAAGTAAAGTTTGTGGAGACCAAACTGCAGCTAGCTGACATCTTCACAAAGCCTTTGCCAAAAGAGAGGTTTTTCTTCTTGAGAAATGAGTTAGGTATTCTTCATATTAATAATCTCTCTTAAATCTGTCTTTGATACATGTTAAAGTCTATTTGTGAAGACAAATAGGGGGAGAATTATGGGTTCTTGTATATCTGTATCTCATATGCATAAAATGTTTAAATCTCTGAGTATAAAAGTGTTTTCTGCTGTTGCTGATAGAAACAACCGATTGTTTCGTGTAAACAACCGATTGTTTATTATGTTTAAAGAGTTGTAATCTAACTTGCTGTTGTAAGAAGCATTGGATAGTATGAATGCTTTCTATGCAGGAACTGCTTCAGATTTAATCAGTACAACACAAGCACCAGGGATTTGTCTTCATCAAATAGGGGGAGATTGTTGAACCAAGTGGTGTTCAATGTTTTGAAGAATCCAAATCCTTTGAAGGATGATGAAGCCTCTGCTTTGCTTGATGCTGTTGTGCTGGTTTAAGCTTTGTTCTGGGGTAGTTTAATGTTGTAATCAACCCTTGGATTAAATCTCAAAGCAATTAGCATCTCAATTTTAACAAAGCAAAATGTTTTTCAAACTAAGTTGAAACAACCGATTGTTTTGTCGAAACAACCGATTGTTTACACTTAGGTGTTTTGAGAAAGTTTGAAAACTGTTTTTCAATGGTGAATTTTGTTAAGTAACAAAACAACCGATTGATTCGAGGAAACAATCGATTGTTTGTTTTGAAACCATAACAGAAAAACTGTTTTCTTTGACTGAGCTTTAAATGCTTTAAATGAATACGCTTCAGTCATTAAATGCTTTGACCAATCTGTTTTAAATGCAATTAAGAGTTTGTTAAGATTTGATAACAAACTATATTCTTAGATATATTCTGAAAAACTGTTTTTAAGTTTTAAGAATCTTGAAACAAAGTTTTAATCGAAGAGTTTTTTAAGAGTTCTGAGATTGCTTAAGTGTTGAGAGATTGATCAAGGTGCTGAATAGGATTCTACTTGTATTGATTTCAGATATTCATCTGTAACAAGTGTAATCTTTGTAAAACTGCTGAACAATTCGTGTGTGTGTTTTGCTGAGATTGGCTGTGTGTTCTTGAGGTGTTCAAGATCAGCAATCTTAGTGTTGGCCAAGGAAAGTGTGTTTCTTGAGGTGTTCAAGGTCATCCTCTTGGTTGTGGTGTAAGTGATCAAGTGGTGATTGCTTAGTGTATATCCTCAGGGTTTCTGAGAAGACTGGATGTAGCTCTTGTTTGGAGTGAACCAGTATAAACAACTGTGTACAATTTCTCTATCCCTATCTCTTTAATTCAGTTTTGTTATTTTGGAACTGGTATAAACAACCGATTGTTTCGCTAAAACAACCGATTGCTTTTCTAGATTTGTGCTTTTGCTGTTTGTTTTGGAAAAACTGAATCCTTAATCAAGGTTCTTTCAAAGTATTTTCATTCTAAGGTTAAAAGTCTGCAAAAATCTTTCTTAAACAATTCACCCCCCTCTCGTTTAAGGCCATATATTCTAACAATCTTCCCAAAAGGGCCCTCCACGCCGTGGTTAGTACTTTTGGCATCGCCTTAGACAACCATATGTGTTTAAAGACATCTTTATCATTACCTGTGACATAATTAGACAAGCATTCTTAAGCTGTTTTAATAGAAAAACATCCAGATTCCTCTCCATTCCAAACCTTTTTGTCTTGTACCTCCCTGTTCAAATTTACATTTACCAGACTCCATAATAATTGTTCTTCTTGTTAATCCTCCCAAACAAACCTATTACGTCTCCAACTTAACCTCCATTGCTATTTTGTATCTTCTCATACCCCAACCTCTCTCACCTTACGTCCCTTATCTAAGGATATTGAATATAGCCTAGGGAAGGCAGTCTTGAGATTACTTCTATCAACCCAAACATCCTCCCAAAATCTGACTATGTCTCCTGCTCCGATTCTCCATGTGACATACTCTCTTATAATAGCAATACTATAAATAATATCTATACTATAAATTACATTTAAAACCATACTATAAATGACATTAAAAACTATAATTAAAGGTAACATAATTATTGGTCATTCAAATTTCCAAACAAAACTTACGCCAATTTTGAGTTTAATATAGAAAAAACTAATATTTGATGAGGTTGTGATGATTGTTTAGCAAAATAAACTACGTACTAAGAAAAATAGGTTGTAAAAGTTTTCACTAAGCTACTACCACTCTCCAACTTCAAGTTCTTAAAACAAATGACTGGAGTTTGCAAACATGAAAACAAGCTACAGAGTCAAATATTCACTTTATGTATTTTACATGGATTTATGTTCTTTGTTTAAGTTTGATAAGCAAATAAATTCATTATAATTTGACACTTTTACTTATGGAGCAAATATGTTAATTATTGATAACTATACCTCTAGACTTGTCAATCTATTTTTATTTTTTAAATAATTTGAAGTTAATCTTTCTCATTGGTCCTTGTAAAACTACGTGTTCTATATATGCGTTGAAATTCATGAGCACAGCCAAGTCTAGCCTTTGTATATAGAAACAAACCCTGCTTATACAAGGTGAGGTTAATAATATTAGCAATGTCAAAACAAAAAACATAAAAGGGCCTCTTCAGTAGTTTAATTCGCTGTCATTGAACATATAAAAAGGTGCTATTAATCGTCTTCTTCATTTCCCTCAAAGAAACGAATTATGTTTAGAAATTGAGAAGATGCCTATGAAAAAATGGCTCTTCAATTCTGTATCAGACTTCTATAGTACAAGACTCGATGTCTATTCAAGTGTGAAGTTGTGCTTTGGAAGAAGACATCTTCCCTGCAAGGAATCGTAAGACCACCCATGGGATGATCATATCCAAACTCTTCCTCTGCTTCACTCAACATGTCTTGGAATGAACACTACAAAAAAAAGTTTTATTATCGTGGACCAAAAACGGAGGTTAAGTATGAAAAACCTACACAAAAGGGTGATTATCGTCGGCATATCGTTAATAAGAATTTTGAAGCTAATATACTCGACGTAAAGATATATTGGCGAGTGTGGGCGACACATGGCGGGTGTTTTTTGCGTAGGTGAAGGATGGACTTAGCCTACAAGGAGTTTAGAAATTTATAAAAAATTGTGAGTTTGACCCACGCTGAGCCCACACAAAATTATATTAGTGTGGACCAAGCCTTCAAAATGTCCAACTAGTTATAAAAAATTGTGAGTTTGACCCACGCTAAGCCCACACAAAATTATATTAGCGTGGGTCAAGCCTTCAAAATGTCCAAGTAGTTATAAAAAGTTTTGAGTTTGACCCACGCTAAGCCCACACAAAATTATATTAGCGTGGGCCAAACCTTCAAAATGTCTAAGTACAGTGAGTTTAGCTACGAGGGGCACACAATAAGTGTAGGCTAAGCCTTCATGTTGACCACAAATTAGCGTGGGCTTAGCCTTCAAAATATTCAAAATATTTTTTATATTTTTTATTTGAAAAAGTGTAGGCTTAGCCTACAAGCACAGAAAGAATTTCAGTTTCAAATATATTTTTATTGAAATAAATCAATTTTAAAAAGAAAACTATTTTTTTATTAAAATAAATCAATTTTAAATTACTCTACTTCTTTTTTTCTTATTGCATTTATCCTATTTTTTACCTATTTCATTTTTTCAATATAATTATTCAAGATAAAATTATTTTAGGAAGCAATCTAATATGAATAAATGTTTTTCTTACTAAAATTTTTTTATTTATAAATTTTTCTTTATACTTTTTACTTGTCTTGAAAATTGAATATTGTTTTTAAAATTAGCAAGAAAAAATATTTTTTTATTAGGAACACGGAAAAGAACAAGAAAAATTATTTTATAATACAAGGCTCACGATAATAAACTTGGAATTTTGTACAAAAATACAAAGGTAGAAACGTGATATCTGTGGTTTTTGATTGAAGATATTTTGATTGAAATTGAACTAAAGTTACTTTAATTAACTAAGGTTGAGCTGGTAGATAAGACAAGCTTACCTTCACACTCTTCAAAATACCAAGAAAAACATAAAACACGCTTTAAAAAATAGTAACTTGATGACAAACAGAAGTTGAGCTATATAAGGTTCCAAGAAACTTCTACTTTCTGATCATGTCAACCTAGAGAAGTTAAATCTTAAACAGTTTGAAACCTTTCTTGTTTTAACATAACAAGAAAGAGCCTAAAACTAAAGAGATAATCTATATAAAAGATGACTACAAACATTCCCAAAGAACAAAGACACACACTCAAACAAACTATGCTTAACACCCTGCTACTAAACCTAAAAACAACAGTGCCTAGGCTCTAAAAAGAACATCAAATGCACTTTAACTGCCGCAAAAACAGCATCAAAACAGCACCAAACCAACACCAAAACTGCAACATAAACCAACATTTATACAACATAAAACCAGCTAAAAACAGTACCAAAACTGCAGTAGAAAATCAGCATTTGCACATCATAAAACCAGCACCAAAACTGCAGCAGAACATCAATATTTATACAACATAAAACCAGCAAAAAGCAGTACCAAAACTGCTGCAGCAAACCAGTATTTGTACAACATAAAAACCAGCAAAACCAGCACCAAAACTGCAGCAGAAAACCATCATAATCCTAGCAGCTACTTCATGATATCTAACTCCCCCCAGCATAATCATAATCATAATCATAAGTTGAGCTATTAAAGCCTACCCTGCTTACAACAAATCAGTATCTGCTACTATCTAATCACCCACCAAAGGAAAATAAACTTCTACTTTCTGATTATTTTGTACATTATCAAACTTCATCAATAGTAGTATGCGACATCAATGAAGGTAATTTCTCCAAAAGAAATTTTATAATGAAACATAATCTAGTTAATACAAGGAAAAGCAAGTTATAGTACCATACACATATATTGTTTTAAGAAAACTTACAAAATGATGAACTCAAGGCAGGGGTTGATCATCAAAGTTCCGAGCATAGTGAGGGTGAAGCTGACTTGTGCTTGTTGAGGTGTCACCCTGTTGTCGCTCCATCATCATGGTTAACTTTTTCTCCATGAACTTTATTTTATCCTCCAACATTGCACATTTGCTTGAGCAGCTATTTGAGTTGCTTGATCGGCTTTTTCATTTGCTTGCATCACTTGTTGATGAAGTTGTTCATTATGAGAAAAGTAATCACTGGAAGGAGCAAGTATTGAAGGTTGAGTTAGGGAAGACACTCCATGGCGAATCTGGAAAGCCAAGTCTGCAGTGCCATAACATCGACCTCTACTCTTACCAGAAACTGTAATTAATTTAGCTAAGTAAACAGAATTTTCCTCCTCACATAAGCATTTCTAAGAAAGTTTATGTTCCATCAGCCCCCAATAAACACTAGATTCCTTACAGACATCACCAATAAAAAATGTGGTCATGGGCAACACAACCACTCCCCCAACTTCTAAAGTTCACTTATAGAACTAGATTTATCTCCACTACATCTTGTAAATTTTCTTTTCATCTTTCCTACCAGTATTGCCCAACTGAAAACATAAAAATAGGTTGAAAGAGTTGCTTGTCAATTTTGACCTTTCCCAAGACATAATCATTGTTAACCGTGCAAAGCATTTCTTATCCTCTGAGGGAGGAACTAAGTTAGAAAGCAATAAAATATGAGAAACTATATGTAATTTTAATGGAAGAGTAATTTTGTCATTTGAACATGATTTTTATCATATCTTACCATTATTTGGTCCATGTTGAATACAGGAAAAGGTAACATAATTTAGTTATCTAATTACCTGAGGTGCACCAAACATTTGACTAGCTTAAGTTTATCATGCTTGGATTCTATCATATTCATATCGTAAGTTGTTTTTATCCCAGTATCATCCTATCATATCTTGAACACCAAACAAAACTTAACAACACTATACCACATGTAGATAATTAATAATCCACAAAAAATATGTAATAGGAGACCAACAAAAAGTTACCTTGGAGAACAAGGTATCCCGTGCTTTAGCAGACACTCGTTTCATTTAGGTAACCTTTGAAACTAGGACTTTCCCATGTGAGCATTAGACATACGAGTTGTCAAGAGGACTGCATATACCTTGCAAAGTAAGCCTCCTATAAAATACTAATACATCAATTAACCTGATTCTAATAATTGTTTGAAAGGAAAAGCACTACCACTGGAATAATGTTGTCAGCCCACTGGCGAAGCCATTTGCTAGAAATCCAATAAAATGGTTTTTCCATTGGTTGAACAGGAGCTTAAGCTAAAACAGATCGAACCTTCTGTCTCCTTCCAGTAATACGACCCAATTCCAACTCTTTCTTGTTATTGTACTCCTGAAAAGCTTCATCATATGAGGCATTGAAATTTTGAATCTCATTATAAAGATGAGATGCAAGAGAAGTACCATTTTGCAAAGCAACTTCCACACCCTCTCTTTCATCATGCTTAGCATCACAAATTACACTCCCAATTTCACCAACATTTTTTGTATGTTTAAGATGGTACATCAACATGTGCGCATCACTAGACAAAAATGTCTCCACAAGTGAAGATTTTGAATGAGAGGGATGCAAACCATTTCCATTACTGTCAGTTACTATCGCTTGAGAACAATTAGAATGAATTGCATCAGTCTTGATGGATTTAGAGGTAGAATTTGAAGACCCTTCGCCAAATGGATGACAACCCAAATTAGTAACATGCTCATCATCAAATTCCCACCATTGCCCAGTGTTTACATCCTTAATATGAGCAATGTAATGACCATGATTAACACCAGTTCCCTTGTCAATCAATACAGCTGACGAGTCATACACCAAGTCGAATTGAGACAGCTAAGACATTCTATGCCGCATATCAAGTTCAGCAGGAAACGAGAAAGCAGAAGAAATTTTCTTCTTTGTTGTAGTCTGTCAACACAAATAATACACCAATGCACTATCAGAACACAAATGAATGGTAAAGAAAATCAAACATTGCAGCATATATAGGGAAACACAATTAAAAAACCACTATTTTAAGAAAGAAACATGACAAATCATGCTCCATTTCTTGAGAGATGAACATGTGTTATGCTTCATCCGAATGTAAATGGATCTCTTGGCAATTTTGAGCAACTATGAATGACCTTCCCAAGGATATATTTTTCTCTGAAAATATGCATGCGCTAATAAACTATTTTTATAATACCTTCAGCTTAAAAATTTCAAAAGATGAAATAAGCTTTGAACTATGAAGCAAAGACACCCCTCCTTCTTGAAGTGCCATATTGGCAAATACATTTTCAACAGTTACTCCTCGCTAGCACCTCCACTTTGAAGGACATCAAACTACTAATGTCTTTTCACCTCTTCTAGCAAAACTCATTATCATAGGAAAAAAATAGTTGATTTGGAAAGGTAAATATACCTTTTCTTCTAAGTTATAATTTCATCTTATTAAGATTCTTTTATAAAAAGATAGTTCTTTCATTGCAAAATAATGAGTACTCACTAATATTCTTTTGAGGCTTACTATTATAAGAAGATGAATATACAAGGAGTAAGTATTGATTATCACTTTAGATTCTATGTACATTATTCATTTCATTTGAGTCTATCTCTCTCTTTCTCTCTATATATACATACATGGGGATATATATATATATATATATATGAAGTGTCTCAGTGCCATTTTATAAATTAGCCTTTTCAATGTGTTTGTCAAAGTCTGTTTCGTAGGTTTTGAAAATCCTTTAGGCTTTGGAACATGATCAAATTAAATTGGAAAGAGTGTAGCTCATCAAGGGATGAGGACGTATGATAGAACAAGACAACCTTCTATTAAATATGTGTAATGAATTTTTTGCTAAGTCTCCTTGAAGGATTAAGTCGTTCATACATCCATCTTCGATCCATTTTTCTACATAGAATATATGTATATAGTAGTGATGAAATTATTAGCCAATATAACACCGCTCTATGAGTAATGATATATAAGAATTATCAAACAAAACCATCATACCATACCATAATGGTGTGAAATCAGTTTTGACTTGTAAAGTGATTTTCAACTCAAAATATTTGTGATCACAAAGTACCTACGAAGCTTAAAGGAAAGTTTTAGACCAGTTGTACTCTATGGAAGTGATTGTGATCATATTGCTCAATGACCACTTGTACTCTATAGAAGTGAGTGTTATCACATTGCTCTATGACTTGTTATATACTTTATGGAAGAGAATATTGGAGTTTAAAGCCTCAAAGAGGAAACTATGGAATGACAGTATAAAAGTTAATAAAAAATGAAAAAAAATTGATTAACAATTAGGCGAGTTTAATGATTAATGTAAACAAAATACACTTTAGATTTTCTCAAATTATCAATTAAATTCTCAGCAGAAAAAAGTCCTTGTTCAATAACACTGAAAGTCCCCTTTCCATGATCATTGACAAGGAAAACATAACCCAAAAAGCAAGGCATCGCTGGTTGTTGGAATGGGAGTCACTCTCCATTGCACGAACAGAAACAAACCTGAAAAAAAAAATTAGGAACACATACATCATCATATTTACGAGTACTGATAGCAGTTTCTTACAATGGACAAATAAAGCTAAACGGAGGCCTGCATATGCAAGAAAAACAAAACAGACACAAACGTAAGACAATAAGAACTAAGAAAATTGAAACAGAACGGTTACATTTGGTTGATTATAGCTAAATTTTGAAATAACTGGCAATGAAGAAAAGAGAAAGTGTTGGATTTACCATGAAAGGGGGGTGAATGAGTTGGTTAAGAGAGTGTAAAATGGTTCTTCCCAACCCATTGTTTGTTAATTTCAATCTCTATTCTTTTCTTCTTGAACCCAAATCCAACAAAGAAAGAACTTTATGGGGAAGCAACAACTTCCAACGTAGTTCAGAAGGTGAAGACCAAAAGTCAATTTAATTACTGCTCTTTTTTACCTTCTATCTCTCTTTGTTTCCACATAAACCAATGAAAAAAAAGAGGAAGGAAAAGACACGAAAAAATTAAACCTCTATCAACCCTTTTAATGCTGCAGAAATTTACTCTAAGAAAAAAGTGCATCATCATTATATAAATATTCATAAGTGCATACATTCGCCATCGCAGATTAAAAACAAGACAAATGCATGCATAGGTCTGAATAAGTGAAGCACATATTCTAAGTGAGGACATGAACACACCAGACACATCAACTCTACAAATACAAACAATGCTCACAGTTCCACCACTTGTATAATAACTACAAACTAAATTATTTCACACCATGTCTTTTTTCAACTCTCATTCTAGCTTAACTATCTATCTAATGCATAAGTAACTGTTGTCTTGAAAAAAAAAAAGGCTGATATAACTATTATCTTAATCTTTGGTCGGTCGGTCACTTTTCTCTCTTATTTTCTTCACTAAGCAATCGTCACTCCTTTTGACAATCTGCATATACAAACATCTTGACAATTTTAAATATGAAATGTACTACTTTTAAATACATGTGGGCCCGGAGAAAGATTCCCTAGACTACTCCACGTGTAGTGCACACAAAACATTTAAAAATTAATTAATAATTATAATAATAACAATAACATCTTAATGGAATTTTTAGAAAAAGTGTCAACTTTTATTTTTTTTAAAAATGGGTTTGGTTTTGAAAAATTACAATCACGATTTCATTGTTAAAACAATATAAATTTGTACAAATATAATACATTTTTATTATCATTTTAATATAATTTTGTTTTGATATGTAAGGAATTATATTAATTTGACACTGCTTACTTTATATATAATTTTATAAAAAATAAGAAAAATGAAGAAAATTGAGCCTCTTTTATTAAAAAAACCTATATTAATAGATGAATAAGTGACCTGTAGAATTCAGGAAGCAACATAAATAGACAGAGAATAGAGGGAAGATGACAAAGAATAGGTTTGAAATCCGTGAAAGGTAGGTATTGAGATGTGTGTAGAAAGTGAGATTCCTCTTCTCTTGTAGTTTGTCACATTGCTTAACTACAACCATGGAATGGCTAGGTAGCAACTACTACAAACCTAGAATACCAGCCCTCATAGCTACCAAAAATTGTCCCACACAACAACCAAAACTAGAACCCCAACCATCCCAACCAGCAACTACAAAACACCAAAAACAGGACAATATACACCCCATTACTCACCAGAAGCATTATTGAGACCTACTGCAATTCAATACCCCTTACTGACTAACTTGGTCTTCCCCTTCAGTTAGCTTTTGGTCTTCCATCATCTCCATCCATCCACAATACATTCACATCACCTTCAACACAAATAGATACCTTGCATATATAATGTGTTGAATAATGTATTCAGCAGTCGTGGCTGACCTAAAATTTCACACTAACTATCTATTAAACTCTTCATACCACTAAGTTAACCCTAATGGGTTTTGAGATTTGAATTCTTATCCTCTTAAAGTTGAATTTCAGTTCAAGGTCTGCTGCACATGTGCAATATTCATGCTTTTGTAAAGAACATTTTAGTACTTAACATATAAATCTTAAGCTTTTGAGATATGTGTTGTAGCATTACGTAAATCTGTGGAGATAAACCGAAAGCAAAGCAGGGTGACAGTGAATGGTTGTGTTGATCCAAACAAGGTGTTGAATAGGGTAAAGAGAACTGGGAAGAAAAGAGCTGAGTTTTGGCCCTATGTTCCACAACATGTGGTGACATATCGTCATGCCTCTGGGGTGTATGACAAAAGGGCACCCTCTGGCTATGTTCGAAACATGCAATCATTTACACCTTCTGCTGAGACAGAAGAGAAATTCATGTCCCTTTTTAGTGAAGACAACGTAAATGCATGCTCCATCATGTAATATATAATGTAAGCAACAATTAATATCTGACACAAAGGAGAAATTATTAGCTGATATCATACAACTGAATTTCCACCACTATTTACTTGACAACATGAACATCTTTTCAATTTACATATATAATAATTTGTGATCTCACAGGGCTCTTGTTACCGTAGATATCTAGCTGCTTTTTCTTTACACTTGGTGCATGGAAGTGTGATGGAGAAGGGTCAATGAATGAATGAATGTATAGTACACACACCCTTTTTCTACTTTTGTGAATGTGCTTTGGGACAAAAACTCTAAATTGCCATGGTAGCTAGCTAGCGTCAACTATTGAAACTTCGTGGAAACTGAAAAACACTGGAGTGCAATCAAAATTTAGAAGGTATATTAAAATAGCAGAAATCATTTTCGAAAGGTGTTGAGGGGAATTTGATTCTTGTTGCCTACCACAAACAATTTGAATAATGCAAAGGACCACTGTTACTCCTAACTCTCTCAGTAATCCAATGTGTATTCACTTATACCCTTTTTACACAAATTATTCGTAACATGTCAGGTAAAGAACTATTTGTATTCGGGTGGTCAATAATATAATGACATTAGAGATTCAACTATGCTTCCACTACTAGAAAACTAAGGACCATCCTGCTAAAATCCACTTAAAAGACCATCCTACTAAAATCCAACCTCACAAAGCTAAGATATTCACAGTCCTCTATCAATGACCAACAAGGAACTTAGTATCAAAATCATTCAAGAACTTAGCATCCTCTTAAATCAACATGTAAGAAGAAAAACCATCCTAGGGTTACACAAATCAACATCATAATTGTAAGAAAAAGCAAGTATATGGGAAACCTACATCAAGAACCTAGGGTTACTCATTAGCGGTCGTCAAAGAAGAAGAATGAATGGGAAACCTACGCCAATGGCCGTTCATTCTTCTATTTTTCCTAATGAAACCACACAACTGCACGGATCTCTTATTTCAAATGTAGTTACTTCAACCAGTTATGTATTTTTGTACAGGTCAGACCTCAGTCATCCGTCTGAGAGAAAGACATGGGTTAACATCCCGATACTAGAAGAAACCTAAGTCACGAGAGAATCATCATGGGATGTGTATGGTACATTTGGGTACGGTATAAGCAAGTGTTACTTGGAGGCGCTAAGGCCCGTTAGAGTTAGGGTTTCCAGGAAAAGACTGCATGCATGACACGTGTATACTTAGGTTACCCGCATAACAGATGATGCCGCAAGCGCTGGTACGTGAATAGGTACCTTGGTGGCTATGCTGTTAAGTCTTTGCACTCCAGGTAAGGGAAGTCCTATGCGCCAAATTACGCTAAGATTGTGTGATAGCGGCGCAAGGAAATTCTCCCAGGAACCCTAAGCCTACTAAGAGATGTGGGAGCGTTGCAGAAGTAACCCTAGATACAACCTATAAATAGGGTGGTAATAACCCTAGCAAGGTACACCATTTCTAAGATTGAAACTGCTTATACACATTAATGTTTCTTTAGCCCTTACTGACTTGAGCGTCGGAGTGCAAACGGCCGCTAGGGCGCCCTTTTGTCTTTGCAGGAAAATGTCCTTAAACCTAAGAAGGTTCGATTCTCAGGCGAAGACAGGCGGGCCAGAGACTGTCGTTCGAGTCAACCGGATATTAGGTCAACCGACAAGAACATTGATGCCCATTGTGGGGCTCGATAAAACTAGGTCTCATCCGCAATCGTGCTGAGTGCCACCAGCAACATGAAGAGCACGAGACAAGGATCTGCTGCGCCCTCAGGAGGGGACAACGTCTCCATGCAGCAGCTCATGGAGACCATATGCGCCCTTTAGGAGGCGGTAGCAACGTCCAGAGTCGACCATGATCGTTTCAAGGTTGATCTGGCCAGATCGCAAGCAAACAAGGAAGAGCTGCGCAGAACCAATGAGGAACTGTGTAGGAATTTGTAGAACGTAGGAGATCGTATTATGGATAAGTGAGCCTCGCCGCTGCCAGTTAAGGCTGCCCCCATGCCGTTCTCTCAGGTGATCATGGACACCGTGATACTACCCACGTCCTTGGGCCCGAAGGTCACCCTCACAGGAGTAGAGGACCCTGAAGCGCATATCACGGCGTTCTACACCCAGATGATGCTTTGAGGAGGTTCCGAAGTTGTGTACTGTAAGCTATTTATGAGTACGCTAGCAGGCGTGGCGTTGGACTGGTTCGTCAGTCTCCCCGACAGACACATTACTTCATTCGACCAGTTTTCAACGCTGTTGAGAGAATAGTATATTGTCAACAGGGCTTCCCCTCCGATCTCTGACGATCTCTTTGACTTGTGCAAGTGTTTGTTATAACGAAAACTCTCTTGAAGATATTATACAATGGTTTGACATCTAGAATCTGAATATTTAATTGACCTTAACATGGAACAGGAGGAAATCATAGATATCCTTACTGACAACACCAAGCTATAATAGGGATAATCCATACTCTCATCTTTTATGAAAAATCCTATATTATAAATCACATTCATAATCATACTATAAATGACATTCAAAACTTGAATTAAAGGTTATAATTATTGACCATTCAAATTTCAAAACAAAATTGGTGACGACTTTTGGTTTAATGCTTAACACAAAAGAGAGAAAGGAAGGCTAATGATATGAGAATGAATATTTCTTTTAGGGTTCTATAGAATTCAAAGCATAGGCTCTGAATATATACAAACAGTACACTCATTGGTCTAGCTAAAGAGAGAATTTAAAACAAACAAAAAACAATGTACAAAGAGAGGAACCAAAAAAAATAAAATAAAGACTAAACTTTTGTACATGAAAAACAGACAACCACTCACACTTGGATTTTCTCTAAAGAAACACTCTTCTTCTTGTATTTCTCTCTATTGTATTTTTTTTTTTGGTAAATAATTACAACTGAGAGAGCATCCTATGTATAGGCTTTAGGAAGTTCTACTAGAAAAATCTTCATTGTGTCCTTAAAACCCCACTAACAACATAATTAAAATCCCACTCACAACTTTTGACCTTTCACGTATCCAAACTCCCATTCTACTATTTTGTAGTAACTTTTAATTAACTTAAATGTTTCTACCATCCATCATGTCAATCCTATTCTTTTATTTGTCGAAAAGTATTTTCGATAGCGATTTTGTGAAGATATCCGCAACTTGATCCTGACTTGCCACATGCACCAATTCCACACATTCTTTCTTCACATGATCACGGATAAAGTGAAAATGAACGTTAATGGGTTTGCTTCTTTCATTGGGTTCTTTGCCAACTCAATTGTTGATTTGTTGTCAACTTGAATCACGGTTGCACCTGGTTGTTTAACTCCATCTTGCTTAACAAGTTTCTAAGCCATATCGCATGACGTACACACCAAGATGCTGCCACATATTCAGCTTCACTCGTCGATAGCGTCACGATCGATTGCTTCTTGGAAAGCCATGAAAATGTTGTGTTGCCTATAAAGAATACATATCTCGATGTACTTTCTGATCATCTATGTCTCCACACCAATCGCTGTTAGACTAACCCACCAACTTGTAATCTTTTGCTTTTGAGTAGAACAATTCGAGTGATACAGTACCTTGGATGTAACGTAGGACTCGCTTCAACGCCTTCCAATGTGAGTGAACCGGTTCCTCCATGAATCGGCTTATGATGTCGACACTTAATGAAAGATCTGACCTCGTGCATGTGAGATAACGAAGGCTTCCTACCAAACTCCGGTATCTACTTGCATCGACACGTTCTCCTCCATCGAACTTTGAGAGTTTTGAACCTGGTTCCATTGGTATTGAGATTGGGTTGCAATTTGCCATCTTGTACTTCTTCAAAATCTATTTTGATACAAAAATACTCGTTTCTTTTTTCTAACCTCCAAACCAAGGAAAAACTTCATCAATCCCAAATTTGTCATGTCAAATTTTGTCACATTCTGCCTTTAAACTCTTCTATCATCTCATTATTGTTACCCATAAAAATGAGATCATCAACATAAAGAGCAACAAATATCATGTTACCTCCACGGTTCTTTGCGTAAAGAGCCTGCTCGTAAGAACATTGCTTGAACTCGTTCTCCTTGAAGTATGTATCGATACGAGTATTCCATGCCCGCGGTGCTTGTTTCAACCTGTAAAGTGCGTTCTTCTCTTCTCCGATTTTCATGTACCCAAGTGGTTGTCCGATGTAGACTTCTTCTTCAAGCACACCATTCAAGAATGCCGACTTGACGTCCATTTTAAATATCAGCCATTTAAATTGAGTCGCTTGGGAAATAAGCAACCGAATCATCTCCATTCTTATAACAGAGCAAACACCTCATCGTAGTCAATTCCCTCCTTTTGTTTGTATCCCTTCACAACGAGTCGTGCCTTGTTCCTCTCTATCTCGCCTTGAGCATTCATCTTTTTCTTGAATACCCACTTCACACCAATGGGCTTACTTCCCTCTAGCAATTATGTTAACTCCCATATGTTGTTGTGGTCAATCGCTTTAATCTCCTCATCCATGGCAGTTTGCCACTTCTTGTCTAGCACCGCCTCTTCAAAGCTGATATTTTCTGCAACTGCCAAAAGACATACAAGATGTACCTCATTAGTCGAATCATACAAATTTTGCAAAACTTCGCATTTTAGGTTGTCGTGGTTCGTTTTCATCATCAGTAGTTTTGGAATTTATACTTGTCGGTGCAACGACTAATGATTCTCCAACCTCAATCATAACCTCTTAATAATTGTTCCAATCCCACTCGCTTGCTTCATTTATTCCCATATCACGACTCACCATCACCTTTTTGCTTATCGGATCAAAGAGCTTGTATCCTTTTGTCTTCTCATCATACCCAATAAAAATATACCTTTTCCTTTTGTCTTCAAGCTTTGTTCTTCGTCGGTCTGGTATATGTGCATAAGCCACACTACTAAACACTTTGAGATGAGAAATTGTTGGCTTTTGTCCGCTCCAAGCCTCTTGTGGTGTTTGATCATCTAACTTCACATGTGGACATTGGTTTTGCACATAGATGGCGAATTGCACAACTACCGCCCACAATTCCTTTGGCATCTTTTTCTCTTAAGCATTGATCGAACCATGTAGAGAATGGTCTGGTTCTTCCTCTTGGCCACACCATTTTGTTGAGGAGTGTACGGTGCAGTTAGAAATCGCCTTATGCCTTGCTCCTTGCAATACTTCATGAAAGTCGTCGAAGCATACTCGCCACCTCTATCGAATCGTACAACTTTGATTTGTCTATCAGTTGTCTTTTCCACCATCACCTTGAACTTTTTTAACACCTCGAATGCCTCGGATTTTTCCTTTAGAAAATAAACCCAAGCTTTTTGTGAGAAATCATCGATAAAAGTAATGAAATACCTTTTACCGCTAAAGGATTTTGGAGTAATTGGTCCACATATGTCGATATGAATCAATTTGAGAGGTTTCTTAGCCGAATATTGAGCCTTCTTTGGAAACGAGGTTCTCACATGCTTGCTGAGCACACATTCTTCACAAAATTTTCCCTCGTAGTCCATGTTGGGTAGCCTGTGCACCATATTCTTCTTCGCTAACTCTTTTAAACCACAATGATGTAGGTGACCAATGATGAAGATGCCATAACGATGCCTTATCTTCAATGTTGACTTCCAAACATTTTTCTAGTATGCTTCTTAAATTTAACTTGTACATATGATTTCTTATCGTCTCGATTATCGCAACCAAACGCCCTTGCTTGTTCTTCAAGTGTAGTAGCCGATCTTTTAAAAATATTGAGTAACCTTTCTTCGTGAGTTGCCCTATACTCAAAATGTTGGTCATGAGGTCTGGTACGTAATAAACATCTTGGAGTGACCCAATTAGCCATCTTTTTGTAAGTACCGAACCGTACCTCAGCCTTTGACCTCCACATTTGATGCATCTCCAAATGACACATGACCATCTTCAATCTTTTGCATCTCTTTGAATAGGTAATTATGAGCGCACATATGGTTGCTTGCTCCCGAGTCGAGGTGCCACAGAGTGTCACTATTAATGTTGACTTCATCTTGAGCCATCAAGAGAACACCTTCATTCGTTTCATCTTCCAAGGCTAGGTTGGTGGCCTCTTCTATCTTTATATAGCAAAATGCCCCACTTTATCACAATTATAACATTTGTCGGAGTTGCAATCCTTCACATAGTGACCCTATTTGTGACATTTGTAGCACTCGATGTTGGAGTAATTTGATCGTCTGCCTCTTCCTCGACCACGTCCTCTTCAACGCCAATTTGGTTGGCTCTACTGTTCCTTCTCCTTATAGTACCCTTCATGACTACTGCCTTTACCACCTTGACCGTTTCCACAATTTCCAAACATGTCCTGATGTGAATGCAATAGCAAGAATACATGATTCTTTGACATTCTTAGGAACAACTTGAGTTGGTCATGAATTGGCACTTTAGTTAGAATTGCATCAAGTTATACTTCAAAACTCACCAAGACTTTGCACCGAACCAAAGCTCACATGGAAGTCCATGTATTGTCAAATTGAATCACAACCACAAGAATTGAAGAAACAACAATTGAATTCAGCCAATGAAAGGAAAATACCAAACAGAATTGAAAATACAGCAAAGGCACCGAACAGAATTGAAGAACAAGTAAGCTAGAACATGAACATGAAGAAGAAACAAAGAATGAGAATAGAAAACTTATGGAGATGGAAGAATAGGTGAGTGATCACGCCACTTAGAGTGTGGATACTCCAAGATTAGTGTGTTGCCGCCACTTGAGGTTCACCATTGACACCCAAGATAAGACTTGATGAAGGCACCAAAGCTCTTCCAATTTCTCTCTCAAATTGAGTAGAGTTTTCTTACTTCAAATTCCAAATCTGATTTGTACAAGCTAAGCACCTTTATTTATAGCCTATAAGGTGCTGAAATGCAAAGCTAATCAAATGCAAATGTGCCCCTAAATGACATGTAACTTCGGCGCCAACTAGTGCATGAAGGAAGTGTGACTTTCCTTCCTAGTTTGGCACCTCCTAACTCATATCTACACTCCCCCTAGCATCCCTTACTAAGTTCACACCCCCCTAAGCTTCTAATATTTCTAAACTACAAATAAGGATGCTTTTACAAAAGAGGTTTCTTATGTTTCCCTCTTAAGCACCATCTACCAAAGATATCACAAATAAAGAAAATAATTGTCCATTATTTCCTAAGGCCTTGAACATGCTTCTTGTAAGCCTTTGAGGAGGATGAATAACGTCTTGCGCATCTACCTCTTGATCCTCTTCCTCTTCTTGTCCTTGTTGATTGGCTTCTATTTGTCCTTGGCCCTGATCTCCATCATGTCCTCTACTTCGAGAATTTTGATGATAGAGTACGTTTTCGTTTTTTATCGACGCCTTGGTTCGAAGTACTTGCTCGAGTCTTTCCTCCTTCTTCTTCTTCTTTCGTTGCTCGTGTGCCTCGAGAAAACCAACGAACTCGTCGACTGTGAGCGTCGTTAGGTCCTTTGACTCTTCTATCGCACACACAATGCTCTCAAAATTGTCGGTTAATGTTCTCAAAATCTTCTCCACAACTCATGCATCGGTCAACGTTTCACCATTTCGGTTGAGTTGATTCACCACAGTCTGTATTCGCGTGATGTAGTCAGATACACTTTATGAATCCATCATCTTCATGCTCTTTAACTCACCACGAAGAGTTTGTAGACGCACTTGCTTGACTCGGTCGGCTCCTTTGAACACCTTTTTTAAGATGTCCCACGCTTCTTTTGATGTAGTTGCATTAACAATCTTCTCAAAGCTCGACTCATCAACCGCTCGAAACAACATGTATAGTGTCGCCTTATCTTTTGATCGCATCTCTTTCAATGCCTTGGTTTGAGCCGTCGTATAACCCGCGGAATTTATTGGTTCTTCGAAACCTTCTTCGACCACCTCCCACTCATCTTGATAACCGAGAAGAGGTTTCATTTGAATGCTCTAGTTATCATATTTGGTCGTCTTCGTTAACCGTGGTAGCGGTATTTGACCCGTCACATTTGCCATTGACTCTTGATACCAAATTGAAAAACAGACAACCACTCACACTTGGATTTTCTCTAAAGAAACACTTTTCTTCTTGTATTTCTCTCTATTGTATTTCTTTCTATGGTGCATATTACAACTGAGAGAGCATCCTATTTATAGGCTTTAGGAAGCTCTTTTAGAAAAATCTTCATTATGGCCTTAAAATCCCACTAACAACATAATTAAAATCTCACTCACAACTTTTGACCTTTCACATATCCAAATTCTCATTCTACTATTTTCTAGTAACTTCTAATTTTAAAACCCACAAATTACATTTAAAGTTTATTCAACAGTACAACGAGAAATGACAAAGAATTGAGCAAAGACAAAAAAAAATGATATTAGCCTTCTTCTAGAAGCCTTGTGTGTATATCTTTTATAAAAATCACCTTACAAATGTTTTCACTAAGCCACTACCCGTCACCAAGTTCAAGTTCTTAAAAAAGAATGAAAGTAGTTTGCAATCCTTAAAGCAAACAGATCATCATGTATTGCACGTAATTTTATGTTCCTTCTTTCAATTGGATGAGGAAATATATAAATTATTGATAATCCTTCACGTTGGTTCTAGTAATATATTGTTGTTCTTCCAATGCTAAGAAACATGTGTTCTATAAATGCCTTGAATTTCATCGGACAGCCACGTTTTGCTTTTATTTTACAGCGAGAAACCCTGCTTATACTGGGTGAAGTTAATATTTGCAATCTAAAAAAGAGAAAACATAGAGGGGCCTTTTGATTAGTTGAACTCGTTGTCATTAAACAAATAAAAAGAAGCAAACATGTTATTCTTAGTGTGTTTCCTATTACTCAAAAAGGAGTTATGTTTACAAATTGAGAAGATGCCTATGAAAAAATGGCTCTTCAATTCTGTGTCAGACTTCTATAATACAAAACTTAATGCCTATTCAAGTGTGAAGTTGTGCTTTGGAAGACATCTTCACTGCAAGGAATCGTAAGACCACCCATGGGATGATCATATCCAAACTCTTCCTCTGCTTCACTCAACATGTCTTGGAATGAAGGTTGGCTCAAGTATGATATGGGGATCACAAATCGCTTCATTTTCTCTCCAACGTACACTGCAAGATAACCCTTTGGCACCTCCATACCCTTAGAAGATGTTTGGTTTGCTGCGAATGATGTCCTTCTGATACTAGGTAAACGAAAGCCCATTGTTGTGTTGTATATTTGCTCAGACTTGATAACAAAATGGTATGAAAAGAGCTTGAGAGCTGAGGCTTATGAATTTTGTTTCTTCAAGATGTGAATGATTTGTGTTGGTTCCAAAATGCTTGTAACCGTGAATATATATAGATAAAGCTTATGTAAGAAGGGTACTTGAATTATTGGTGAAAGATTATGAGATAATAGTGATGGGAGCAACTGAGAGACAAGGGCATGTGGTAATGTCCAAGAGGAGTCTCACATGTATAGGCAAAATGAAAATGTAGTGGCATGATGTTGACATTGATTATGCATGGATAGGACTGCCAGCTTCGTTTATGGAAGTTCAGATGTCAGTTTTCAAGACTATGGTTCATATATAGTGTCGCATGAACTTGTATTGAATTTCATTTCTCTTCTTACCTCCATTTAAATTTGAGAAAACTCACGGTTTAGACATTGGTTTCTCTTCTCTTATACAAGTGGGTACGTGATTGATACAAGTGGGTACGTGATTGACATCAATAGCTGTCATTTATTAATGAGATGTCCAAGCATGTCCATCATTGAAAGAGCTATATAGTAGGATAATCAATGAACAAGCATTTGGTTTGACCCTTCTTGATGTCTTTAACTTGAAGTGGATAAATGTGTTAGCCATAATCTCAAAAGCATGTCCATCATTGAAATTCCTACCCTTTTGAAGCCATCGCTAAGACAACACCATGTGATCCCTGTGTTTTGGTAGACTCCTTTGTAGAATTCAAGAATCTCAAACAAGTTATCACAGTATATTATTTGTTGCGTGGAGGAATATAATGTTACGGGTTTCCGCATAACGAGTATTACGAGACAAAGATCATTTAGTGGATTGAAGTTCCAATAGGCTTTCTTGCATTTATGTTGGAGATAAGATGAAACGGTTTTTTATTCCATTATCTTAGATGAACCAACCTTTATTTCAAGAATTACTTTATAAGGCAGAAGAAGAAGAAGAATTCATATATGATCATCGGACGGGTGGTCTTCCAGTTCCATGCCGAAAGGATGGGTTCTTAAATGTCATCTGTCATTTAAATTTGCTGCTAATTATGCCAATGGAGACTGAGATAGATATTCTTATGTGATACAATTGTAAAGAAGTCAGTTTTTGTTATTCTAAAGATATAGTTCGAAGATCTCACATCAATTAAATTAAAGATAGAGTAAATTTAGAGTATATAAGTGAAGGTAATTCTCATTAAAGATTGAAGGTTGTTAAACCACTTTTAGCTTAGCCGACTTTTAGTGAATTATACAACAGTTTCATTCCCATGAAGATCTTATCCATCAACCTCTAAGGTTGAGCAAATTTTTCATGTACATGGGGTCTTAGATGATCAAAGGGTTAGACTAACATCTTTAGAATTCTTAGACTATGCCATGCAATGGTGGCATCAGACTCTCATGGACATTGGGCTAAACAAGAGGTCGTCTGTGGTCTCTTGGAACGATTTAAAAGCTTGCTTGTGAGATAGATTTGTTCCTCCACACTTTAGGAAAGACCTATTGTTGAAACTCCAAAGGTTTCATCAAGGCACGCTAAGTGTGGATGATTATTTTAAAGAACTCGACACGCTTTTAGTTAAAGTTAATATGAATGAGAGTGAAGATGCTATAAGATGGCTAGATTTGTTAGTGGTCTTAGAAGGGACATTCAAGATGTGGTAGAGCTTCAAGAATATTCTTCTTTACAAACTTTAGTTCACCTTGCTAGCAAAGTTGAATCTCAAATTGCAATGAAAAATGCTTTCAAAAATTCTTCTAATGATGGCTATTACCACTCTTCTTGGAAAAACAAAAATAAATCTTTTTCAAAGTTTCCTTCTAAAGATTCTACTTTCAAACCAAGAGATTCTAATTCTTCTACTTCCATTCCCACGCCTAAATCACCAACTAAATCGTCTAGTAAGAAATGTTTTAAATGCTTAGGCTATGGACATATTGCTTCTAATTCCCCTTCTAAACGAAATATGTATATGCATGATGGGGTTGTGGTTAGTGAGCATGAGTCCGAAAACTCTAGACGTTCCTCACCTTCTAGATCCCCAAGTGAGCATGAGAGTGAAAGTCCACATGAAGGTGACCTATTAGTGATAAGACAAATGCTTGGACAAGTTTTGAAACCCTTTGATGAAAGTCAAAGAGAAAAT
Source organism: Phaseolus vulgaris (assembly GCF_000499845.2). NCBI lineage: Eukaryota > Viridiplantae > Streptophyta > Magnoliopsida > Fabales > Fabaceae > Phaseolus > Phaseolus vulgaris. The sequence continues at coordinate 6,868,786 of NC_023754.2, read as the reverse complement.
ATTTTTCATGCAAGATGTCTTATTAATGATAGGTTATGCTCTTTAATTGTGGATGGGGAAAGTTGTGCTAATGTGGCAAGCACAAGAGTGGTAGATAAGCTTGGATTGTCTACCATCTCTCATGCCAAGCCCTACAAATTACAATGGTTAACTGAGGTAGGTGAAATTATTGTTATCAAGCAAGTCCTTATTGCATTTTCTATTGGTAAATATAAAGATGAGGTCTTGTGTGATGTTGTACCAATTGAAGCCACACATATTCTTTTAGGTAGGCCATGGCAATTTGATAGAAAAGTTTTTCATGATGGCTTTACCAGCAAAATTTCTTTTAACTTCCATGGACACAAGGTCATACTTAAATCTCTCACTCCAAAGGAAGTCCATGAGGACCAAGTTAAAATGAGAGAAAAGAGAGAGAAAATGATAAAAAAAAAAGTTTCAAGAGAAGCCTTCTCATGTCCACACAACAAATAAAAAAGGTAATAGTTGCTCAAAAGCCTATTTTTTTAGCTATTCCTAGGATTATTGATTGTCAGTTGGCTAAGAATAGTCCCACGTGTTTGAATAACTTGGTAAAGGAATATGAAGACGTGTTTCAAGATCCTCCTAAAGGCTTACCACCTCTAAGAGGGATTGAACATCAAATCGACTTCACGCGCGGGGTTTCTTTACCAAATCGTCCAGCATATAGGACCAATCCCAAAGAGGCTAAAGACATTCAAGAACAAGTTGAGGGTTTAATTGCTAAGAGGTGGGTACAAGATAGCATGAGCCCATGTGCTATGACTATCATACTTGTCCCTAAAAAAGATGGGACATGGAGGATGTGTACGGATTGTCGCGCTATAAATAAAATTACCATCAAGTATAAGCATCCCATCCTTAGGTTAAACGACTTGTTGGATGAATTGTTTGGGTCTAAAATATTTTCCAAAATTGATCTTAAGAGTGGTTACAATCAAATTCGTATTAAACAAGGTGATGAATGGAAAACCGCTTTTAAGACCAAATTTGGCTTATATGAGTGGTTAGTCATGCCTTTTGGCTTGACTGATGCTCTTAGTACCTTCATGTGACTCATGCATCATGTTTTAAGAACATTCAAATTTGTTGTAGTTAATTTTGATGATATCCTTATATATAGCTTGTCTTTAGAAGATCATGAGTCACATGTTAGGCAAGTCTTAAAAACTCTTAGGAAGGAGAAGTTATATGCTAATCATGCTAAATGTTTCTTTGCATTATATCATATAGGGTTTTTCGTAAATTATAAAGGGGTGCATGTAGATCAAACGAAAGTTGCAGCAATTCAACATTGGCCTACACCCACCAATGTGAATGGGTACGAAGCTTTCATGGCCTTGCTAGTTTTTATAAAAGGTTTGTGAAAGACTTTAGTACAATTTCCGCACCATTGAATGTTATAGTAAAGAAGGATGTGGTTTTTAAGTGGGGACAAGAGGAAGAAAAAGCTTTTATAACTTTGAAGGAAAGATTGACAAAAGTCCCCATCTTGGCCTTTCCTAACTTTACTAAAACATTTGAAATAGAATGTGATGCCTCCAATATAGGCATTAGGGTTGTCCTCCTTCAAGAGGGCCACCCCATAGCTTATTTTAGTGAGAAACTCAAAGGGAATCATATCAATTACTCCACTTATGATAAAGAACTTTATGCTCTTGTTCGAGCTTTGCAAAATTGGCAACATTATCTTTTTTTCAAAGGAATTTGTGATCCATAGTGATCATGAGTCCCTTAAATATTTGAAAACCCAAAGCAAGCTTAATAAGAGACATGCTAAGTGAGTGGAGTTTATTGAGCAGTTTCCTTATGTGATTTAATATAAACAAGGTAAAATTAATGTGGTTGTCGATGCTCTTTCAAGAAGATAAACCTTGTTAAATGTTTTGGATATTCAATATTTAGGATTTGATCACATAAAGGAACTCTATATAGTGATGACCTAGATTTCTCTCTAATCTTTCAAGAGTGTTCCAAGGGAGGTCACAAAGACTTTTTCTTAGATAATGGTTTTCTTTTTCAAGGAAAAAGACTTTGTGTGCCCCAAGGATCTATAAGACAATCTCTTGTTAAAGAGGCTGATGAGGGTGGGCTTATGGGACATTTTAGGTCCACTAAGACTTTAGAAACATTGCATGAACATTTCTTTTGAAATGACCATCATTTAATATATTCAATGGATTAGTTAGCAAGATTCATTGGTCATGATCCTCATTAAAATAAGAAGGGATACTCAACATCATTAAACAAATAAAAAGAGGACAAAATGTTACTATAATCGCATTTTTCCTATTACTCAAAAGGAGTTATGTTAACAAATTGAGAAGATGCCTATGACAAAATGGCTCTTCAATTCTGTGTCAGACTTCTATAGTACAAAACTTAATGCCTATTCAAGTGTGAAGTTGTGCTTCGGAAGACATCTTCACTGCAAGGAATCGTAAGACCACCCATGGAATGATCATATCCAAACTCTTCCTCTGTTTCACTCAACATCTCTTGGAATGAAGGTTGGCTCAAGTATGATATGGGGATCACAAATCGCTTCATTTTCTCTCCAACGTACACTGCAAGATAACCCTTTGGCACCTCCATACCCTTAGAAGATGTTGGTTTGTTGCGAATGATGTCCTTCTGATACTAGGTAAACGAAAGCCCATTGTTGTGTTGTATATTTGCTCAGACTTGAGGATAAAATGGTATGAAAAGAGCTTGAGAGCTGAGGCTTATGAATTTTGTTGCTTCAGGATGTGAATGATTTGTGTTGATTCGAAAATGCTAGCAACGGTGAATATATATAGATAAAGCTTATGTAAGAAGGGTAGTTGAATTATTGGTGAAAGATTATGAGATAATAGTCATGGGAGAAACTGAGAGACAAGGGCATGTGGTAATGTCTAAGAGGACTCTCACATGTATAGGCAAAATGAAAATGTAGTGCCATGATGTTGACATTGATTATGCATGGATAGGACTGCCAGCTTCGTTTATGGAAGTTCAGATGTCAGTTTTCAATGCTATGGTTCATATATATTGTCTCATGGACCACTGTTACTTCTAACTCCCTCAGTAATCCAATGTGTATTCACTTATACCCTTTTTACACAAATTATTCATAACATGTCACGTAAAGAACTATTCGTATTCGGGTGGTCAATAATATAATGACATTAGAGAGTCAACTATGCTTCCACTACTAGAAAACTAAGGACCATCTTGCTAAAATCCACTTAAAAGACCATCCTGCTAAAATCCAACCTCACAAAGCTAAGATATTCACAGTCCTCTATCAATGACCTACAAGGAACATAGTATCAAAATCATTCGAGAACTTAGCATCCTCTTAAATCAACATGTAAGAAGAAAAATCATCCTAGGGTTACACAAATCAGCATCATAATTTTAAGAAAAAGCAAGTATATGGGAAACCTACATCAAGAACCTAGGGTTACTCATTAGCGGTCGTATAAGAAGAAGAAGGAATGGAGGAAGCAATTTGAAACTCACCGTTCACGGTCGCACGTTCACGGTCTAAGCACGACCATGGTCAAAGAAGAAGAAGGAATGGAGGATGAATGTTCACGGTCGCACATTCACGGTCGAAGCACGGTCACTGTCACGGAGTTTTGTGGAGTGGAGGAGGAAGAAGAAGAAGGAGTGGAGGAAGAAATGTTTGCTCAGCAGTTTTGTGGGCTCTCTGGCTCATATTCGAGTTCAACACCTTTTAACAACTAGAAGTTTTGAAATAAATTAATTATAATTTTATTATTTTGAATTTTAAAATCATAGTGTGGGCTGAACATTCAAAACGTATAAGTAGCGGGGACTTAGCATCAAAGGCATAGCGGGGACTTAGCTTCAAAAACATAGCGTGGGCTAAACCTTCAAAATTTTAAAATTTTATTATTATAATTTTTTTTTTTAAGTTTGCATCAGTTTTGCGTGGGTTTGGTCGACGAAAAATACGTCCACATTTCGCCCCCACAAATATGTGGAAACTAATTACTTTTTTTCTTGAAGTGTGTGGATTTTTCGTGTGTTTGACGGACACTATTTAGTTTATTTTTTTTCTTCTTCATTTCGTGTAGGCTTAACCTACGCAAATAGTGTGACCTATGCTTTCTATTGCAGCTAAATCTTATTATTCTTGTAGTGGAAGGTTTGCTCAAGTATGATATGGGGATCACAAATGGCTTCATTTTCTCTCCAGCGTACACTGCAAGATAACCCTTTGGCACCTCCATACCCTTAGAAGATGTTTGGTTTGCTACGAATGATGCCCTTCTGAGAAGTATGGTCCACAGTAGAAGGTTGCACAAGAGTAGTTTGAGCAACCGCAACAGATTTAGGAGGACGACAATGTAAGGCATAACATCTGTCAATTTTGTGACCAAGTTTGTCACAATGGTCACACTTGTGACGCCCTTTGCCCGACTTGTGAGGGCGAGTACGATCATTGTGCTGAGAGACTAAAGCAGAAAAGTCATCAACATGAGAGGTTATATCATTGGTGTGTTTACCTGGCACACGCAGAAGGGTAGAACAAGTGAAAATAAAATTGGGCATGATGGGAGATCCTAAAATTTGATCACGAACATGAGAACAATCATCAAGAAAGCCATGTAAACCCAAAAAAATGAAGAACTTGGATCTTTGTTCTAGTTATTGAGAAGGAGTGGGGGCAAGAGGTAATAACTCATTAAAATCATGAAGAAGAGCATGAAGTTTACCCAGATATTCTGCCATTGTACGATCAAGACGTTTGGGAGCAATAATTGTGAGAAGATTTTGACACACACCATAGATACGTTGAGTATCGTGTATAATAATTTTGCTTGTTCTCAAACTTCTGAACATGTCTCATAGGTACGAAATTTTTTTTTTAAAAGATGAGTGAATGGTAGATTTGATAACAATGCATAATTGAACATCGATTTTCAACCAACGATAAACCTTATTTTCAGCAACATTAGGACGAGTAAGATGATCAACATAACCTTCACTCTTAAGCCATAATTCAATATCTAAGGTCCAAGTGTCATAATCTGTTTCATCCAATTTGTCAATAGAGAGATGAACATTGACATAAATAGTATAAATAGACAGATCTGACATAATGGCAGCGGTAGAATTCATAGTGAAAGCGGCAGCCGAAGAAGCCACAATGGCCACGAAAGCATAAAGAGCCATAAAGGACAAGTAAAACTATTGTTGTTCTTCCCATGCTAGGAACCAGTTGTTTGAAATTAATCAGGACAGCCATGTCTTGCTTTTGTTTTATAGCAAGAAACGCTACTTCTACAGCGTGAAGTTAATATTTGCAATCCAAAAAACAGTTAACACAGAGGGGCCTCTTGAGTAGTTGAATTCGTTGTCATCAAACAAATAAAAAGGAGCAACAATAACACTATAATCGCATTTTTCCTATTACTCAAAAAGGAGTTATGTTTACAAATTGAGAAGATGCCTATGACAAAATGGCTCTTCAATTCTGTGTCAAACTTCTATAGTACAAGACTTAATGTCTATTCAAGTGTGAAGTTGTGCTTTGGAAGACATCTTCACTGCAAGGAATCGTAAGACCACCCATGGGATGATCATATCCAAACTCTTCCTCTGCTTCACTCAACATGTCTTGGAATGAAGGTTGGCTCAAGTATGATATGGGGATCATAAATCGCTTCATTTTCTCTCCAACGTACACTGCAAGATAACCCTTTGGCACCTCCATACCCTTAGAAGATGTTTGGTTTGCTGCGAATGATGTCCTTCTGATACTAGGTAAACGAAAGCCCATTGTTGTGTTGTATATTTGCTCAGACTTGATAACAAAATGGTATGAATAGAACTTGAGAGCTGAGGCTTATGAATTTTGTTGCTTCAGGATGTGAATGATTTGTGTTGGTTCTAAAATGCTTGCAACGGTGAATATATATATAGATAAAGCTTATGTAAGAAGGGTACTTGAATTATTGGTGAAAGATTATGAGATAATAGTCATGGGCCAACTGCTAGACAAGGGCATGTGGTAATGTCCATAGGACTCCTAGAAGTATATGTGTGAAAAAAAAAATCTAATGCGCCATGATATTGACACTTATTTGACGAGAGGAATTTCATTTATGGAAGTTGAAATGGTTGTTCTCAAATTTGCCAGACACAGAAAGAGTGTGGTTCATAGGGCACCGTGAAGATGCGTTCAATATTGCTTCTCTTCTAACCTCCAATTCAATTTAGTCTACACATGGCGATGCATGTGAGATGTCTAAAGCATGTCGATCATTGAAATAGCTGTAGAATCATAACTCATGAATAAGCATTGCTTTCAATTTTAATTTGAAGGGGGTAAATCTGTTGGCTAGAATCTAAAAAGGCGGGGTAAGTAGTCCCATTGAATTGCCAAGTCCTTGAAGGAGATATCTAAGACAACACCTTGTGATCTTGTCTCTTGGTTGAATCCATTGTAGACAATCAAAAGATCAATAATTGAGGTTTATGAGTTAGCAGAGGGCATTTGGAAACTATATATGCAGTACTTGTTTGGGTTTCAAGCACCACAACTGATTGCATTCCTCAAGTAATACAAGTTAAAAATTTCTTTCATACACAAATCCTCTAACATCAATATATTCTTTGTGGAGTGAAAAAAGATAAAACAATGGGTTTCCGCATAAAAGGTATTCTTAGACGAGCATCAGTTTCTACAATCCAAGTGGCCTCCAAGGGGGGTGAAGTACCAAAGGGCTATATTGCAGTTTATGTTGGAGATGAAATGAGGCGGTGTGTGATTCCAGTATCATACTTGAACCAGCCTTCATTTCAAGAATTGCTTAGTAAAGCAGAAGAAGAATTTGGATATGATCATCCAAAGGGTGCTCTCACAATTCCATGCCAGGAGGATGAGTTCCTAAATATCATCTCTCACTTCAATCAGTTGTAAAGCATTTTCATGGAGAACCTGAGATAGATAATCTTAGAGGAAGCAAATAGAAGATAATGTTAGATGAGACAAGTTTGTAAATCACTCTAGCAGGCTGGACCTTAGGGAGACTGAGCTAGATCATAGATTAACTGAGGCAACTTTGTACAGAAGGAACTTCCATTTTAAATTTTTTCTATTTTAGTTTGTAATTTGAAAGTAAAATGATGTTACAACGATGAGAATGTTTTTACAAAACATTGTTAAAAATATGAATCAAGTTTAGTTGATATGTATCAGGAAATTTGGTGCAGCAATTATTTCATAGATATTGATCTAAGTTATACTGTTTCTAACTATACATTCTCCAATGGCCGTTCGTTCTTCTGTTTTTCCTAATTAAGCCACAAAACTATACACGGATCTCTTATTCAAAAGTAGTCACTTCAACCAGTTATGTATTTTTTGTTACATTTGTTCCTTAATAAAAATTTAATACTGCAATATACGTATAGTCTACCGAAGCGAAACTGCAAGCATTAGTATAACATCTTGAAATAATTGGTCATAAGAAATTTAGAAGATAAATGATCTAGTATTATTTGTTTTACAGTACATCTCTCTGCAAAGCTTTACGTGGAAACACTACAAAAAATATCCTTCTTAGCATGGGCCAAAAACTGACACTAGGTATAATAAACGGACGCAAAAGTTTAATTAGCGTAGGCTTAGCGTTTATTCAAATTCGGAAGGTAATATGGTCTACGTAAAAATAGTGGGGGATGCGGTGGACACAAGTGGTGTGTTTTTTGCGTAGCTAGGCCTACATGCTTCCCACACAAAATTATAATTTTATAATGTTTATTCAAAGAAGCGTGAGATAAACCTACACATGGGTCACACAATTTTTAACCATGCGTGGGCTTAGCCTTCACATAGCCTTCACATTGGCCACACAAAATTATATTCATATTCTAAGCGGGGGCTTAACCTACACACAAGTCACACAATTTTGAAGCATGCGTGAGCTTGGCCTTCACATTGGCCACACAAAATTATACTTATATTGTTTATTTGAAGAAGGGTGGGCATAGCCTACACATAAGCCACACAATTTTTAACTTAGTGTGTGTTGAACCTACATGTTGCACACACAAAATTATGGTTTTATTTTAATTGTTTAAAGAAACGTGGGCTTAACCTGCACGTTTGCCACATAATTAATAAAAAAAAGCGTGTGATGAGCCTACATATTTTACACACATTTTTAAAGAAACATGAGCTAAACCTTCACTTTGCCTTCACTCTTCGAACACAAAATTATATTTTATATTTTTTTTCTCTCTATCCAAAGTTTAACTTGTGATCCTGCCTGTTGACCAGAACACTTAGTCGCCTGGGTTTACCATCTGGCGACTTCATCTTCAACTAGGCGATCGCCTGGCATGCTGAAGATCGGAGCACGCCAACTTAATAACTGGCGATTACACGAACCCCCCGACTTCCTTCCTTTCTGCAACTCTGGCGCCTTGTCCACACGCCTACTCCGTGGCTTGGTGCCACGTCATCACTTCCGACTACCAGGGCGGTACACAAGCCCCCCAGTCTTAAGCGAAGACTTGTCCAGCGAAAAGACTGAAAGAGTCACGTCAACACCGGTCTACGTGGCACTGACGCAGAATTCCAAGCGGTTGTACTTTCTGCTTCTCTGACGCTCCACCAAACCCCTCACCCATCGTCCGACACGTGGCTTCATCAACGGTTACCGTTTGCGCTTCCCAAACCCATTTCGAAAAAACTCTTAAACCCATTTTCACTTTACTGTTCCATCACTTTTCTTCGTATTCTCAAACGCTCTCACCTTCTCCTGCAAAAAAAACTCTCAGCGCTCTTCAACATTCTGAACCACCATCATCCTTCATCGTCTTCCTGATCATCAAAAGGTACCTACTTTCCTTCTTCTGCTGGTTTTTCTTGCATTTTAACCGATTCGCATCATCCTGTAACTGTCTGGTGCATACGTTGTGGGTTGTTTTCCCATTTCTCCTTTCTCGTAACTTAGGGCTTCGTCGATCGTTGCAACGAACCTTCGTTCGTTCGCTTTTCACCCTTCTCCCATGATCGAGTCAGCCTCTGCGAACCCTGATCATTTTTCCTTTTCTTCTTCCTTTGCAGCTTCGAGAATGACCCGCTCAAAGATCACCCCGAATCCTCCTCCTTCATCGCGAAACCCCTCTTCTCAAGCACTCATCCCACCGCGAGCACGCGGTGCTTCATCTTCCCAGGCTGAGAGGCCTGCACCTTCCCGCCCCAACCTGGCCCAGGCGACTCCACCTACCACCGGAGGAGCCCCCGTCCCCCCATCAGACTTCAAAAAACTCTACCCCTGGGCCAACTCGACCCTGTTGAGGGAGACGTCTTCCGTGAACATTGCTGGGGCAGTTTTGCGACTGACTAAGGGGGATGAGCCTCACCAAACATTTCATAAGGAGCACGATGAGAAGATGATAGTGCTACCTTGCCCACCCGATCTGCCCGTTTGTGCCGACGATAAGGCGAGCGCTGACGGACCCTTCTGCTTCGTCTACACAACACTATTCAAGAAGGTGAAACTGAAGTTTCCCTTTACCCGGTTCGAGAGGGAACTCCTCACCGAGCTCAACATTGCCGCCGCCCAGCTTCATCCCAACAGCTGGGCGTTTGTGCGAGCATTCCAAGTGATGTGCGACCATCTGGGGTTGCCCGCATCCGTAGACGTATTTTTGTTTCTCTTTGAAGCCAAGCACCCAGGAGACCGCCTGTGGGTTAGCTTAAATGGGATCGCTGGGAGGTCGATCTTCTCCATCTTCCAGCAGTCCTACAAAGACTGGAAAGGGAAGTTCGTCCAAGTGCGCCCTAACGACAAGGACGCCTCCCTACTCGACGGCTTCCCCTTGTACTGGGTGGACAAGGGGAAGAAAGAGTCCAAGAGTTGCTTCAGGAGACCCAGAAGTCCTGATAGCATGGGTGCATTGGACAGAGATCTCTGCCTCTTTTGGAAGAGTGTGGCGGAGGCCAACATCACCTTCCTCACCACCACCCTGATCTGCTTCGAATTCTACGAGGACCAACTCGAAATTCGAATAGGTTAGAACATTTAAACTGTTGTTTTAATACTGCTTTTGTCAACTGTTTCTGGGCGTCTTGTGCGTTACGCGCAAGACTTTGGTTTTATTTTTTTGCACTATTTATCTGCTTTGCTATTGCATACTGCCTTGTGCATTGACTCTTCTCCTTGAACTAACTCCTGCATTTTCGCTTTATGCAGATAATATGTTGGGCCAAGGCAAACTCGCGGAATTGAGGGCGCTCGCCCGAACCCACGGGTTGGCGACGGGCTCTCAAACAGTACCAAATTCGGTGGTGGAGATCGCCGTCGCCCAGGGTCGATCGCCACCTAAGGGCCCAGCTCCCTCCGATGTCCAGCCCGCCGCCCAACGTAAAAAACTTGTCCTCAAAAGGCCCAAGAGGAAAGCTCCCCAGATAGTCCACGAGGAGGAGGAAGAAGATGACGAGGTCATCGAAGATGGCCTTGTTACAAAGAGGAAGAAGGTGGCACCTTCCTCACCACCTGCCCCACCCCCTCTTCCAACCTCAACACCCCCATCTACGCCCGCTCCACCTCCAACTCTGCCATCTTCACCAGCTCCTGCCTCACTTGTCCAAGCCATTCCACTGGCAACTGCGCCACCTGCGGTTGAGGCCCAAGAGCCAAATTTCATTGAAGACCCCCGAGCGCCTCCACGCCATATATATCAGCTGGAGGGGGTCCTCCTTCCAACGCCTCGGCCGCAGATGTTGCTCCAATCGGGGATGAGGTTGCCCACACCTCTCCGATTCTAATCACCGAGTCCCCGACGTCGCCACCACGAGCAGAAGCGCCTACTGAAGAACCAACCAAAGAAGGTGGCGACGAAAATCAACAACAGGCCCACCCAACACCTCTACAAGCAGCAAACCTCCCTCTTGAGGTTACGAGGATGTGGGAGCCTTTATCTGCTAAGCTGAAGACGATAGCAGAAGACATCCCCGCCATCATAACCAGAGCCGTGGAGAGCTCCACCAGGAAGCTCCAGGACGACCTCTTTAACCTTAGAACTGAAAACAGCACCATGAGGGTTGAGGTGGAGAAGTTGTCCTTCAACCTGACGCTCGTGGAGATTGAACACTCCCGAGTAGAGGACGCAATGAGCACCGAGCTCAGGTTAGCGCGCAAGGAGGCCATTGATCTCCGCCATAAGGTGCAGCAACTTGCTCAAGAAAAGATCGAACTGGAGAGCAAGATTGTGCCTTATCGCGTCAAGGTGGCTGACCTGGAGGCTCTCGTAAAAACTGACGCCGCCAAGGTGAAAAAATTGGAGCAAAGGTCAGCCGACCGGGAGACCCTCCTTGGAAAGGTGGAAAAGGCGAGGGACGACGCCATGGCTGAGCTTGCCGAGGCCAACAAAGAGAAAGGGAAGATCGCTGCTGAATTGGGCCAAGTGCAAGCAGAATCCAAGAAGGTTGCTGAAGACCTTCTCCAGGCTCAAGAAACCAACGAACAACTCAAAAAGCAAGTTGAAGAGCTGGAGCAGCAGAATAAGGGGCTGAAAGAACAAGCTGAAGAACTCGAGAAACAGATTGAAGAGCTTAAGAAGCAAATTGAAGATCTCAATCTGAGCTCCGCCCAAATTCTGGCTGCTGGATTCGAGGCTGCACGGGAACAGTTCGCCTGCTTGTTCCCTGATCTGGATCTCAGCATGGTGTCTTTGAACAATGAGGTGGTGGATGGAAAAGTGGTGCCCGCCGAAGACTAATTAATTTACTCCATCCACTGCTTTTATACTTTCTCTTGTGTATAACTTGTAATAAATTTTATACCTTCTCGCATATATGTTCTGAACTGGTATTTACCTTTAATGACAAAAGTCTGTGCATTTTCCCTCACGACTTCTTCAACTGCTTTAACTTTTCTTGCGTATTTTACTTCAAAGAAAAGACTTAGCGAAACTGCAGGCACGATCTTTGACTTAACTGCTTCAAACCACTTCAACTTTAAGCAACAATCACTTTAACAACTCGTAATCTTAAGGCAATTAACCTTATCGTAAAAATATTCCTCAAGCAACAAACTTTAACTCAGCTACTGGCTTAAACACTGCTTCACCCGATCTGCTTCATCAAAACGGGTCTTTTAACTTTCTCGCCACTATTTGAACTTTTCCTGGTAGCCAGAGACTCTTGGCGATCAGTTTCTTTCTGGCTTCACGCCTTGGCCATTGTTCTTTGATCTCGGGGTAGAGGCCCCTTTCGGATCCTCCTCTACCTTCCTGAGCTTCAGGACCAAAGGCCGAGTGGCTAGGCGCTCTCTTCGAACCTACCTTAGCCACCTTCCAAACTTCGTCCACCCTTAACGCCATACCTGAACTCGTTCGAGACGAGAAGGATTTTATCTTGCCTGAACTCGCTCGTGGCGATAAGGTCTTTTAACTTGCCTGATCTCGCTCATAGGCGAGAAGGTCTTTTAACTTGCCTGAACTCGCTCATAGGCGAGAAGGTCTTTTAACTTGCCTGAACTCGTTCATAGGCGAGAAGGTCTTTTACTTGCCTCTACATTGCCCCAGGGGTTACATCTTCTCGCCCCCAGAAGCACTGAGGACTTTTCGTTGGTGCCTCTACATTGCCCCAGGGGTTACATCTTCTCGCCCCCAGAAACACTGAGGACTTTTCACTCTTCCTCGCCTGCACTCGCTCAACGACGAGGAGGTCTTTAACTTGCCTCAGGACGCGCGAGGGCATTGAGGTCTTTTAACTGGCGCCTCCGATCGCCGAAAGACGATGAGGACTTAAAAAACTTTAACTGATGCCTCCGATCGCCGAAAAACGATGGGGACTTAAAAGCTTTAACTGATGCCTCCGATCGCCGAAAAACGATGAGGGCTTAAAACTTTTTAGAAAGCATGCAATATATCTTTAACTTGCCTTGAGTCACATATAAGTGACAAGGTCTTTCTTCAAAACTTTTCTGAAAACAACAAGCACGCAATCTAGAACAACTTGTACTTTGAAAACTTCTCTTTATTGGGCGGCCTCATTAAAAACCCTCCTTAGGGAAAAAAGAGTACCCCCTTCAAACTGTTTCAACAGAGACATTGTAATGTAACTTTGTGTTTATCTTTACCTACAAAGTTCTCAACTGTAATACAACTTCAGGTGCGTGGCGTTCCAGGTGCGAGGAATAGCCCCTCCTTCCAATGTCTCTAAGCGGTAGGCGCCGTTCCCGAGCGCCTCGGTTATTCTGAACGGTCCAGTCCACTTGGGTGACAGCTTATTCTCCATCTCGTATTGGTGGGCTTTTCTCATCACCAGGTCGCCTTCTCTAAATTGTCTTGGCATCACCTTCGAGTTATATCTTCGTTCAATCCTTCTCTTCACCGCCTCAGCCTTCAATCTCGCCTCTTCCCTGACCTCATCCAGCAGATCCAGGTTCAGCCTTCTCTCTTCATTCGAGTCTTCCTCTACAAAGTTCTGGAATCTCGGCGAGCTCTCCTGGATCTCTACTGGAATCATCGCATCGCACCCATAGACCAAGCTGAACGGGGTCTCATGGGTTCCTGACTGCTCGGTGGTGTGGTATGCCCAGACTATACGGGGCACCTCCTCAGCCCAGCTTCCCTTGGCCTTTTCTAGCCTTCTCTTCAAACCTCTCAACAACACCCGATTAGCTGACTCCACCTGGCCATTTGTCTGAGGGTGCTCGACGGATGCGAACACTTGTTGAATTCCCACCCCTTCGCAAAGCTTATTCAACAGGTGGCTTGCAAACTGAGTCCCATTGTCCGACACCAGGCGCTTAGGCACTCCAAACCGGCACACGATGTTCTTCCACACGAAACCTTCGATCTTGTGTGCGGTGATCTGGGCCACTGGTTCTGCTTCGATCCACTTGGTCAAATATTCAATCGCCACCACCAAGTACTTCATCTGCCTGATCGCCAGCGGGAAAGGTCCCAGGATGTCGATTCCCCAGGTATGAAACGGCCAAGGGCTGTAGATCGACTTCAACTCCTCGGGAGGCGCCTTGTGCCAATCGGCGTGCTGTTGGCATTGCTTGCAACATTGGGCATACTTCTTGCAGTCTTCTCTCATCGATGGCCAGTAGTACCCTGCACGGAGAGTCCTCGCGGCCAGAACTCGACCCCCGACGTGGCTTCCGCATATACCTTCGTGGAGCTCTGCCATGATTCTCGTGCACTTCTCGCCATGTACACATTCCAGGAGTGGGTGAGTGAACCCAAACCTGTACAGATCGCCATCAATCAACGTGTACTTGCTAGAATTTTTCTTTACCTTCCTAGCCTCTGTCGGATCCAGTGGGAGAAGGCCATCTGCTAGGCATCGCTTGTACTGTGTTATCCAGGTGTCTGGCTCATGGATGGCACACACCTGCGTCATGTTCACCTTCTCTCCTCGACATGCTCTAATTCTCGGCGATCTCAGCGTTTCTTGCGTCAAGGACTTATGACTTCTCGCTGCTTTCTCCGTCGACTTGCTTATCTGAAGAACCAGGTGATCTGCTACAAATGCTCTTGGCGTCTTCAGAGTTTCTTGAATCACCGTCCTCTGTCTACCCCCCTTGCCTGAACTGGCGAGCTTAGCTAGCAAGTCAGCTCGGGCATTCTGCTCTCTGGGCACATGCACTACTTCAAAGGAGGCAAAGGAACTCTTCAATTCCTGCACATACTTCAAGTAAGCCGCCATTTGTGGATCTTTAGCCTGGAACTCGCCTGTTACTTGCCCCGTGACTAGCAGCGAGTCACTCTTAGCCATTAGCACCCTGGCTCCCATCTCTTTGGCCAGCAAAATCCCAGCGATCAGCGCTTCATATTCTGCTTGATTGTTACTGGCTTTGAAGGCAAATCTCAAAGATTGTTCGATCAGCACGCCGTTGGGTCCTTCCAAAATGACTCCAGCACCGCTACCCTGCTGGTTCGACGATCCATCCACCGAGAGTACCCAACGGAAATCGTCCCCTTCAACTCGCGTTGCCTCAGATGAGAGCTCGACCACGAAATCTGCAAAGATTTGCCCATTGATCGGGCCTCGGGGCTCATATTTAATATCAAACTCTGACAATTCTACTGCCCACTTCACCATCCTTCCCGCAACGTCAGGCTTCTTCAAGACCTTCTGGATGGGCAGGTCAGTCATCACCAGTATTGTGAAGCTATGGAAATAGTGGCGCAACCTCCTCGCCGAAAATACCACCGCCAGCGCAGCCTTTTCCAGGGCCTGATATCTCGTTTCGGGGCCCTGCAACACCTTACTCACAAAATAAATAGGCTTCTGAGCCTGATCTTGATCCTGGGCGAGCACCGCACTCACCGCCCTCTCAGTTACAGCAAAATACAACCTGAGAGGGATTCCCACCAGCGGTTTGCACAAAACCGGCGGGCTCGCCAGATACTCCTTCAGCTTGACGAAGGCTTCCTCGCACTCCTTCGTCCAAACAAACTTATTATTGCGCCTCAAGCACTGAAAATAGGGATGGCCCTTTTCTCCGCTAGCTGACACGAAGCGAGACAGGGCTGCCATCCGACCTGTTAGTTGCTGGACTTCTTTCACCGTAGCTGGGCTCCTCATCGCCAAGATGGCGGCACACTTATCCGGGTTGGCCTCTATGCCTCTTTCAGTCAAGAGGAAACCCAAAAACTTTCCAGCCTCCACGCCGAAAATGCATTTCTCTGGATTAAGCTTTAATCTGAACTTGGCGATCGTCGTGAACAATTCTTCCAGGTCTGCAACGTGCTTGCTCTTTTCCGGCGAGGTCACGACCATGTCATCGACGTATGCTTGCACGTTCCTTCCCAGCATTGGTGCAAGTACACGATCCATCAGCCTCTGGTACGTGGCCCCCGCGTTCTTCAGCCCAAACGGCATCACCTTATAGCAATAGCACGATCTCTCCGTCATGAAGGCTGTCTTCTCTTCATCCATGGGATGCATCTTGATCTGATTATATCCCGAGAAGGCATCCAGGAAACTCAGCAACTTACACCCTGCAGCACTATCGATCAGGGCGTCTATGCTTGGTAAAGGATACGAATCCTTTGGGCAAGCTTTGTTCAGGTCGGTGAAATCGACGCACATGCGCCATTTCCCGTTACTCTTCTTCACCAGCACGACATTTGCCAGCCATTCAGGGTACTGGACTTCCCTGATGTGGCCTGCAGCGAGGAGTTTCTGTGTTTCGTCCCTGATCGCCTGCCTTCTCTCCTCGTTGAACTTTCTTCTTCTTTGTCGCACTGGTCTCACCAAATTATCCATCGCCAGATGATGGCACAAGAAGTCAGGATCGATCCCGGGCATGTCCGAAGCGGACCATGCAAATGCGTCCAGATGCCGCTCAATCACCTTGGCGATCTGGTCCTGGAGCTCAACCTCCAGGGATCTTCCCAGCTTGGAGATCTTTCCCCCAATTTCTCTCTTGAGCCACTGCTCGACGGGTTTTGGTCTGGTTTCTCTGGCGATCACCGCCCTGGCGATTCCCAGTTCTCTCGCTTCCTCAGGGCGATTCCTTGCCTCTTCCTCTTCCAGACCGGCATTCCCCTCCCCTAGCTCAGCATCTACCATCTCCACGTCCCTTCCGGCGGTCTCTTCTGTTACCGTCGATCTGGGCTTCACGCCAGGAGGCGGGGTGGTTGTTACGTAACTCACCGATCTCTTGTTTTTCAGGCTATTCTCATAGCACTTCTTTGCTTCCTTCTGATCGGATTTGATGGTGATAACCACCCCCTCCATGGACGGCAACTTCACCTTCATGTGCCGGGTCGATGGTATGGCACCTATCCTGTTGAGCGTGGGCCTTCCCAACAGGATGTTGTATGCTGAAGGAGCGTTCACAACGAGGTACTTGATTTTCTCCGTTCTTGAACCCGCCACATCTGTAAACGTTGTCCTCAGTTCTATGTACCCCCTGACCTCCACCTGGTCACCAGCGAACCCATACAAACACCCTCCATAGGGCCTCAGCTGGTCAAGGGGCAGTTCTAGCTGCGTGAAAGTCGGCCAGAACATCACATCTGCCGAGCTTCCTTGGTCCACCAGCACCCTGTGGACCTTTCTTCCTGCTGTTATCAGCGAAATTACTATGGGATCGTTGTCATGAGGCACAACATCCCGGAGATCTTGCTTGGTGAATGTAATATCCACTTCTGGCGAGTGGTCTTCAAACATATCCACCGTCATCACAGACCGTGCATACCTCTTCCTCTGTGATGCGGTGCATCCACCTCCTGAGAAACCCCCTGGAATGGTGTGGATTTCTCCGTGCGTGGGCATCTCGTGCTGCTGAGCTTCAGCACCTGCTGGTTGGGAGCTCGACGCGCTCCCTGTCCTTCTGTCCAGCAAATAGTCATTTAGGAACCCGCTCTTTACCAAATCGTCGAGCTGGTATCCTAATGCTAAGCACGAGTCCACTGTATGGCCAAAGCCCTGGTGAAACTCACACCAGGCGTCTGGCTTTGGTCCCAGCACCTTGTCGCCCACCTTTTCTGGCGCTTTCAACCTAGCGGATATGTTGGGAATGGCGATCAGATCCGCCAATCCCATGACAAACTTGTGCTTAGGCGGGCGATTATATTCCCGGCGTGCTGGTTGCTGGCGTCCTTGGCCCCTACCCTTGTTCTTCCTTGGATCATAAGGATGGCGAGTCCTCTGATCCCTCCTGGCCGCCGCTGTCTCCAGCACCCTCTGTGGCTGGATCCTCGTCTGGGCGCGTGGCCTAGCGGGAGCCACGCTTCCCCTCTTCTCGGCGACTTCGCTCTCGTCGGCGATGTGGGCCACCGCAAGTCGCCTAACCTCAGCAAACGTGGCGGGGTGTGCCCTGATCAACGCCTCGCAGAATGGTCCCGGCAACACGCCCTTCTTAAATGCATAGACTAGCATTTCTTCATCCTTGGCCGGCGATCTGACCATCTGCGCCCCAAAACGATTCAGGTAGTCCCTGAGGGACTCTCCCTGATACTGCCTTATATCAAACAGGTCATAAGACACCCTGGGCGGTGCCTTATTCACGATGTACTGCTCAACAAAAATCTTCGAGAACTGTTGGAAACTGGTTATGTGACCGTTAGGCAGGCTCACAAACCATTCCAGCGCCGTTCCCTGGAGCGTGCTCACGAACATCTTGCAATACACGACGTCTGATCCCCCTAACAGCATCATCTGCGTATGGAACGTGGTGAGATGAGCCTCAGGATCCTCCATGCCGGTAAAAACGGCCTTAACAGGAACCACACTCGCAGGAATCGGCGTGTCAGTAATCGCCTGAACAAAAGGCATAGGAAAAACACGAGGTGGCGACGACGGCACAACCTCTTCAGCAGAAGAACGCCCTTGCTGCTCCTGAAGAGCTTGACGCAGCTCCTCAGTCACCTTGCTGAGCTCCTCATTCCTAGCGCGAGAGGCGACCAGGTCCTCATGCATTCTCGCCTGTTCTATGCGCGAGGCTTCCACAGTTGCCTGCAACGAACGCATCATCTCTGCCATCTGTGCCATGGTCATGGCAGCGACGCCTTCAGCAGCGACGGGCGCAACTGGACTTGAACGATTGCTTCTCATTTTTCTCATGAAACTCAGCGAATCACAGAATGCAGCGAACGACACTTACTTCAGCTACGATCGACTCAGCGATCAATCGGAAAAAACTGTGCGAAACTCCGCGAGAAAACTCAAGAACACCGCAAACCTTCAAACGAACCTGCAACTCCACCAGAAACCACTGCTCTTCCCGCGGATAACCAAACAAGCGAAAGAACTCAACTCCACCGACCAAATCACGCGTAAACAGCAGGAAAACCTCACTTCACCGATCAAAAACCCAAACGAACGGTATAAAACGCGAATTCACCGAACAAATCTCAAGCAAACAGCGAACGATGGTTGCTCCAGCACACAACCACGCAGAAAACTTCGAAAACCTCCAAGAACTCACGCTGTGGATGGGAGCAAGTTTTACACGGCCCCGCGGTGGGCGCCTGATGATCCTGCCTGTTGACCAGAACACTGGAACCTACCTCGTCAAAGGATCGACGTGTGCACCGCTTCTAACCTCCGTCCTTCCTCAAGATCCACCTCAAGAACCTGCAAAAGAACAGAGCGGCGCCGCTGCGGCCGATCGCACTCCAACGCCCAAGTCAGTGACAGAACCACCAAATACTAAGAGCAAGAACACTCAAGAAATCTCAAGGAACCGTGCAAATTCTCTCTCACAGTAAGCTCTCAAACTCGCAAGCGTAAAGAGTATATTCTGAACGCGCGTACCTCAAAAAGTTCGTTGAGAACTCTTATATACCTGGTTACTTTCTCTCTCCTGGCAGTTACAGACCTGGACACGTGGCTCGCATCCAGTCGTACACGTGCCATCATCTGGAGCCTCCTTGACTTGGGCGCTGCTTCTGACTCTCTTTTTGGCTAAGTTACTTATGCATGGTACTGCCCAGTGCATAGCTAACTTTGGGAGTGCGATCTTTACTGGAACGGGCGAGTTAGGATGCTCTCGTACACCTTCCCTGTGGTCTCGCCGGCCGCCTTCATAATCTGCACCACCTTCATCTTCGGCGATGTGCTTGTTCTGGCGATCTCCAATCACTTAGTCGCCTGGGTTTACCATCTGGCGACTTCATCTTCAACTAGGCGATCGCCTGGCATGCTGAAGATCGGAGCACGCCAACTTAATAACTGGCGATTACACGAACCCCCCGACTTCCTTCCCTTCTGCAACTCTGGCGCCTTGTCCACACGCCTACTCCGTGGCTTGGTGCCACGTCATCACTTCCGACTACCAGGACGGTACAACTTGTTTGCCTTTCAAATACATTAAAATTTATAATTTAATTTGCATGTAAATTTAAAAGGTGTAATTCATTGAAACACTGTAAAAAACTAATATTGTCAAATAAATAATATATGAAATATACCTTTAAAGATTTATACATAATAATTTATAATTAAATAATGGTATAAATATTTCAGTACAATCTAATTAAATTTTTAAATGAATAAACCTGTTTCTTAATGTATAAAATTGAAATTTTTAAATGAATAAACCTATCACAACCTTTCTACATAAAACACGGTCACATTTCACTGAAACTGAATCGAGACATCACATTTGGCACACAATCAGATAATTTTTTTAAAAACTGAATTTTCCACCCAAAAAATAATTTGAAATCCAGAATCAAAACGATCAGGTAAAGAACTAATGAAACTGAGTTTACAACAGAACAGGGGTCAAATCTCCTAAAAGCAAGTTCCACCAGAAATAACAGTTCAGACACCTGTTGAAGGCCCCATTCCAAGAACGAACACCATAACTCAACAAACACCAGCAACTCAGTGCGTACGGGTTCTACTACTTTCTGCATTTCTAACTGTATTGAAGTATGGATGGGCCTGCATATCAACAAGTATTTTGTTTACCAAACATTTTACAAAAGTCCGTATTACCAAATACTTTGGTTGGAGGAAGGGCGTATTACCAAATACACTAACAGAATCCACAATGAATGTGGGAACATACCATACAACTAATTCTAAAGTTACTGATGGAATGGAACACAGGAGATTTAATCAATGTATGGCACAAAGGCAGTGGACTAGTATGATTTGTCAATGGGAAGAGGGTGCATGGCTTTCACACAGGCTGGAGGTAAAAGTAACTGGGGAAAAGTCCAAGAAACAAGAATGAACTTGGTTGAGTGAAAATCCAGTGCAGAAGCAGGACGAGATGTCCACATTTAATTGGGAATTAACCTACTCTGACAACAGGTTGACACTAAGGATGGTATTATGGTATTTTAGTAAAATCTTTCGAGTGATTTTGGCATTCAACAATATGGATTTACTTACAATAAACCATGGTATTTTGAAAATGACCTGAATTTGATCTATATGGTCCATCAACGAAGAAAATAATATTTTTATGGAAAATTGTGGCATGGAAAGCTAAAAAGCAAGTAGGGAACTCAATTTGAGAAACCAGATATTGTACCTGTTGCTAGATACTCTGGTGCTGCATATCCATGTGTTCCCATGACCCTTGTAGAAACATGGCTCTTATAACCAGTTGGTCCATCTCTGGCCAGCCCAAAATCAGAAGGTTTGGCATTGTAGTTCTGCAAAACATACGTGAATTAACTAGCTTATTCATTGAATCCTAAATCCATCATATACATATTCAACCATACCAAGACATTCCCAAGTTTTCAGTACATACCGTATCAAGCAGGATATTAGAAGTCTTGAAATCTCGGTATATGACTTTAGTTTCTGTGTTGGGGAGAAAAGCAAGACCCCTAGCAGCCCCAAGGGATATTTTCAATATTAATGTCCAAGAAAGCTACTGAAAATTAGACCCCCTGCATTGATGATGATATCTTCAACGTTAGTATTGAAACTTTGGGAGATTAAGCAAAAATTACAATCTCTTCTTGAAGAGGAATAGCATAGCATTGCTACTACAAAGCCTAAGCCTATAAGGGAAGAAATAAGGTAATGTAGCAAACAATTCCTAAGATTGTTTCGCAATTACACAATTAATTGATTCAACAATATATTGAGATATTCTAGGATACCCTAAGTGTATTGGTATAAACTACATGGTACTGACACAGCTGGCTTGGCAATATAACTTGTGTCTGGAACTAGAGCCGCTTTAGCAATCTACAAGGTAAAGAGACATCATCCAATACAGGGAGTATCCAAGTTATCACATGTAGGAAAAGATCAACAACTAAATTGGCAAACAAATAGATGGATAGCATGGCCAAGCCACTCATTACAGGCAAAAATAACTGCAAAAGGCCTCGTTGAGAAATGATGAATTTGTAATAACAAATGTGGTGCTAACAACCAAAAGCATGGTTACATAAACACCCACACACACATATTGAGCAAATAAGTCAAATATGCAGAATGATCAGAGTCACATAAGCCATCTGCAACAGGTTTATACCTCATTTAAAAGAGAGTCTGAATTGCATCGGCTAATGGAGCAAAGTTGATTCGTTTGTGGTGATTCTGACTTGAGTTGAGGAAAATAGTATTAGAACAAATCATCCTTAACATCAGATATACTTAGCAAGGTTAAGCATCTTCACACCTCATCCAGTGATACATTGATATTCTAAACCTAACTCTCTTGATCTGGACAACCTTAGGAAATGGATTCAGGTCGGAATTTGAGCCGTACCAACTCAGCACAGCAGCACTTACCGCAACAACTAACTAATTACACAATATAAGCAACTTTTAGCCAAGATACCTATTAGCCAAAGCCAATACAATTTCATACAAACCCCAGAGATAAATATCAGCAGATACACTTGATCTTGTTTTCACTAGATGTCATGCACTGCCACCAATGAAAAGATGTGATCTAACCACCACCAATCACCTTGCCTTGCCACATTCGCATGCTGATTTGCTTTACTGTCATTTCTTATCCTGTCAGCATACATTGGAAGGCGGATAATCTCACTTATTTCATTCAACAAATCTTCCTCTGTGATGTTGTCTCTTATGCTTCGCATCACCTATAAAGAAATAAGTAAATAGTTGAAGCCTGGTACAGAATAACAAAGGGGAAATCAGAAAATAAGAGCCATTTTTTATGTGAGTTTTGGACAAGTAATACAATGAACTTCCAAATGTAAAAGGCTAAGTGACTACAAACATAATGGATAACTGGTAAAAAGGCCACTCACCCAAAGTGCTGGTAATGCACATAACCTTCTTCAAGGCCCTGCATCAGCACCTCACATCTTCAAATACCTCTTCAGCCTGACGTGGAAAGAAAAATGGTTTGTAATAACACAACTAGGAAAATGAAGCAAATCAATTGAAAAGAAATATTTTATCAACTAAAATGTCAAATCAACAGAAACTAACCTCAGGAAATATAGTTGTCAAGTGATCATGTCTGGTTCTGAACTAAAGTCCAGATTGACCTATAAATTAAAAGCAAAAATATATTACTATCCAGTATCAGAGAAGCTTATATTGTGTCAAAAGATACTGTTTTCACCACATTTAAATTAGGATGGCTTTGTTAAAAGCCAGCTTGCAAATCATCGCATCTATACCTGTACAGTGCATGTCCTGAACATCATGTCAAGGACCAGAGAACCAACTTTAGGCATGTAATTCCTCATAATATCATATCTTCCCTGTGGCAACACATGGTCAGAAAGCAGATAATTGAACCAGAAAGGTCAAGAATGAACTGTCTCGTTTTCAGTTACTACAAAGAATAAGAACTGCTGACAGAACTCCCCATATAATAAAGAAATTATAAAAAAAAATACCAACAGAGACATGATCTTTGGTATAGCAATATTTCTGGTGTAGAATTACTAATGGTTACAGTAGTAAATCTACAAAGTAACCATAAGTACATTAATAAAAATAGAAAAAACAGAAATTTGTAATTTTCAGTCGAAAGCAACTATAGTGAAATAAACGGATAAAGATAGCACTTGTTAATGCATTTCCAACATTGTGACTTAGCATAGAGGAAATATTTACTAGTATAGATTGCAAAATCCAACAAGCCTTTGATTTACTAAAAAGCAACCTGAAAGAAGGATATATGTTCATTCAATCACAAATTAATCTCCCAATCCTTGTGTATTGTTGTGTGGACCAAGTATAAGCAGTATACACTAGTAATATCCAAATTCCATATGTCATTCACGGTTGGACTCGAGTCCAGCAAACAAATGTTTGCTGCAATAATCTTTAATCATAATAGTTAATAATGGTAAAAGAAAATCTGAAAAATGAGAAAAAAAAGGTGACAATAACTTAAAAAAACAGAAGAAAAACAAGAATAAGAGATACGAAATTTTTAGAAAAATGAAAGATGAGATTTAACTATGGTGGTTGCTATAGTTTGGGTTGTCAGAGTTGGAACTGCCAGCAGATGGTACAGGGAGAATAGCTACAATCGGCCAAGGAAAGAGTAGGAGAAGATAAAATGCAGAAGAATGAAGAAAGGTTTTAAAAACCTTATTTGAAACTATTCAAAAAACAATTTGATCACAATGAAGATAAAATTATTCGTGGAGATAGATACCGGAAAGTCGAGGATCATAAGTTATCACATAGTGGCAGCGGCAGCAGAAGAAGCCACAATGGCCACGAAAGCAGAAGGAGCCATAAAGGACAAGGACAAATCCAGACACTAGTCAATTGGCGTCAATAGTAAAGATGAAAGCTCTAATGGCATCTCCGACGGAGATTTCGGCGAGATTCCGGCAGTGACTCCGATAGAGGTTTCAGCGAGATTCCGGCGGCTACACCGACAAGGGTCCAGTGGCGACTTCAGCGAGGCGGCGGTGGCGGCTCCAGCGAGGCGATGGGACGATGGCTGGAAAATTCCAATGAACAATGGGTTCACCAAGAAAAATTGAACCCTAACCCTATGCTCTAGATACCATATTAAAATAAAGAAAAGAATAAGGTAAATCCCTTACATATATTGAACACATAAGGAAAAAAAATATATGGTCTAAGTTCATTACATAAATATCAAATATCTAAAAATATTTATAATATCTCATACTACCTAATAATATCTAATTATATTTAATAATATGTATCTGGTATAAAAACATTGAGCATTTTGTTGCGAACTAAATCTATATAACAAAAAAAAGTCATACAAAATCATTACTTGAGATAAGCCATCAATAAATGGTATGAGAAAAAAGGGTTTTGACTATGGAAGTAGGCTGGTATTATTCAAGGGTTTCCAAAGTTAACCCAAAATTTAACTTCACTCCACTTAAACTAATCTTTCAAGTTGGTTCTAGTAAAAATATTGTTGTTCTTCCCATGCTAGGAACCATTTGTTTGAAATTCATAAGGACAGCCACGTCTTGCTATTGTTTTATAGCAAGAAACCCTCCTTCTACATGTTGATGTTAATATTTGCAATCCAAAAAACAGTTAACACAGAGGGGCCTCTTGAGTAGTTGAATTCGTTGTCATCAAACAAATAAAAAGGAGCAACAATATTACTATAATCGAATTTTTCCTATTACTCAAAAAGGAGTTATGTTTACAAATTGAGAAGATGCCTATGAAAAAATGGCTCTTCAATTCTGTGTCAGACTTCTATAATACAAAACTTAATGCCTATTCAAGTGTGAAGTTGTGCTTTGGAAGACATCTTCACTGCAAGGAATCGTAAGACCACCCATGGGATGATCATATCCAAACTCTTCCTCTGCTTCACTCAACATGTCCTGGAATGAAGGTTGGCTCAAGTATGATATGGGGATCACAAATCGCTTCATTTTCTCTCCAACGTACACTGCAAGATAACCCTTTGGCACCTCCATACCCTTAGAAGATGTTTGGTTTGCTGCGAATGATGTCCTTCTGATACTAGGTAAACGAAAGCCCATTCTTGTGTTGTATATTTGCTCAGACTTGATAACAAAATGGTATGAAAAGAGCTTGAGAGCTGAGGCTTATGAATTTTGTTTCTTCAAGATGTGAATGATTTGTGTTGGTTCCAAAATGCTTGTAACCGTGAATATATATAGATAGAGCTTATGTAAGAAGGGTACTTGAATTATTGGTGAAAGATTATGAGATAATAATGATGGGAGCAACTGAGAGACAAGGGCATGTGGTAATGTCTAAGAGGAGTCTCACATGTATAGGCAAAATGAAAATGTAGTGGCATGATGTTGACATTGATTATGCATGGATAGGACTGCCAGCTTCGTTTATGGAAGTTCAGATGTCAGTTTTCAAGACTATGGTTCATATATAGTGTCGCATGAACTTGTATTGAATTTCACTTCTCTTCTTACCTCCATTTAAATTTGAGAAAACTCACGGTTTAGACATTGGTTTCTCTTCTCTTATACAAGTGGGTACGTGATTGACATCAATAGCTGTCATTTATTAATGAGATGTCCAAGCATGTCCATCATTGAAAGAGCTATATAGTAGGATAATCAATGAACAAGCATTTGGTTTGACCTTTCTTGATGTCTTTAACTTGAAGTGGATAAATGTGTTAGCCATAATCTCAAAAGCATGTCCATCATTGAAATTCCTATTCATTTGAAGCCATCTCTAAGACAACACCGAAGTCTTTTTTCTTATAGCAAAACAACCTTCTCATGCTGAGGAAGTGAATATTGTGGGTGTAACTATTATGAACAGAAAAATAAAATAAAAACTCAGGAGCTACATCAGTAGTTGAATTCGTTGTCATGAAACATAGACAAAAAGGAACAAGTTTGTCACAGCATTATAGAATTTTTTTTTGTATTATTTCTAACAAGGGTGATCTTCACAAAGAGAGAAGATGCCTATTGTACAAAATCTCACTAGAAATCTGCCAGTCTTCTACAGTGTTAGATTATAGTAAATTAAAGTGTGAAGTTATATTTAGGAAGATATCTTCGCTGCATGGAATTATAAGACCACCCATAGGATTACCATATCCAAACTCTTCCTCAGCTTTACTGAACAAATATACGAATGAAAGATGGGTCAAGTAAGATACAGGGAACAAAAATGGCCTATTTGTTTGCCGTGTTAGCATTGTGGTTTCTATTTGTGCTAGGCTCCCTATTCTAGTTGAGTTAATTTTCTTATGAGAAATGAAAAAGAAAACAAGTTGTTACTCTTAGTTTACTGTAAAACAGAAAATCATTGCTAATATTTACTTTATCTATTGTACTTGGATTTATGTTCTTTGTTTAAGTTTGATGAGCAAATAAATTCATTATAATTTGACACTTTTTCTTATGGAGCAAATATGTTAATTATTGATAACTATACATCTAGATTTGTTTATTCTTTAAATAATTTGAAGTTAGTATTTCTCATTGGTCCTTGTAAAACTACTGTGGCTCTTCCCTTGCTAGGAGATAGGTGTTCTATATATGCGTTGAAAATTCTCTTAATATACTATACAAAGGTTAGATCATCTAGAGACTGAATATTTAGTTGGCCTTAACATGGAACGGGAGGAAATCATATATATTCTCAGTGACAACACCAAGCTACAATACTGATAATCCATACTCTCATATTTTATGGAAAAGCATACAAGCATTTCAACATTAAGTTAATTTTTTAAGAGAAGTGCAAAAAATTGAAGTTCTTACTTTTCTTTATTATACAACAGGAAATTAATATAAAATAAGAACTAAGATTAACAAAAAGAGAAAAAAAATAAGACAAAGAATATGAAAATAAATATTTTTCTTATTATTCTACTTTAAAAAGGATAGGGTTAGATATATATTAGTATTACACTCATTGGTCTATCTAAAGAGAAACAACTAAAAAAACACTTGTCCAAAGATAAATAAATAAGAATCATAAAAGATGAAATAACATATTTGAATCTATAAGTAAATTTGACATTCTCTAATGATTTTTTTTTTTTATCGACAATAAAAAATAAATAAATAGGAACTGTTTCAGGGATGGTTCAACCCTTGTACACATACCAACCTAAAACCTTCAGACTTACAAAACAAGCCAAACTCAAGTTATTAGCCTCATGCAAACCAAAGGTTCTAAACACCAGTCAGAAAAGGAAAACGAGACTGACCTACAGTTAATAGAAACCCACAGTCAGACCTTTACTTGTACCAAAGAAAAAACTTCAAAAGCATCCCCCACTCCTCTTTTAAAAATAATGTTATTCCTGTGCTTCCATAATTCGCTTACTATCCCAACCCAAATTGTGTTCCAGACATTATTAACCGTTTCTGAAGCACAGCTCAACCTAAATTGATCAAAGTTACACTTTGGCTCAATTTGGGACACAACCGAAACCCCAAGCCACCTATGACACAAACCCCAAACCCGCCTAGCAAAAATGCAGTCGAAGAACAAATGGCAACAAGACTCTTCCTCCAACCCACACAAACCACACATCGAGCTATCCACCAAAACCCCTCTTCTACTCAAATTTGCCCTGGTAGCGAGTTTGTTTTCCAACAACCTCCAAGCAATAAGTGATGCAGAGGGAACTGCCTTGCTCTTCCACAGATTACAAAAAATTGGCGAAAAATTGACTCTTTATCCTTTCTAACAAGATTATAGGCAGAATTAACCGAAAAAGATTGGGAATCCCCTCCCTTCCAAATCCATTCATCCACCTCTCCCGAAACAACTCGAGCTTCAAGCAGAAGCTGACGCAACTGCTCCGCCATCGACTTCTCTCACTCAAAAAACAGTCTTCTCCAAAATAACTGCCAGACCCACTCTCCGTTCGACCAAGAGCCAAGCTCTGACAACTTAGCATTCTTGGAAGAACTAATAGAAAACAATCTTGGAAATGAACTCTTCAAAGACTCGCCGTTCAACCACCTATCCTTCCAAAAAAGAATATCCTTCCCTTCCCCTATATTCCACATGAAACTGTCTGCGAAATTTCTTCCCCACCCCTCCGAGAACCCCACCTCTTTCAAATCTTTCCACCAGAGAGAACACCTCCTACCTTTTCCTTCCTCTCCCAAACTTCTCCATCTTCCATATTTAGACACAAGGATCTCCTTCCAAAGGCCATTCTCGGTCGACCCCAACCTCCAACCTCCCGTACTTGTGAGGCTTACATACCTGACTCCAGGAAGCCCATGCCATCTTCCTTCCTTCTGCACCCCACCCCCAGAGGAAGCTTCTTTGCATCCGAATCAACTTTCCAGCCACCCCCGAGGGCAATTTAAATAAAGACATATAGAATAACGGAATAGAGGAGAGCACGAACTTAATCAGACAAATCCTCTCGGCCATAGTCAAACATCTTCCCTTCCATCTGCTTAATCTAGCCTGTACCTTCTCAATCACCCCATTCCAAAAATCCCCTCTTTTATGACTCCCTTCGACAAGCATACCCAAGTATATAAAAGGAACAACCATCGTCTCGCAGTTAAGAATAGATGCGAACCGCTGGAGCATTACCTGGTCCAACCCTGTCCCTCCAATCCTACTCTTCCCGAAATTAACCCTTAACCTAGAAGAAAGCTGGAAACATTGCAAAATCGCCTTGATGTTAAACACGCTTTTGACGTTTGCTTCACAGAAAAGCAAAGTATCATCTGCGTATTGTAACATATTGACCCTTACTTTATCCTTCCCAACCTCCAAATTGTCGATCAACTTCTTTTCCTCTGCTACCCTTGCCACCCCAACTAACCCTTCTGCAACAATGAGGAATAGAAAAGGAGCTAGCGGATCTCCCTGACGAAGACCCCTTCTAGGGAAGAACTCTCTCGTTGGGCTCCCATTTACAAGGACAGAAACCGAAGCTGACTCTAAACATCCCTTAATCCACTGAAACCAACGATCACAAAAACCCAACCTCCTTAGCATATAGTATAGAAAATCCAAATTCACCGAGTCGTAAGCCTTCTCGTAATCGACTTTGAAGACCACATAACTCTTCCTTTTTCTCTTGTACTCTTCCAAAACCTCATTCGCAACTAGCACACTGTCCATTAAACCTCTTCCTTCAAGAAAAGTCGACTGTCTAGCGTCTATAATTTTTCCAATCACCTTTTTCAAACGCAAGGACAACGCTTTAGAAATGATCTTGTACAGACAACCTACTAAAGAAATAGGTCTAAACTCCCCTAGCTGTTGAGGATTTTCTACTTTTGGAATTAGACAAAGAAAAGACGCATTCGAACCTCTTGGCCAACTGTCGTAACATGCAAAATCCTTAACTGCCAACACCACATCCTCTTTTAGAATGTCCCAACAAGATTTTATAAAACCAAAGTTAAAACCATCCGAGCCGGGACTCTTTGAACTATCACACCCCCAAATCGCTGCTTTCACCTCTTCTTCTGAAACCTCACCAACTAGCATCTCATTGTCTACTTCAGAGATGGAATTAAAATCCACCTTATCCAGTATGACCTGGCAAACATCTTTCCTAGCAAACCTTTCTTCAAAAAACTCACTTACCTTATTCTTCACCTCTTCCTTATTGTCACTCCATTTTATATTGACGAAAATCCCGTGCAATTGATTCCTTGCCCTCCTCCATTTTACCGAAGAGTGGAAGTACTTCGTATTAAGATCCCCCTGCTTAATCCAACTTTGTCTTGCTTTCTGAAACAAAATCGCCTCTTGTTTAGACTTAGAGACGGAAAGCTTGGCAAAAAGGGACTTTCTTTCTTCTCTTTCTAAATCATCTAACCCGTCATCGTCATCGCGCAAGTCTAGCTCATCTAACCTCTGTTGGATTTCCTTACTGGTCTGATTCACATCCCCGAAGACTTCTTTGTTCCACACCTTTAAATCTGCTTTTAATCTTTTCAACTTTTCTTTGAACACAAAAATTCCTCTTCCAACCACCTTGTACGAAACCCAGCTCGATCTCACGAACTCTTTAAATCCACTATCTCTCTGCCACACGTCCAAGCACCTAAACGGTTTCAGACCCAAATCCACTGAGACTTCCTTCAGAATAACTGCACAATGATTTGAGATCGATCTTCTTAGAACGAATTGTTAGCTGTTAGGCCACAGATCCAACCATTCTTTAGAAACTAGTACCCTGTCTATTCTGCTCTTCACCAATCCGTTGGGTTTGAACCAAGTAAACTTTCTGCCCGCCAAAGGGATATCCGCCAATTTTGAACTTTCAATAATCTCATTAAAACCCTTTATTTCTCTAGAATAGTCATAATCCGACATCACACTCTTCCTTTCCTCCTGCCTTCTTATGGAATTAAAATCCCCAATGATACACCATGCCTTTGAAAGTTGCCCCTGTCTGAAAACACCAACCTCAATCCACATCTCTTTCATTTCCCTTAGAGAGCCAGTACAGTAATATTCACAATGGTTATGTGTGCACCATTTCCTCTCTTCCAAAAACCCTCTAATACAGTAAAGTTTCTCCCATTTACGAAACTGGAAAGCTGGAACGACTTATTACTCCACATCGTAAGCACACCCCCTGCTTTATTTGTTGCTTTGTTTTCCACCCATTCTATTTCATTGGTTCCCCAAAGAAGACACACCTTCTCCCTACTAAACTCCGAGCACTTTGTTTCTTGTAAACACACCATATCCACTTGTTCCCTGCTGATCAAATCCCTTACATAATTCCTTTTTACTATGCCTCCCGCCCCTCTTATATTCAGACTAATTATCTTCATTAACTACCTTTCTCCTTTCCTTCCACATCCTTCTCGTAGTTACTCCACCCTGATTAGACAACGAACAAATAATATTTAAAACTATTTACTTCCACATTCCCTACAGATTATTACCCACGAATTTCTATCTATAGGTAAATTTTACATTATCCACAATTTTTACGCACAAAACTATATCCATAAACAAATTCAATATTATTATTAATATAAATATTTTTATTAATATTATTAATAATATTAATATTAATATTTAAATTATTATAATAATATTACAAATATTCATAATATTAATAATATTGACAATATAAATAATATCAATAATATAAATGATCTTAATAGTTTTAATAATATGAAAAATTAATCATATTAATTATACGTTTAATATTAATAATATTATTATATTATAAATAATAATAACTAATATTCATAAATAATAAGAAAAAGATAAAAATAATAATGAAAAAAATTAAATAAAAGAAAATAATAAAACTAAAAACAAAATAAAACTGAAACAAAAATAAAAGAGAAACTTGTAATGGTAAATAACTAATTAAAATAAATAAAATAAACTATGCATACTCTAAATAAAAACAACGAAACTAAACATAAAAACTAAAATAAAAAAAAAAACAAACAAAAAACTAAATAAAATAAATAAACTAAACAAATAATAATAATAATAATAATAAATGCAGTAAAACTAAAAAAAAAACATAAAGATAAAACTAAAATAAATACACTAACAAAATAAAAAATAAAAACAAAAATTTTAAGAAAAAAATCAAAGCGCTTGATTTAAGAATGTGTCTATTACAAATAGCCGCCTTCTTGAAACCTTTTTTACCCCAACCCAGAAGCACGCCACTTACGTTTTCACACGCTCCTTTCACTTGCGCTTCGTTTCTCTTTTGTGCTTCCTCCATTAACTGTGTTTCCTCTTTTCTTCCTCTCTTCTTTGCATTGTCTTCGTGCCATTGGTAAGCATTGTCTTCCTCTCTTCTTGTTCACCATTGATTTTTGTATATTTTTCGTTTCTCTTCACTACAAAAAATCATGTAAAAAGTGGCGGTTTTAATATGACGGTTATTAATAACCGCCACAAATTTCAGTATAATACGTCATTTGAATAACCGCCACAATTTTCTTTCAAAAATATGTCATTTCCAACTAATTATCCTTCTGAATTAAAACAAGTTTTCCTTTTCTTCATTTCTTCATTACCGCGTTGCGAGAACTGTTGGGCCTACTTCAACACCTACTGCAAGCTTGAGCAGTGGTTCTAGTCTTGCTCCCTCTGCGGCAACCTCAATGGCCTCTCCTCCGACGCCATCGAACGCTACTTTAGCCCTCAGTCCTGTGCCGAGATTATGTTCTCTTTCGTAGATCTCGCATTGCCTACGCGTAATTATGAAATTTACTTTTCGATTTTGGCTCATCGTTGTTGAATTGGATTGCTCTTGTGCATGTTTTTCATATTTGACTGTTTTGATTGGAACTGTTACAGAGGAATCGGCGAAGGAAGCGGCAATGCTGGCATGTCCGGTACTTGTCCTGTAAGTCTCCTAACATCTCACGGCTTATTGATTTGCTAATTGTGATAATTGGAACTGGATTTTGACAATTGGATGGTTCGGTGAGGTTAATTGATCAGGAGTTTATGGTATGCTACTGATTGTGAGTTTTGCTTTGGGTTCTCTGACTAGGACCTGGTGGAGCCTAAGAATTTTGTGTGTGAGAGCAGTATGGCATTTTACTTATAATTCTGTAGGCTATGTTGCTTATGGCGATAATAACTTTTATATGTCTAGTTTCCACATGGTTTTGATACTATCTCCTGTTCCCTTATTTAAGAGTTGAGACCGTCGATAAATATTTTTTCTATATTAATTTTATCTAACCGACTGAAGAATGAGACGCAGATTCAAAACACATGGATCTTGTGTCTAGATATCGTGAATGATTATTAGATTACGTGGCCAATGTTTTTTCAGTGTTACTGGCCATGATTGCTGCAAGTTAGACTTATAGGGTTTGGAACTGTTTCGGTGGCTGTGTTTTCTGGACTAACTTTTGTTTGAATGAGAAGGTTGTGATTATAAATGACCTTTGGTTTTGATCCTTTCCCCTTATTAAGTCATTCTACCCATTTCTTCCTATTTCTGGTCCTTTTGATTCTGTATAGAAGGATGTGATGCAATGATTAAGTTGAAGATAGATGTGCCTGATTTGCATGTTTGTTATTCTATTTTGGCATTTGTTTCCTTCATAGTGTTCTTTAAAACTTGATTAATTTCCTAAATATACAGATGTGTCTCCTTTATCACTGTCATTTTGTAATCGAGAAAAATGTTTTCGGTTATACTACAGCTTCTGAGGAGTTTCTAGAACTTACCAAAAGTGCACTGCTGGCTGCTCTGGAAGGTATTATGTTGACCACACCATTGCATCTGCACTTGAAACACTTAGACCAACAACTTCATGGGAGAGAACCACGATAGCAGGTCAAGGATTGGATGGTGTTCTGATAGGTGGGCGTGGTTTTGGGATAGCAATGGAAGCTCTCTGCAATTTCCTTGCATCTGAATATGGGAATACTTTTGCTTTAGGTTTGAATGGACAAATACAAAACTTGCCATTTATGACTTTTGTTAGTGTGATTCTTTAATGTTTAATCTTCTATATTTAAAACGCTTTAAGAAGATATTATTTCTTCTGAGAACTGCAGCTAGAGTCTTTGTCTTCTTGTCTGATCCCCTGAT
Source organism: Phaseolus vulgaris (assembly GCF_000499845.2). Taxonomy (NCBI): domain Eukaryota; kingdom Viridiplantae; phylum Streptophyta; class Magnoliopsida; order Fabales; family Fabaceae; genus Phaseolus; species Phaseolus vulgaris. The sequence goes on along the minus strand of NC_023754.2, from coordinate 6,834,851 downwards.
TATGGACACAAGACGATATGGTGAGCAATATGAAAGCAAAGGAAGGATGCAAATCGTGCTTTACTCCTAGAGCAGACACCCTTCTATAAAGATCTGGTATTTAAGTTATGATGTTGCTATTCCTGTCTCCCATTTTTTAGAAGTAAAAGAATTGACATATGTATTACAGGCTGCTGTTGCTGTTCAAGCAGGTGTATGTGTTGACATATTTGCTGTAACAAATGAGTACACTGATTTGGTCTCCCTAAAGTTTCTAAGTACTGAAATTTGGGGTTCCTTATTTTTGTACACAAGTACTGAGGATTCAACATTGCCCCAGGATATGTAAGTCTCATGTGTTTACATAATATCCTGAGACTTGCTTTACAGTAAGAGATAGTTGTTTGGTATTTTCCGATTATTGTGTGACTGCCTCCAATACAATCTCAACTTGAGGTGGTTTTATATACCCCTTTTCTCAATTAGCCAATTATGTTTTATGTTAACCATATCAAAATAATGCTTATTATTTTGTTTAACTTCTTATTACTTCAACTAATCAATTGCAATTGAATTTATCACATATTGTTTTATTAATCACTTACTTTAAGTGATAAGCATGAAATCTAATTTGGTAACTGAATCCAAACGTAGTTGAAATCACAAGTGTTAACATTAGCACCTTACCCATCAATATTTATGTACACACTTTCACACATATCAAGGTATAAACTGCTACTGTTTACAACCATGTCTTTAAAGCTTTAATGCTTATACATTTTTTAATGTGTTTATTTAAGTGAAGTGAATTAAGTTGTAAATGTCATGTTAAACCTTATACTTGTATTATTTAGATTTGATACTTTTTATCATGAGTAATCCGTTCTAGTTCATTAGTTATTCCATCAATTGCGTAGTCTTTCATTTGTCGTCTTGTTTATTGTAAACATGGAAACTCTTCATTCTTTGTGCATAAAGCTATAACTCTAGTTTTTGGTTTCTTCTTTTTTGTGATTCGAGTTTTGAATAAGTATTTTATAACATATCAAACACAATCTGATCTAGGCAGTTGAAATCATCTTTATATTAATTCATGCACCATTTTCTAGATAGTTATGTGATGTTCATTGCTCGTCATCCAAATTCCTAGAGTAATCATTGGCAAATGCTTAATTAATCCTCTGCTGCTTTGCTCTTAACTTGAATTGCATAGTTCTTACTAGTGGAAAATAGACTGCTCTTAGTACTCTATCAAACACATATATTAATATTATCTTTACTAGAATATATGAAAAATATTCAAAACTATCTTATAACTTAGATTTCTTATCATAATTTACTCAATTAATTAGTTACGATTGCGATAGGGTAGAAATAAGGATTAGTTGTTTAGGGTTTATGAATATATAAAAAATATCAACACAGTACAATACATTTAAATTATTATTTTAGTATTTCATTTTGTTTTATATCTCCCTCTTCTCTTAAATGGTAAAATCTCATAAGTCCATTTGACATGCCTTGTCACTAATTCACTGCAGGCTTCCTAAAATTTGGACATGTACTAGATGGATCCACCAATGAGGTATTAATATATTTAAATATTTCTTGGTGTCTTTTATTTTATAATTATAAGCAGACAAATTCATTAACTTAAAATTATTTATTTCAGGCGTTAGATTATGGAAGTGGTGCTCCATCACCTAATCAAGTAATAGGATCAAGTGCTAGAAGCAAAACTGATTAAGGATTTGTGTTTTAATTTTAAATTTGATTAGGGATGTATGAACTTTTGAACAATTACGTGTTGTAATTTTAAACTTGATTAGGGATGTATGAACTTTCTATATATTTTAATTTTCAATTACATATAAACTTTTGAACATGATTATGTGTGTTTTAATTTTCAATGAAATGAATGGATGATTACAACTTTATACATTATTTTATTTTATTATGAAAAAGTGGTAGTTAAATTTTATAATTGTATAAAACATATTATAAAAAAGATTATAAAAAAATGGTGGTTAAATTTTATTTATTTAGAATTAAAATTACGCCAGTTAAAAACGCCATTACTTACGTATATTATGGCGCTAGAATCTTCTTCAATGAATGCAAATTGCGACAGTTATAACTGACACTACTTACGTATATTATGATGTCAGAATCTTCTTCAATGAATGTAAATTGCGACAGTTGTAACTGACACTACTTACATATATTATGGTGTCAGAATCTTCTTCAATGAATGTAAATTGCGACAGTTATAACTGACACTACTTACATATAAAAACCGCCACTATTTACACTATGTTTAAAGTGGCGGGTGTTGCGGCGGGTAGCGTAAAACCGTCACATTAAACTTTGTGGCGGCCAGTTCTATGGCGGTTTGACAAACCGCCACAAGCGTATATTGTGGCAGTTATAAACGTCAGTTTATACGAAAATAACCGCCACAATATACACTTTTTTTTGTAGTGCTTGTATTTTGTCTTATGCCATTGCTAAGGTCATTGTTTCATTGTGAAAGTTTTTGTTTGCTCTCTATTGTGCCTTCCTCGTCGTTGTTGTCGCCTTGCTCCGTTGTGTATTTGTGTTTCATTGGGAAATTTTTATTTTCCTTTTTTGGACTTTTATTTATGTTCTTGGTTATCAGGCCTTCCAATATCAATCCATTATTTGTAATGTTTTTATTTTTATTTAGAACATGTTAGATTCAAATTGGGATGAAATACTAAGAATGTAAAGAGGTATAATATGGATGCACCAAGAGATCAAAAGAAATGCTAAAATAATGACCTGTTCTTCGGAAAAGATCAAAGTTGAGAACTTTGATTAGAAACCCAAACAAAAACGAAAAAGAATGGAAACCCTAAACGCCATTCGTAATATGATTTATAGATGCGGCTATGGTAAATAGCCACATTTATAAATCGAATTTACGAGCTAAATAGTCGCCTTCTTATCTCTTCGATTTAAGACTACGTGTACATCAAATGTGGCTATATAGCTGTCGCTTTAAATTGAAAATAGTCGTCAATGTTTTGCCTTTTTGCACCAATGTAAGTCACTTTTGGAGGACATTATGGAGTAAGTTAGGTACCAAGATTTTGTTTTTGATTACTTGTCATTCAAAAACAAATGGACAAACAGACGTAGTGAATAGAACTTTAGGTACCTTACTTAGAACAATTTTGAAAAAAAAATTGAAAGCTAATTGGGAATTATGTTTACCTCATATTGAGTTTGCTTACAATAGGGTTCTTCATAGCACAACAAATTGTTCTCCATTAGAAATTGTGTATGGATTAAATCCTTTAACTCCATTAGGCTTGTTACCTATGCCTAACATGTATGTTTTAAAACATAAAGATGCACAAGCTAAGGCTGACTATGAGAGAAAGCTACATGAAAAGGTTAAAGCACAAATTGAATTTTTTTTAAGGTTATCTAGAAAAACTAACAAAGGAAGAAAGAAAGTAATCTTTGAGCCTAGAGATTGGGTTTGGGTTCACATGAGGAAAGAAAAGTTCCTTGAACAAGGACAATCCAAGCTCCAATCTAGAAGGGATGGACATTTTCAAGTGTTAGAAAAAATTAATGACAATGCCTACAAGATTGATCTTCCAAGTAAGTACAACGTGAGTAGCACTTTTAATGTGTCTGATTTGTCTCCTTTTACCCGTTAGAAAGTATCAACTTAACTACTACGAGAAATGATCATTTCTTGAAATATAGGGATTGTATTTTTATTTTATTTACTTACAAATGAAACAAGACCTATAACTAAATTTGTATTTATACACTTTTGGAATTTAGAATGAGGATGAATGTTTTGAAAATTTAATAGAGAGAATATATCTCTACTAGGATTCTTCCCTACATCTTGCAATCTTATCAAGAATTCACCAATTCTTGTGGCGATCATCTTATGCTATCAAACCTTGTTTGTGATGCTTCAACCACATACTAGATTCTGTTATTTATATGGCTCGTTTTCATTACACTAGTGTAGATATGTAAAACAAATGCGGCTATTTTCAATTTACAAATGCGGTCATAGAACTGCATTTGATCAGCACGCATTCGTAAATCTGGAATTTACAAATGCGGTCCTATGACCGCATTCATAAATCACATTTACAAATGCGGTCATTTTAGGTAACCGCATTTGTATATTATTCTGAATTAGGGAGTGAGTTTGGGGTTTAGGATTTATGAATGCGGTCTTGGTAAAGACCGCATTCATAAATCACTATTTACAAATGCGGTCATTTACCAAGACCGCATTTACAAAATGCGAATTCACTATTTACAAATGCGGTCTTGATAAATGACCGCATTTGTAAATAGTGATTTTTTTTTAAAATACACTCTGTTTTGTGCAGAAACCATATATTTAAATAACCTGCATAATGATCAAACCCAGCCAGACAAATACAGAAATGTAGTGATCAATTGAAATCATCAAAATATACATTTACAGGTGATCAAATTACATATAATAAAATCACTATTGTTTACCTATGCTAGTGTTATGACCTTTCAACACAAAATAGTACTTGTCAACGGTTAAAAAAGTGCTCCTTTTGCTTTTTCCATGACTTCAAAACGATATCATTTTCTTAAGGTTATCAAATCTTCCATTTTCTTACACAACCACCGCATCAAGGTTATTATTAGTTGTTACTTGGATCATAATAGAAACATCAGTATAGTAGTGAAAGAGAAATGATATTAATTGTGGTAGGTGATTGGATTGAAACATTGAGCCTTTTCATGCGTACTAACGATCACAAGTTAATTTATATAAGAAACAAAAGCCAAAGAAAAGCATTAATTGAGATAAACCATCAGTAAATGGTATGAGAAAAAAGGATTTTGAGTATGGAAGTAGGCTGGTATTATTCAAGGGTCTCTAAAGATAACCCTTAATTTATCTCACCTCCATTATTCTTGCACTCAATCCCTAAGACTCAACGTACACCTCACCTGTTAACATAAACTATCTTTCACGTTGATTCTAGTAAAACTATTGTTGTTCTTCCCATGCTAAGAACCATGTGTTCTATATATGCCTTGAAATTCAACAGGACAACCACGTCTTGCTTTTGTTTTATAGAAAGAAACCCTGGTTCTACAGCTTGAAGTTAATATTTACAATCCAAAAAACAGTTAACACAGAGGGGCCTCTTGAGTAGTTGAATTCGTTGTCATCAAACAAATAAAAAGGAGCAACAATATCACTATAATCGCATTTTTCCTATTACTCAAAAAGGAGTTATGTTTACAAATTGAGAAGATGCCTATGACAAAATGGCTCTTCAATTCTGTGTCAAACTTCTATAGTAAAAGACTTAATGTCTATTCAAGTGTGAAGTTGTGCTTTGGAAGACATCTTCACTGCAAGGAATCGTAAGACCACCCATGGGATGATCATATCCAAACTCTTCCTCTGCTTCACTCAACATGTCCTGGAATGAAGGTTGGCTCAAGTATGATATGGGGATCACAAATCCCTTCATTTTCTCTCCAACGTACACTGCAAGATAACCCTTTGGCACCTCCATACCCTTAGAAGATGTTTGGTTTGCTGCGAATGATGTCCTTCTGATACTAGGTAAACGAAAGCCCATTCTTGTGTTGTATATTTGCTCAGACTTGATAACAAAATGGTATGAATAGAGCTTGAGAGCTGAGGCTTATGAATTTTGTTGCTTCAGGATGTGAATGATTTGTGTTGGTTCTAAAATGCTTGCAACGGTGAATATATATATAGATAAAGCTTATGTAAGAAGGGTACTTGAATTATTGGTGAAAGATTATGAGATAATAGTCATGGGCCAACTGCTAGACAAGGGCATGTGGTAATGTCCATAGGACTCTTAGAAGTATATGTGTGAAAAAAAAAATCTAATGCGCCATGATATTGACACTTATTTGACGAGAGGAATTTCATTTATGGAAGTTGAAATGGTTGTTCTCAAATTTGCCAGACACAGAAAGAGTGTGGTTCATAGGGCACCGTGAAGATGCGTTCAATATTGCTTCTCTTCTAACCTCCAATTCAATTTAGTCTACACATGGCGATGCATGTGAGATGTCTAAAGCATGTCGATCATTGAAATAGCTGTAGAATCATAACTCATGAATAAGCATTGCTTTCAATTTTAATTTGAAGGGGGTAAATCTGTTGGCTAGAATCTAAAAAGGCGGGGTAAGTAGTCCCATTGAATTGCCAAGTCCTTGAAGGAGATATCTAAGACAACACCTTGTGATCTTGTCTCTTGGTTGAATCCATTGTAGACAATCAAAAGATCAATAATTGAGGTTTATGAGTTAGCAGAGGGCATTTGGAAACTATATATGCAGTACTTGTTTGGGTTTCAAGCACCACAATTGATTGCATTCCTCAAGTAATACAAGTTAAAAATTTCTTTCATACACAAATCCTCTAACATCAATATATTCTTTGTGGAGTGAAAAAAGATAAAACAATGGGTTTCCGCATAAAAGGTATTCTTAGACGAGCATCAGTTTCTACAATCCAAGTGGCCTCCAAGGGGGGTGAAGTACCAAAGGGCTATATTGCAGTTTATGTTGGAGATGAAATGAGGCGGTGTGTGATTCCAGTATCATACTTGAACCAGCCTTCATTTCAAGAATTGCTTAGTAAAGCAGAAGAAGAATTTGGATATGATCATCCAAAGGGTGCTCTCACAATTCCATGCCAGGAGGATGAGTTCCTAAATATCATCTCTCACTTCAATCAGTTGTAAAGCATTTTCATGGAGAACCTGAGATAGATAATCTTAGAGGAAGCAAATAGAAGATAATGTTAGATGAGACAAGTTTGTAAATCACTCTAGCAGGCTGGACCTTAGGGAGACTGAGCTAGATCATAGATTAACTGAGGCAACTTTGTACAGAAGGAACTTCCATTTTAAATTTTTTCTATTTTAGTTTGTAATTTGAAAGTAAAATGATGTTACAATGAAGAGAAAGTTTTTACAAAACATTCTTTATTAATATCAATCAAGTTTAGTTGATATATATCAGGAAATTCGGTGCAGCTATTATTTCATAGATATTGATCTAAATTATACTGTTTCTAACTATACATTCTCCAATGGCCGTTCTTTCTTCTGTTTTTCCTAATTAAGCCACACAACTATACACGGATCTCTTATTCAAAAGTACTGACTTCAACCAGTTATGTATTTTTTGTTACATTTGTTCCTTAATAAAAATTTAATACTGCAATATACGTATAGTCTACCGAAACGAAACTGCAAGCATTAGTATAACAACTTGAAATAATTGGTCATAAGAAATTTAGAAAATACATTCTCCAATGGCCGTTCATTCTTCATTTTTCCTAATGAAACCACACAACTACACGGATCTCTTATTTCAAATGTAGTTACTTCAACCAGTTATGTATTTTTGTACAGATCAAACCTCAGTCATCCGTCTGAGAGAAAGACATCAGACATACGTAAGCTGGGTCCCACATATTGCATGAGTTAACATGGGTTAACATCCCGATACCAAAAGAAACCTAAGTCACGAGAGAATCATGCAAGGGGTGTGTATGTTACATTTGGGTACGACACAAGCAAGTGTTACTTGGAGGCGCTAAGGCCTGTTAGGGTTAGGGTTTCTAGGGAAAGACTGCATGCATGACACGTGTATACTTAGGTTACCCACATAACAGATGATGCCGCAAGCGCTGGTACGTGAATATGTACCTTGGCGGCTACGCTGTTAAGTCTTTGCAATCCAGGAAAGGGAAGTCCTATGCGCCAGATTACGCTAAGATTGTGTGATAGCGGCGCAAGGACATTCTCCCAGGAACCCTAAGCCTACTAAGAGATGTGGGAGCGTCGCAGAAGTAACCCTAGATACAACCTATAAATAGGGTGGTAAGAACCCTAGCAAGGTACACCATTTTTAAGATTGAAACTGCTTATACACATTAATGTTTTTTAGCCCTTACTGACTTGAGCGTCGGAGTGCAAACGGCCGCTAGGGCGCCCTTTTGTCTTTGCAGGAAAACGTCCTTAAACCTAAGAAGGTTCGATTCTCAAGCGGAGACTGTCGTTCGAGTCACACTACAAAAAATTATGTATAAAGTGGCAGTTTTAATATGGCGGTTATTAATAACTGTCACAAATTTCCGTATAATATGACATTTAACTAACTGTCATAATTATCCTTCAGAATATGTCAGTTTGAACCGCCACAATTATCCGCCTTATTATTTCCAATTATTTTTTTTTAAATTTAGTTTCACTATTCAGGAACCCTAATGTTGTTTTTGAAAACCTCATTTGTGACTTTTCCCTCTCTCCTCCTTTCTCTCTGCGTCGAACCCTAATGAAATCCTGGTCGAAAACTCCTCACGTTAAGCCTTCGTGAAAACCCTCCTTGCGAAACCCTCACCCGCTTCACTCACTAGCGCACCTCATTGTGAAACCCTCACCTACTTCACTCACTCACGTCTTCTCTCTGTTGTTCTTCTCTCTGCCACATCCACCATCTTCTCGCTCTTCTCTCCGCCACTCACCATTTTCTCTCTACCAAATCCACCATCGGCTCCGTTTGAGGTAGAGTTTTTTGAAACAATCCCGTTTTCTCGCTCTTTTTTCACTCTCCACTCTCCATCATCTCTGCAAGTTACTCGTTCGCTTCCTACATTCCCCTGATTCTCCCAAATTTTTGAAAATCCTTTAAAAACCTATTCCCAAAATTCTTTGTTTAACTTATTAATTAGTTAGTTACTAAATTGGTCTTCCTTCGTCACCACAACATGTGGATCCAACCGTCTTCTATTTTCTCTTTCGCAACCGCGTTGTTTTGATTTTCGCTTTTTATTTTTTTTTCTTCTTCATCTAATTGAAGTTTTGTGTGTGGATCTGTTTTACAGCGAGTGCTTTTCTGAATCGGAAGAATCTGATTGTTAGGGTTTGGTATGGGGACAGGAAGTCACCTTCTCGAAGCGAAGGAATGGTTTGCTGAAGAAGGCGAAACAACTTGCGATCTTGTGCGATGCTGAAGTCGGAGTTATGATTTTCTCCAACACCGGAAAACTCTACAATTTCGCTAGCTGCAGGTACACGATTTGTCTATCAATTTATTTTTCTTTTTCTTTTTTTGTGGATGTTGAATGCTGCAGGTACACAATTTGTCTATCAATTTATTTTTCTTTTTCTTTTTTGTGGATGTTGAATGTTATGCTCTACGATTTCACTGTCAAGTTTTGTGCATCGATGTTGAATGTTGTTTCTATTGTAGCTATTCGTAACGATATTATTAAGATATTAGCACATGTTTTATAAGTTTTGAAAAACCGTTTTATAAGATATTATTGGATTCAACTGAGTGACGGGTGTTATTGGGTTATATTCTCTATAGGCATCATTTTTAATAATGTTGGGTTTTTTTGCTGGAGATTATAATTAATATATGTGACAAGATAGTTAATTAATATTATTAGAGTAACAAAAGTGCTTACATAGCTGTGTGTAGTTAAGTACATTGGTGTTTTCTTCAAAGACGCAGTGGGTTTAAAACTATAATAGCTAAGCTGGATGAAAAAAAATAGGGGTGACGAGTAATATTATCAAGTACTGTAGAAGGGGTCCATTGGAAACCACTTGGATCATATTGGGAGTTGAATGAGCTCGTGGGGTTTCTAAAATTGATTCTCCATTGATGAAAAATTGAAATTGCAAATAAGACAATTCAAAGAAATATACTTTAAATTAATGTTTTTTTATTAAATTTTGGGAGTCAAGAAAAGACCGGCTTGTTAGGAATTGGTTGTGTTGTATCCCACCCTGTAAGGATAAGAACGCCAGTTGGATGGTGGCCATTTAAAAAACCAACAGCCTTTGAGCTTTGACTATTTGCAGAACTATTAGGTGACACTTAGGGGAGATTATTCAATTTGGATGCAAAAGTTATGTTAGCTTTTAGAATTTCATGTTAGGTCCATTTGTCAGTTTATAAATAGTGATTTGTAGTGCATAACTAGATTTACGATTATATCATAAGGTTTATTGGGTACTTTTTAAACCTTTGTCAAATTTTGGGGGTTACACAGAGAGGGTTCTTCTTGTTTCATGGGTATTTTGTTTTAAGATTTGTGAAAATTAATTTTAATTCATTGAATATTATTGGTATGAGTATTTTTAAATTCATCTCGTTAATAAATTTTAAATTAAAACGTGTTATGGGAAGAGATTTTTTTATCACCAATATGGGAAGAGAAATTGATTAGAAAGTTTTGACAAATAGACACTTTCACCAAATACTTTTCAATCAGTTCGAAAAAATTCTACTAGTTTAAAACTTGTTTATTCAACTTATTATGTGGTAGATATAATTTGTAGGAAACATATATTGATGTTGAACACTAGTTTGTTCTCTTTCAAGGTTTGTAGAGAAGAGTTAGATAGATCATTTCTTACTAGTACACGGAGATTTATACATTCATGCATTAACTATTTCCCCTTTCAGGAATCATGGAAAGTGTTAACATTAAATTTTGATGTGATACAAATGTTTTATGAGAAGAAACTTAAGGAGATTTAGGGTGCAGAACAATTCTAAAATCATCAATTTGTGTTTTAAGGATGGATTGAAAAGAGAAAATGTTCTCTACCTATTATCAAGTAATTTTTGAATAATTTGTTGATGCCATTGTGTTGGACTGCCAGATTTTATATATTTACAAACTATAAAGTATTACTTGATACCAATAATACTAGTATTGGCCACTGTATTATTTTATTGACTGTTTTACCATTTTTCACAAATTAGGTGCTCGATGCAACTGATAATGAACCTTGGGGTCGTCATGGTACTGCACTGGCAGAGATTTCCCCGGCTACCAAAAAATTGTAAACAACTATCTATCTATCTTTTTTTCCGGTTATATTACTTTTATTGTTTGTTTTTTTGTTTTTGTATTTTGAGAAAATTTCTGATACTTGTTCTACTAAATTATTGCTTCTCTTCTATACTGCTACTGAATGTCAAATGGCCATGAATGTCCTTTGGACAAGACTGGGCGAAACTGGAAAAGATTGGAGATATGTATACAAGGTAATGCCTTCCAAATAATCATGTCATTTCCTAAGATTTTAAGATACAAAGAAAAGGCTTTTTGGAGGTATTTTTTGTGTTGATACATACAATTTGCTTTTCTTTCAATAACTTGAATTATGTTAATTCAGGCGTTAGCGATTATCGAGTATTTGGTAGCACATGGATGTGAACGTGCAGTTGACGACATTATAGAACATACTTTTCATTTTCCAGTAAGGGAAATTCTCTTGTATTTAGCTAATTTCATGCTTGCAATTAACAACTCTGTTGACCAGTAAAATAAAAGAGTATTTTCTGATGTTATCTTAATTTACTTTGGATTGGTTAAGGCACTTTCTAGTTTTGAATATGTTGAGCCAAGTGGGAAGGACGTAGGACTCAATGCAAGGAAAAAGGATGAAAACATTGTGTCCCTTTTGAATGATAGGTATAATATAAGATACATGATGTCAAAAATAAAGTTGCTACAAATCGTGACAAGTAGGTCAAATTTGTCAATATTTTCATCCTAGAATTATCAGGTCAACAAACTACTACAATAGAATGTGTAGTCATAAAATAATTTTCTTATTTTTCTTTTGGGTGCTCAATGTAGGTACATTGGAGTTTCAGAGCAGTGGTAAGTATGGAGGCTTTGGATCTAGAGATGGTGACAGGTTTGGTGATAACAATAGAGACAAGGTGGGATCCTATGATGAAGATTACAGATTGCTTGTATAATGTGCTTCTATAAATTACTATACTTAAAATTTTATTATAATATTGTTTTCATTTATTTTTTAAAAATTGTCAATTAACTTTAAACATATTTTAACTTATTTCAGGCACCGGATGTTGCTAGTGGTGCTCCATCACCAAACCAGAATATAAGATCGAGTGGAAGGAGTAAGACAAATTAGTATTGAGAATTTACTTGTAATATGTTTAGAAAGTGAAACAATTTATATTTTGACAATTTAATTTACTTGTTGTTTGTATTAATTTGACATTATGAACTTTGTTCTTTCAATGAATGAATGAACTCATCTTTTGATTATTATATTTATCAATTTTAATTATATTATGAAACATAATATCAAATTAATTAATATTATAAAATCAAATTATAAAATAGAATTAAATAAATTATTATAAATTTTAAAAATAAAATTAAAGTTTAATTATAATACGAAATTAAATAATATTATGAAATCAAATTATAAAATAAAATTAAATAAATTATTATAAATATTAAAAATAAAATTAAATATTTAATATTCGAATTATGACAGTTATAAAGTGTATTATAAATGTCATACTATACTGTATTAAGTGGCGGTTAAAACTGCCACTATTTACATTAGAATTGGTTTACCCAGCTTTAAAATTACGATATTTATAACTGACGCCAATTACACCCTTAAAATCGCCGCTTTATACAATGCGTAATATGGCGTCTGCTACAACGGTTCTCAATTGACCGCCACATTAAACTTTGTGGCGGCAAGAATTCTGGCAGTACGCGGTACCGCCACAGACGTATAATGCGGCGGTTAAAAACGCCAGTTTTTGCGAAAATAACCGCCGCAATATACACGTTTTTTTGTAGTGTCAACCGGATATTAGGTCAACCGGCGAGAACATTTGGTGCCCATTGTGGGGCTCGATAAAACTAGGTCCCATCCGCAATCGTGCTGAAAGCCACCAGCAACATGAAGAGCACGAGACAAGGATCTGCTGCGCCCTCAGGAGGGGACAACGTCTCCATGCAGCAGCTCATGGAGACCATATGCGCCCTTCAAGAGGCAGTAGCAACGTCCAGAGTCGACCAGGATCATTTCCAGGTTGATCTGGCCAGATCGCAAGCAAACAATGAAGAGCTGCGCATAACCAATGAGGAGCTGCGTAGGAATTTGTAGAACGTAGGAGAACGTATTGTGGATAAGCGAGCCCCGCCGCTGCCAGTTAAGGCTGCCCCCATGTCGTTCTCTCAGGTGATCATGGACACCATGATACTAGCCACGTCCTTGGGCCCGAAGGTCACCTTCACAGGAGTAGAGGACCCTGAAGCGCATATCACGGCGTTCTATACCCAGATGATGCTTTCAGGAGGTTCCGATGTTATGTACTGTAAGCTATTTATGAGTACACTAGCAGGCGTGGCGTTGGACTGGTTCGTCAGTCAACCCGGCAGACACATTACTTCATTCGACCAGTTCTCAACGTTGTTGAGAGAACAGTATATTGTCAACAGTGCTCCCCCTCTGATCTCTTACGATCTCTTTGACTTGTGCAAGTGTTTGTTATCACGAAAACTCTCTTAAAGATATTATACAATGGTTAGACATCTAGAATCTGAATATTTAATTGACCTTAACATGGAACAGGAGGAAATCATAGATATCCTTACTGACAACACCAAGCTACAATAGTGATAATCCATACTCTCATCTTTTATGAAAAATCCTATATTATAAATTACATTCAAAATCATACTATAACTGACATTTAAAACTTGAATTAAAGGTTATAATTATTGACCATTCAAATTTGAAAACAAAATTGGTGACGACTTTTGGTTTAATGCTTAACACAAAAGAGAGAAAGGAAGGCAAATGATATGAGAATGAATATTTCTTTTAGGGTTTTACTGAATTCAATGCATAGGCTCTAAATATATACAAACAGTACACTCATTGGTCTAGCTAAAGAGAGAATTTAAAACAAAAAAAAAACCAATGTACAAAGAGAGGAACCAAAAAAAAATAAAATAAAGACTAAACACTTGTACATGAAAAACAGACAACCACTCACACTTGGATTTTCTCTAAAGAAACACTCTTCTTCTTGTATTTCTCTCTATTGTATTTCTTTTTGTAGTGCATATTACAACTGAGAGAGCATCCTATTTATAGGCTTTAGGAAGTTCTACTAGAAAAAACTTCATTGTATCCTTAAAACCCCACTAACAACATAATTAAAATCCCACTCACAACTTTTGACCTTTCATGTATCCAAACTCTCATTCTACTATTTTCTAGTAACTTCTAATTAACTTAAATGTTTCTACCATCCATCATGTCAATCCTATTCTTTTATTTGTCAAAAAGTATTTTCGGTAGCGTTTTTGGGAAGATATCCGCAACTTGATCCTGACTTGCCACATGCACCAATTCCACACATTCTTTCTTCACATGATCACGGATAAAGTGAAAATGAACGTTAATGTGTTTGCTTCTTTCATTGGGTTCTTTGCCAACTCAATTGCTGATTTGTTGTCAACTTGAATCACGGTTGCAGTTGGTTGTTTTAGCTCCATCTTGCTTAACAAGTTTGTAAGCCATATCGCATGATGTACACACCAAGATGCTGCCACATATTCAGCTTCACTCGTCGATAGCGTCACGATCGATTGCTTCTTTGAAAGCCAAGAAAATATTGTGTTGCCTATAAAGAATACATATCCCGATGTACTTTCTGATCATCTATGTCTCCACACCAATCGCTGTTAGACTAACCCACCAACTTGTAATCTTCTGCTTTCGAGTAGAACAATTCGAGTGATACAGTACCTTGGATGTAACGTAGGACTCGCTTCAACGCCTTCCAATGTGAGAGAATCGGTTCCTCCATGAATCGGCTTATGATGTTGACACTTAATGAAAGATATGACCTCGTGCATGTGAGATAATGAAGGGTTCCTACCAAACTCCGGTATATACTTGCATCGACACGTTCTCCTCCATCGAACTTTGAGAGTTTTGAACCTGGTTCCATTGGTATTGAGATTGGGTTGCAATTTGCCATCTTGTACTTCTTCAAAATCTTTTTTGATACAAAAATACTCGTTTCTTTTTGTCTAACCTCCAAACCAAGGAAAAACTTCATCAATTCCAAATTTGTCATGTCAAATTTTGTCACATTCTGCCTTTAAACTCTTCTATCATCTCATTATTGTTAACCATAAAAATGAGATCATCAACATAAAGAGCAACAAATATCATGTTACCTCCACTGTTCTTTGCCCTAAACCCTAAACTCTAACCCCTAAACCCTAAACACTAAACCTTAAACCCGTAAAGAGCATGCTCGTAAGAACATTGCTTGAACTCGTTCTTCTTGAAGTATGTATCGATACGAGTATTCCATGCCCGTGGTGCTTGTTTCAACCTGTAAAGTGCCTTCTTCAATTTTAGCACCTTCTTCTCTTTTCCAATTTTCATGTACCTAGGTGGTTGTTCGATTTAGACTTCTTCTTCAAGCACACCATTCAAGAAAGCCGACTTGACGTCCATTTGAAATATCAGCCATTTAAATTGAGTCGCTTGGGAAATAAGCAACTGAATCATCTCCATTCTTACAACGGAGCAAACACCTCATCATAGTCAATTCCCTCCTTTTGTTTGTATCCCTTCGCAACGAGTCGTGCCTTGTACCTCTCTATCTCGCCTTGAGCATTCATCTTTTTCTTGAATACCCACTTCACACCAATGGTTTTACTTCCCTCTGGCAATTATGTTAAGTCCCATATGTTGTTGTGGTCAATCGCTTTAATCTCCTCATCCATGGCAGTTTGCCACTTCTTGTCTCGCACCGCCTCTTCAAAGCTGATATTTTCTGCAACTGCCAATAGACATACAAGGTGTACCTCATTAGTCGAATCATACAAATCTTGCTAACTTCGCATTTAAGGTTGTCGTGGTTCATTTTCATCATCAGTAGTTTTGGAATTTATACTTGTCGGTGCAACGACTGATGATTCTCCAACCTCAATCATAACCTTTGAATAATTGTTCCAATCCCACTCGCTTGCTTCATTTATTCCCACATCACGACTCACCATAACCTTTTTGCTTATCGGATCAAAGAGCTTGTATCCTTTTGTCTTCTCATCATACCCAATAAAAATATACCTTTTCCTTTTGTCTTCAAGCTTTGTTCTTCGTCGATCTGGTATATGTGCATAAGCCACACTACCAAACACTTTGAGATGAGAAATTGTCGGCTTTTGTCCGCTCCATGCCTCTTGTGGTGTTTGATCATCTAACTTCACATGTAAACATTGGTTTTGCACATAGATGGCGAATTGCACAACTACCGCCGACAATTCCTTTGGCATCTTTTTCTCTTAAGCATTGATCGAACCATGTAAAGAATGGTCCGGTTCTTCCTCTTGGCCACACCATTTTTTTGAGGAGTGTACGGTGCGGTTAGAAATCGCCTTATGCCTTGCTCCTTGCAATACTTCATGAAAGTCGTCGAAGTATACTCGCCACCTCTATCGAATCGTACAACTTTGATTTGTCTATCAGTTCCCTTTTCCACCATCACCTTGAACTTTTTTAACACCTCAAATGCCTCGGATTTTTCTTTTAGAAAATAAACCCAAGTTTTTTTACGAGAAATCATCGATAAAAGTAATGAAATACCTTTTACCGCTAAAGGATTTTGGAGTAATTGGTCCACATATGTCGATATGAATCAATTTGAGAGGTTTCTTAGCCGAATATTGAGCCTTCTTTGGAAACGAGGTTCTCACATGCTTGCTGAGCACACATTCTTCACAAAATTTTCCCTCGTAGTCCATGTTGGGTAGCCTGTGCACCATATTCTTCTTCCCTAACTCTTTTAAACCATAATGATGTAGGTGACCAATGATAAAGATGCAATAGCGATGCCTTATCTTCAATGTTGACTTCCAAACATTTTTCTAGTATGCTTCTTAAATTCAACTTGTACATCTGATTCCTTGTCGTCTCGATTAGAGCAACCAAACGCCCTTGCTTCTTCTTCAAGTGTAGTAGCAGATCTTTTAAAAATATCGAGTAACCTTTCTCCGTGAGTTGCCCTATACTCAAAATGTTGGTCATGAGGTCTGGTACGTAATAAACATCTTGGAGTGACCCAATTAGCCATCTTTTTGTAAGTAGCGAACCTTACCTCGACCTTTGACCTCCACATTTGATGCATCTCCAAATGACACATGACCATCTTCAATCTTTTGCATCTCTTTGAATAGGTAATTGTGAGCGCACATGTGGTTGCTTGCTCCCGAGTCGAGGTTCCACAGAGTGTCACTATTAATGTTGACTTCATCTTGAGCCATCAAGAGAACACCTTCATTCGTTTCATCTTCCAAGGCTAGGTTGGTGGTCTCTTCTATCTTTATATCGCATCAACAATCTTTAGCAAAATGCCCCACTTTATCACAATTATAACATTTGTCGGAGTTGCAATCCTTCGTATAGTGACCCTATTTGTGACATTTGTAGCACTCGATGTTGGAGTAACTTGATCGTCTGCCTTTTCCTCGACCACGTCCTCTTCAACGCCAATTTGGTTGGCTCGACTGTTCCTTCTCCTTATAGTACCCTGCATGACTGCTGCCTTTACCACCTTGACCGTTTCCACAATTTCCACATCATGTCCTCTACTTTGAGAATTTTGATGATAGAGTACGTTTTCGTTTTTTATCGACGCCTTGGTTTGAAGTACTTGCTCGAGTCTTTCCTCCTTCTTCTTCTTCTTTCGTTGCTCGTGTGCCTCGAGAAAACCAGCGAACTCGTCGACTGTGAGGGTCGTTAGGTCCTTTGACTCTTCTATCGCACACACAATGCTCTCAAAATTGTCGGTTAATGTTCTCAAAATCTTCTCCACAACTCATGCATCAGTCAACGTTTCACCATTTCGGTTGAGTTGATTGACCACAGTCTGTATTTGCGCTATGTAGTCAGATACACTTTATGAATCCATCATCTTCATGCTCTCCAACTCATCACGAAGAGTTTGTAGACGCACTTGCTTGACTCGGTCGGCTCCTTTGAACACCTTTTTTAAGATGTCCCACGCTTCTTTTGATGTAGTTGCATTAACAATCTTCTCAAAGCTCGACTCATCAACCGCTCGGAACAACATGGATAGTGTCGCCTTATCTTTTGATCGCATCTCTTTCAATGCCTTGGTTTGAGCCGTCGTATAACCCGCAGTATTTATTGGTTCTTCGAAACCTTCTTCGACCACCTCCCTCGCATCTTGATAACCGAGAAGAGGTTTCATTTGAATGCTCTAGTTATCATATTTGGTCGTCTTCGTTAACCGTGGTAGCGGTATTTGACCCGTCACATTTGCCATTGATTCTTGATAACAAATTGAAAAACAGACAACCACTCACACTTGGATTTTCTCAAAAGAAACACTTTTCTTCTTGTATTTCTCTCTATTGTATTTCTTTCTATGGTGCATATTACAACTGAGAGAGCATCCTATTTATAGGCTTTAGGAAGCTCTTTTAGAAAAATCTTCATTATGGCCTTAAAATCCCACTAACAACATAATTAAAATCTCACTCACAACTTTTGACCTTTCACATATCCAAACTCTCATTCTACTATTTTCTAGTAACTTCTAATTTTAAAAACCACAAATTACATTTAAAGTTTATTCAACAGTACAACGAAAAATGACAAAGAATTGAGCAAAGACAAAAAAAAAATGATATTAGCCTTCTTCTAGAAGCCTTGTGTGTATATCTTTTATAAAAATCACCTTACAAATGTTTTCACTAAGCCACTACCCGTCACCAAGTTCAAGTTCTTAAAAAAGAATGAACGTAGTTTGCAATCCTTAAAGCAAACAAGATCATCATGTATTGCACGTAAGTTTATGTTCCTTCTTTCAATTGGATGAGGAAATATATAAATTATTGATAATCCTTCACGTTGGTTCTAGTAATATATTGTTGTTCTTCCAATGCTAAGAAACATGTGTTCTATAAATGCCTTGAATTTCATCGGACAGCCACGTTTTGCTTTTATTTTACAGCGAGAAACCCTGCTTATACTGGGTGAAGTTAATATTTGCAATCTAAAAAAGAGAAAACATAGAGGGGCCTTTTGATTAGTTGAACTCGTTGTCATTAAACAAATAAAAAGAAGCAAACATGTTATTCTTAGTGTGTTTCCTATTACTCAAAAAGGAGTTATGTTTACAAATTGAGAAGATGCCTATGAAAAAATGGCTCTTCAATTCTGTGTCAGACTTCTATAATACAAAACTTAATGCCTATTCAAGTGTGAAGTTGTGCTTTGGAAGACATCTTCACTGCAAGGAATCGTAAGACCACCCATGGGATGATCATATCCAAACTCTTCCTCTGCTTCACTCAACATGTCCTGGAATGAAGGTTGGCTCAAGTATGATATGGGGATCACAAATCGCTTCATTTTCTCTCCAACGTACACTGCAAGATAACCCTTTGGCACCTCCATACCCTTAGAAGATGTTTGGTTTGCTGCGAATGATGTCCTTCTGATACTAGGTAAACGAAAGCCCATTCTTGTGTTGTATATTTGCTCAGACTTGATAACAAAATGGTATGAAAAGAGCTTGAGAGCTGAGGCTTATGAATTTTGTTTCTTCAAGATGTGAATGATTTGTGTTGGTTCCAAAATGCTTGTAACCGTGAATATATATAGATAGAGCTTATGTAAGAAGGGTACTTGAATTATTGGTGAAAGATTATGAGATAATAATGATGGGAGCAACTGAGAGACAAGGGCATGTGGTAATGTCTAAGAGGACTCTCACATGTATAGGCAAAATGAAAATGTAGTGGCATGATGTTGACATTGATTATGCATGGATAGGACTGCCAGCTTCGTTTATGGAAGTTCAGATGTCAGTTTTCAAGACTATGGTTCATATATAGTGTCGCATGAACTTGTATTGAATTTCACTTCTCTTCTTACCTCCATTTAAATTTGAGAAAACTCACGGTTTAGACATTGGTTTCTCTTCTCTTATACAAGTGGGTACGTGATTGACATCAATAGCTGTCATTTATTAATGAGATGTCCAAGCATGTCCATCATTGAAAGAGCTATAGAGTAGGATAATCAATGAACAAGCATTTGGTTTGACCTTTCTTGATGTCTTTAACTTGAAGTGGATAAATGTGTTAGCCATAATATCAAAAGCATGTCCATCATTGAAATTCCTACCCTTTTGAAGCCATCGCTAAGACAACACCATGTGATCCCTGTGTTTTGGTAGACTCCTTTGTAGAATTCAAGAATCTCAAACAAGTTATCACAGTATATTATTTGTTGCGTGGAGGAATGTAATGTTACGGGTTTCCGCATAACAAGTATTACGAGACAAAGATCATTTAGGGGATTGAAGTTCCAATAGGCTTTCTTGCAATTTATGTTGGAGATAAGATGAAACGGTTTTTTATTCCATTATCTTAGATGAACCAACCTTTATTTCAAGAGTTACTTTATAAGGCAGAAGAAGAAGAAGAATTCATATATGATCATCGGACGGGTGGTCTTCCAGTTCCATGCCGAAAGGATGGGTTCTTAAATGTCATCTGTCATTTAAATTTGCTGCTAATTATGCCAATGGAGACTGAGATAGATATTCTTATGTGATACAATTGTAAAGAAGTCAGTTTTTGTTATTCTAAAGATATAGTTGGAAGATCTCACATCAATTAAATTAAAGATTGAGTAAATTTAGAGTATATAAGTGAAGGTAATTCTCATTAAAGATTGAAGGTTGTTAACTAAAAAAAAAAAAAAGTGCAATACAACATATTTTTAAACCACTTTTAGCTTAGCCGAGTCTTAGTGAATTATACAACAGTTTCATCCCATGAAGATCTTATCCATCAACCTCTAATAAGTTGCACCAGTGTTCTTTAGCTCGAAGGACATAACCTCGTAATAATAGTAAAAATTCGTTTTTTCTTTGTCTCTTAGATGCATGCGAATCTTGTTATACCCAAATTATGCATCCAAGAAAATCAAAACTCAATGTTTGGTTGCCTTATCCACCAATCGTCAATGCTAGGCAATGGATATGGTTCCTTCATGCAGGGCTTGTTTAGGTTAGTGTGGTTCGTGCACATCCACCACTTTCTATTCGACTTCTGAACCTTTGCAAGCCAAGTGGTGTATTGGGCCTCTTGTATGAATCCGGCTTTAAGCATTTTCTCATCCTCAGCTCCACTGGGTCAAGAGCATCAAATGATGACTCTTCTTATTTCTCTTGTATAGTTTAGTAGGTGTGGATATTAAATAAAAGTGTGAATAGTATAGAGGGTGTAGACGCACTTAAGGAGGTGCTGAAAATAGGATGTTTATCACACTTATCTCATGACTAGTTAGGCGCCGATTGGAGTGTTCATTTGGAGGGAACTTTGAATTTCTTTTGCTTTTCATTTCAGCCCTCTCCTATTATAAATAGAGAGGTTAGGCTCTTGTAAATTCATAATTTGATAATTGATTAAGAGAAACTCTACTCAGTTTGAGAGAGAAATTTGTGAGATTTGATCTCCTTTCCATAGTCTCATCTTGTGTGCTTTTGGAGAGCTACAAGTGGCGGTTTCCCACACTCATCTTGGAGCTCCATCACCAAGTGGCGTGTTCATCTCCAATTCCATTCTAACCGGTGTTCAACCATCTAAGTTTCCTTCCTTTCATCTCTATTTTCCATTTTCATTCGGTAGTTTAGTCTCTTGTGTTGTGTTCTTCAATTTCTGTCGTTTATACTTGTGTTAGGTGTTGTTCTTAAGTTTTCAATCGGTACAGTTTGTTCCTTTGCCAATTTCAATCGGTGCATTCTGTACCTTTGTTCATTTCATTCGGTAGAACTCATTCTTGATTCAATTTTGTACTTAGAGTTTAATGTTCATTTGGCATTTGTATTTGATTCTTTGTGTTGTTATGGATTCAATGTGGAATGACACTCAATCTTGAGTTTGGATCATCTATTAGAAGGCTTTGTACTTCAATGATGACTCCTTAAGTTCCTCCACTTTGTTCCTATTTGTTGATCCTTCTTGTATTCATATGTTGAAAAGTGTCCTATGATCAATCCAACTCATATCATGTGGTATCTAGAGCTTAGGTTATGTGCAAAAAAAAAAATTTAGTTGCTGGACACTTTAATTCTATTTTTGTATTAGATGATTCTGTTTTATCTTTATTTGAGTATTTCTTGCTGTTTTTAATTGTTGTTAAAAGCTTTCTCGCGAGATAGATTTGTTCCTCCACACTTTAGGAAAGACCTATTGTTGAAACTCCAAAGGTTTCATCAAGGCACGCTAAGTGTGGATGATTATTTTAAAGAACTCGACACGCTTTTAGTTAAAGTTAATATGAATGAGAGTGAAGATGCTAAGATGGCTAGATTTGTTAGTGGTCTTAGAAGGGACATTCAAGATGTGGTAGGGCTTCAAGAATATTCTTCTTTACAAGCTTTAGTTCACCTTGCTAGTAAAGTTGAATCTCAAATTGCAAGGAAAAATGCTCTCAAAAATTCTTCTAATGATGGCTACTACCACTCTTCTTGGAAAAACAAAAATAAATCTTTTTCAAAGTTTCCTTCTAAAGATTCTAATTCTTCTACTTCCATTCCCACGCCTAAATCACCTACTAAATCGTCTAGTAAGAAATGTTTTAAATGCTTAGGCTATGGACATATTGCTTCTAATTGCCCTTCTAAACGAAATATGTATATGGATGATGGGGTTGTGGTTAGTGAGCATGAGTCCGAAAACTCTAGACGTTCCTCACCTTCTAGATCCCCAAGTGAGCATGAGAGTGAAAGTCCACATGAAGGTGACCTATTAGTGATAAGACGAATGCTTGGACAAGTTTTGAAACCCTTTGATGAAAGTCAAAGAGAAAATATTTTTCATACAAGATGTCTTATTAATGATAGGTTATGCTCTTTAATTGTGGATGGGGAAAGTTGTGCTAATGTGGCAAGCACAAGAGTGGTAGATAAGCTTGGATTGTCTACCATCTCTCATGCCAAGCCCTACAAATTACAATGGTTAAGTGAGGTAGGTGAGATTATTGTTAACAAGCAAGTCGTTATTGCATTTTCTATTGGTAAATATAAAGACGAGGTCTTGTATGATGTTGTACCAATGGAAGCCACACATATTCTTTTAGGTAGGCCATGGCAATTTGATAGAAAAGTTTTTCATGATGGCTTTACCAGCAAAATTTCTTTTAACTTCCATGGACACAAGGTCATACTTAAATCTCTCTCTCCAAAGGAAGTCCGTGAGGACCAAGTTAAAATGAGAGAAAAGAGAGAGAAAATGATAAAAAAAAAGTTTCAAGAGAAGTCTTCTCATGTCCACACAACAAATAAAAAAGGTAATAGTTGCTCAAAAGCCTATTTTTTTAGCTATTCCTAGGATTATTGATTGTAAGTTGGCTAAGGATAGTCCCACGTGTTTGAATAACTTGGTAAAGGAATATGAAGACGTGTTTCAAGATCCTCCTAAAGGCTTACCACCTCTAAGAGGGATTGAACATCAAATCGACTTCATGCGCGGGGTTTCTTTACCAAATCGTCCAGCATATAGGACCAATCCCAAAGAGGCTAAAGACATTCAAGAACAAGTTGAAGGTTTAATTGCTAAGAGGTGGGTACAAGATAGCATGAGCCCATGTGCTATGACTATCATACTTGTCCCTAAAAAAGATGGGACATGGAGGATGTGTACGGATTGTCGCGCTATAAATAACATTACCATCAAGTATAAGCATCCCATCCTTAGGTTAAACGACTTGTTGGATGAATTGTTTGGGTCTAAAATATTTTCCAAAATTGATCTTAAGAGTGGTTACAATCAAATTCGTATTAAACAAGGTGATGAATGGAAAACCGCTTTTAAGACCAAATTTGGCTTATATGAGTGGTTAATCATGCCTTTTGGCTTGACTAATGCTCCTAGTACCTTCATGTGACTCATGCATCATGTTTTAAGAACATTCAAATTTGTTGTAGTTTATTTTGATGATATCCTTATATATAGCTTTTCTTTAGAAGATCATGAGTCACATGTTAGGCAAGTCTTAAAAACTCTTAGGAAAGAGAAGTTATATGCTAATCATGCTAAATGTTTCTTTGCATTATATCATATAGACTTCCTAGGGTTTTTCGTAAATTATAAAGGGGTGCATGTAGATCAAACGAAAGTTGCAGCAATTCAACATTGGCCTACACCCACCAATGTGAATGGGTACGAAGCTTTCATGGCCTTGCTAGTTTTTATAGAAGGTTTGTGAATGACTTTAGTACAATTTCCGCACCATTGAATGCTATAGTAAAAAAGGATGTGGTTTTTAAGTGGGGACAAGAGGAAGAAAAAGCTTTTATAACTTTGAAGGAAAGATTGACAAAAGTCCCCATCTTGGCCTTTCCTAACTTTACTAAAACATTTGAAATAGAATGTGATGCCTCCAATATAGGAATTAGGGTTGTCCTCCTTCAAGAGGGCCACCCCATAGCTTATTTTAGTGAGAAACTCAAAGGGAATCATATCAATTACTCCACTTATGATAAAGAACTTTATTCTCTTGTTCAAGCTTTGCAAAATTGGCAACATTATCTTTTTTCAAAGGAATTTGTGATCCATAGTGATCATGAGTCCCTTAAATATTTGAAAACCCAAAGCAAGCTTAATAAGAGACATGCTAAGTGAGTGGAGTTTATTGAGCAGTTTCCTTATGTGATCAAATATAAACAAGGTAAAATTAATGTGGTTGTCGATGCTCTTTCAAGAAGATAAACCTTGTTAAATGCTTTGGATATTCAATATTTAGGATTTGATCACATAAAGGAACTCTATATAGTGATGACTTAGATTTCTCTCTAATCTTTCAAGAGTGTTCCAAGGGAGGTCACAAAGACTTTTTCTTAGATAATGGTTTTCTTTTTCAAGGAAAAAGACTTTGTGTGCCCCAAGGATCTATAAGACAATCTCTTGTTAGAGAGGCTGATGAGGGTGGGCTTATGGGACATTTTAGGTCCACTAAGACTTTAGAAACATTGCATGAACATTTCTTTCGAAATGAGCATCATTTAATATATTCAATGGATTAGTTAGCTAGATTTATTGGTCATGATCCTCATTAAAATAAGAAGGGATACTCAACATCATTAAACAAATAAAAAGAAGAAAAAATGTTACTACAATCGCATTTTTCCTATTACTAAAAAGGAGTTATGTTAACAAATTGAGAAGATGCCTATGACAAAATGGCTCTTCAATTATGTGTCAGACTTCTATAGTACAAAACTTAATGCCTATTCAAGTGTGAAGTTGTGCTTCGGAAGACATCTTCACTGCAAGGAATCGTAAGACCACCCATGGGATGATCATATCCAAACTCTTCCTCTGCTTCACTCAACATGTCCTGGAATGAAGGTTGGCTCAATGTATGATATGGGGATCACAAATCGCTTCATTTTCTCTCCAACGTCCACTGCAAGATAACCCTTTGGCACCTCCATACCCTTAGAAGATGTTTGGTTTGCTGCGAATGATGTCCTTCTGATACTAGGTAAACGAAAGCCCATTGTTGTGTTGTATATTTGCTCAGACTTGATAACAAAATGGTATGAATAGAGCTTGAGAGCTGAGGCTTATGAATTTTGTTGCTTCAGGATGTGAATGATTTGTGTTGGTTCCAAAATGCTTGTAACCGTGAATATATATATAGATAAAGCTTATGTAAGAAGGGTACTTGAATTATTGGTGAAAGATTATGAGATAATAATGATGGGAGCAACTGAGAGACAAGGGCATGTGGTAATGTCTAAGAGGACTCTCACATGTATAGGCAAAATGAAAATGTAGTGGCATGATGTTGACATTGATTATGCATGGATAGGACTGCCAGCTTCGTTTATGGAAGTTCAGATGTCAGTTTTCAAGACTATGGTTCATATATAGTGTCGCATGAACTTGTATTGAATTTCACTTCTCTTCTTACCTCCATTTAAATTTGAGAAAACTCACGGTTTAGACATTGGTTTCTCTTCTCTTATACAAGTGGGTACGTGATTGACATCAATAGCTGTCATTTATTAATGAGATGTCCAAGCATGTCCATCATTGAAAGAGCTATAGAGTAGGATAATCAATGAACAAGCATTTGGTTTGACCTTTCTTGATGTCTTTAACTTGAAGTGGATAAATGTGTTAGCCATAATATCAAAAGCATGTCCATCATTGAAATTCCTACCCTTTTGAAGCCATCGCTAAGACAACACCATGTGATCCCTGTGTTTTGGTAGACTCCTTTGTAGAATTCAAGAATCTCAAACAAGTTATCACAGTATATTATTTGTTGCGTGGAGGAATGTAATGTTACGGGTTTCCGCATAACAAGTATTACGAGACAAAGATCATTTAGGGGATTGAAGTTCCAATAGGCTTTCTTGCAATTTATGTTGGAGATAAGATGAAACGGTTTTTTATTCCATTATCTTAGATGAACCAACCTTTATTTCAAGAATTACTTTATAAGGCAGAAGAAGAAGAATTATTCATATATGATCATCGGACGGGTGTTCTTCCAGTTCCATGCCGAAAGGATGGGTTCTTAAATGTCATCTGTCATTTAAATTTGCTGCTAATTATGCCAATGGAGACTGAGATAGATATTCTTATGTGATACAATTGTAAAGAAGTCAGTTTTTGTTATTCTAAAGATATAGTTCGAAGATCTCACATCAATTAAATTAAAGATAGAGTAAATTTAGAGTATATAAGTGAAGGTAATTCTCATTAAAGATTGAAGGTTGTTAAACCACTTTTAGCTTAGCCGAGTCTTAGTGAATTATACAACAGTTTCATTTCCATGAAGATCTTATCCATCAACCTCTAATAAGTTGCACCGGCGTTCTTTAGCCCAAGGGACATAACCTCGTAATAATAGTAAAAATTCGTTTTTTCTTTGTCTCTTAGATGCATGCGAATCTGGTTATACCCAAAGTATGCATCCAAGAAACTCAAAACTCAATGTTTGGTTGCTTTATCCACCAATCGTCAATGCTAGGCAATGGATATGGTTCCTTCATGCAGGGCTTGTTTAGGTTAGTGTAGTTCGTGCACATCCACCACTTTCTGTTCGACTTCTGAATCTTTGCAAGCCAAGTGGTGTATTGGGCCTATTGTATGAATCCGGCTTTAAGCAGCTTCTCATCCTCAGCCCCACTGGGTCAAGAGCATCAAATGATGACTCTTCTTATTTCTCTTGTATAGTTTAGTAGGTGTGGATATTAAATAAAAGTGTGAATAGTATAGAGGGTGTAGACGCACTTTAGGAGGTGCTGAAAATAGGAAGTTGATCACACTTATCTCATGACTAGTTAGGCGCCGATTGGAGTGTTCATTTGGAGGGAACTTTGAATTTCATTTGCTTTTCATTTCAGCCCTCTCCTATTATAAATAGAGAGGTTAGGCTCTTGTAAATTCATAATTTGATAATTGATTAAGAGAAACTCTACTCAATTTGAGAGAGAAATTTGTGAGATTTGATCTCCTTTCCATAGTCTCATCTTGTGTGCTTTTGGAGAGCTACAAGTGGCGGTTTCCCACACTCATCTTGGAGCTCCATCACCAAGTGGCGTGTTCATCTCCAATTCCATTCTAACTGGTGTTCAACCATCTAAGTTTCCTTCCTTTCATCTCTATTTTCCATTTTCATTTGGTAGTTTAGTCTCTTGTGTTGTCGTTTATACTTGTGTTAGGTGTTGTTCTTAAGTTTTCAATCGGTACAGTTTGTTTCTTTGGCAATTTCAATCGGTGCATTTTGTACCTTTGTTCATTTCATTCGGTAGAACTCATTCTTGATTCAATTCTGTACTTAGAGTTTCATGTTGATTTGGCATTTGTGTTTGATTCTTTGTGTTGTTATGGATTCAATGTGGAATGACACTCAATCTTGAGTTTGGATCATCTATTTGAAGGCTTTGTACTTCAATGATGACTCTTTAAGTTCCTCCACTTTGTTCCTATTTGTTGATCCTTCTTGTATTCATATGTTGAAAAGTGTCCTATGATCTATCCAACTCATATCATGTGGTATCTAGAGCTTAGGTTATGTGCAAAAAAAAAAAAAACTTAGTTGTTGGACACTTTAATTCTGTTTTTGTATTAGATGATTATGTTTTTTCTTTATTTGAGTATTTCTTGCTGTTTTAAATTGTTGTTAATTCATTGTGCTTGAGTCATTTTCATTTTTGAATCCCTACATGTTTTGTCAAGTCATGTTTCTCCTAATATGTCAACAATTCTTTGTAGTACTTTTCTTGTAATTTTAGTTGCTTGATTTTGTTTTTATGAATTGAGTACAGTTTTTGTGTTTCTGTTTTTTATCCTTTGGTGCATTTTCTTTTTAGTTTTGAGTTCATGCTTGTGTATTAGATCTATACAAGTTCTTAAACATCAATTCTATTGTGTCTTTTGAAGTTCTTAATTCTGTTTTTTATTCCAATATAGGTTTCTCTGTTTTTCTTAAAAACGTGCTGACTTTTTGGTTTATCAAAATTTTTGTGGTTAATGGAAACTTCTGAAATTATGGACTTAAATAGTTTGAGGAGTTACAAAAGATTGAAAAAAAGAAGTATAGCAAAATTCAATATACAAAAAAAATGATAAATGAAATATGTATAGTGTGCAATCCTGGCACGGAAAATACGGTAAAGAGGCAGTGATTTTAAAAAATTTATCACAATTAATTTGCTTACTGTTTTTGAGTGTTTCCAGTGCCAATTTTTAGAAAACATCTTGAATTTACAGTGGTTAAAAATTCACATTCCAGTTCGCTTTATACAGTTCCAGTTAAATATTTTAAGTCAGGCACAGATTTTACACAAATTCCAGTAGCACTGTTTTTTTGTTTTTCTTCATCTATTCTTGTACTATTCTTTAGGATTCCTTTATGTGCTATCCTTTCATTGTGTGCCTTAATTTTCTTGCTTGTCTTTTATTTCGTATTCTCTCCACGTTTTGTCATATATTGCATTCTGTTTTGGTTTAGCTTTTCTTGCTTATACCTTTTCTTGCTTGTCTTTTTGTTTCTTCTAAGTTTTGTGGTGAATTGTTCTTAAGTGAGTGTGGTTTGCTTTGGCATATTTCACTTGAAGCTCATCCAACCCACAAGAGAGGCTTGGTTAAGGAAAGAACAATTTCTTGGAGTGGTTTGAGTACATTCTTTTGGCCTTTTACAGCAAGCTTTCCTTTGCTTTATTTTTGCTAACAAGCTTTTTTAATTGTTTGTTTCTGTTTTTGTGCTTTTTATTATCATGGATAATTTTTCTAGTGGAGACTCCTCCAAACCTTACTCACCTCAAAAGGCAGCTCTCATTGAAGATTTAAAGAATGCTAGACAATCAAATGCACAATATCTTGACATGATGAGACAAATGGAGGCAAGGCTCCAAAGCTTAGAGCTGGCCCATGAAGAAAATCATCAAAACTGAGAGAGAAGACAACATCATAGAAATTCTTCAAGGACTTCTCACAACTCTCATGGATATCATGAAGGCACCGAACGGAGGAGGCACC
Source organism: Phaseolus vulgaris (assembly GCF_000499845.2). Taxonomy (NCBI): domain Eukaryota; kingdom Viridiplantae; phylum Streptophyta; class Magnoliopsida; order Fabales; family Fabaceae; genus Phaseolus; species Phaseolus vulgaris. The sequence continues at coordinate 6,805,393 of NC_023754.2, read as the reverse complement.
ATGCTCATGAAGGAAGGCGCCAACATATGGCTACGCCTTATTTACCTTGTGTAAAATTGCCTAGTTTTAGTGGTGAGGGAGATCTTAATGTGTACTTAGGGAGGGAAGCTAAGGTTGAGCAAATCTTTCATGTACATGGGGTCTTAGATGATCAAAGGGTTAGACTAACATCTTTAGAATTCTTAGAGTATGCCATGCAATGGTGGCATCACACTCTCATGGACATTGGGCTAAACAAGAGGTCGTCTGTGGTCTCTTGGAACGATTTAAAAGCTTGCTTGCGAGATAGATTTGTTCCTCCACACTTTAGGAAAGACCTATTGTTGAAACTCCAAAGGTTTCATCAAGGCACGCTAAGTGTGGATAATTATTTTAAAGAACTCGACACGCTTTTAGTTAAAGTTAATATGAATGAGAGTGAAGATGCTAAGATGGCTAGATTTGTTAGTGGTCTTAGAAGGGACATTCAAGATGTGGTAGAGCTTCAAGAATATTCTTCTTTACAAACTTTAGTTCACCTTGCTAGCAAAGTTGAATCTCAAATTGCAAGGAAAAATGCTTTCAAAAATTCTTCTAATGATGGCTACTACCACTCTTCTTGGAAAAACAAAAATAAATCTTTTTCAAAGTTTCCTTCTAAAGATTCTACTTTCAAACCAAGAGATTCTAAGCCTTCTACTTCCATTCCCACGCCTAAATCACCAACTAAATCGTCTAGTAAGAAATGTTTTAAATGCTTAGGCTATGGACATATTGCTTCTAATTGCCCTTCTAAAGGAAATATGTATATGCATGATGGGGTAGTGGTTAGTGAGCATGAGTCCGAAAACTCTAGACGTTCCTCACCTTCTAGATCCCCAAGTGAGCATGAGAGTGAAAGTCCACATGTAGGTGACCTATTAGTGATAAGACGAATGCTTGGACAAGTTTTGAAACCCTTTGATGAAAGTCAAAGAGAAAATATTTTTCATACAAGATGTCTTATTAATGACAGGTTATGCTCTTTAATTGTGGATGGGGAAAGTTGTGCTAACGTGGCAAGCACAAGAGTGGTAGATAAGCTTGGATTGTCTACCATCTATCATGCCAAGCCCTATAAATTACAATGGTTAAGTGAGGTAGGTGAGATTATTGTTAACAAGCAAGTCCTCATTGCATTTTCTATTGGTAAATATAAAGATGAGGTCTTGTGTGATGTTGTACCAATGGAAGTCACACATATTCTTTTAGGTAGGCCATGGCAATTTGATAGAAAAGTTTTTCATGATGGCTTTACCAACAAAATTTCTTTTAACTTCCATGGACACAAGGTCATACTTAAGTCTCTCTCTCCAAAGGAAGTCCATGAGGACCAAGTTAAAGTGAGAGAAAAGAGAGAGAAAATGATAAAAAAAAAGTTTCAAGAGAAGCCTTCTCAAGTCCACACAACAAATCAAAAAGGTAATAGTTGCTCAAAAGCCTATTTTTTTAGCTATTCCTAGGATTATTGATTGTGAGTTGGCTAAGGATAGTCCCACGTGTTTGAATAACTTGGTAAAGGAATATGAAGACGTGTTTCAAGATCCTCCTAAAGGCTTACCACCTCTAAGAGGGACTGAACATCAAATTGACTTCATGCGCGGGGTTTCTTTACCAAATCGTCCAGCATATAGGACCAATCCCAAAGAGGCTAAAGAGATTCAAGAACAAGTTGAGGGTTTAATTGCTAAGAGGTGGGTACAAGATGGCATGAGCCCATGTGCTATGCCTGTCATACTTGTCCCTAAAAAAGATGGGACATGGAGGATGTGTACGGATTGTCGCGCTATAAATAACATTACCATCAAGTATAAGCATCCCATCCCTAGGTTAAACGACTTGTTTGATGAATTGTTTGGGTCTAAAATATTTTCCAAAATTGATCTTAAGAGTGGTTACAATCAAATTCGTATTAAACAAGGTGATGAATGGAAAACCAATTTTAAGACCAAATTTGGCTTATATGAGTGGTTAGTCATGCCTTTTGGCTTGACTAATGCTCCTAGTACCTTCATGTGACGCGTGCATCATGTTTTAAGAGCATTCATTGGCAAATTTGTTGTAGTTTATTTTGATGATATCCTTATAATTAGCTTGTCTTTAGAAGATCATGAGTCACATGTTAGGCAAGTCTTAGAAACTCTTAGGAAGGAGAAGTTATATGCTAATCATGCTAAATGTTTCTTTGCATTATATCATATAGACTCCTTAGGATTTGTTGTAAATTATAAAGGGGTGCATGTAGATCAAACGAAAGTTGCAGCAATTCAACATTGGCCTACACCCACCAATGTGAATGGGTACGAAGCTTTCATGGCCTTGCTAGTTTTTATAGGAGGTTTGTGAAAGACTTTAGTAAAATTTCCGCACCATTGAATGCTATAGTAAAGAAGGATGTGGTTTTTAAGTGGGGACAAGAGGAAGAAAAAGCTTTTATAACTTTGAAGGAAAGATTGGCTAAAGTCCCCATCTTGGCCCTTCCTAACTTTACTAAAACATTTGAAATTGAATGTTATGCCTCCAATATAGGCATTAGGGTTGTCCTCCTTCAAGAAGTCCAACCCATAGCTTATTTTAGTGAAAAACTCAAAGGGAATCATATCAATTACTCCACTTATGATAAAGAACTTTATGCTCTTGCTCGAGCTTTACAAAATTGGCAACATTATCTTTTTTCCAAAGGAATTTGTGATCCATAGTGATCATGAGTCCCTTAAATATTTGAAAAGCCAAAGCAAGCTTAATAAGAGACATGCTAAGTGAGTGGAGTTTATTGAGCAGTTTCCTTATGTGATCAAATATAAACAAGGTAAAATTAATGTGGTTGTCGATGCTCTTTCAAGAAGATATACCTTGTTAAATGTTTTGGATATTCAATATTTAGGATTTGATCACATAAAGGAACTCTATAGTGATGACCTAGATTTCTCTCTAATCTTTCAAGAGTGTTCCAAGGGAGGTCACAAAGATTTTTTCTTACATAATGGTTTTCTTTTTAAAGGAAAAAGACTTTGTGTGCCCCAAGGATCTATAAGACAATCTCTTGTTAGAGAGGCTCATGAAGGTGGGTTTATAGGACAATCTCTTGTTAGAAACATTGCATGAACATTTCTTTTGAATTGACCATCATTTAATATATTCAATGGATTAGTTAGCAAGATTCATTGGTAATGATCCTCATTAAAATAAGAAGGGATTCTCAACATCATTAAACAAATAAAAAGAAGAAAAAATGTTACTATAATCGCATTTTTCCTATTACTCAAAAAGGAGTTATGTTAACAAATTGAGAAGATGCCTATGACAAAATGGCTCTTCAATTCTGTGTCAGACTTCTATAATACAAAACTTAATGCCTATTCAAGTGTGAAGTTGTGCTTCGGAAGACATCTTCACTGCAAGGAATCGTAAGACCACCCATGGGATGATCATATCCAAACTCTTCCTCTGCTTCACTCAACATGTCCTGGAATGAAGGTTGGCTCAAGTATGATATGGGGATCACAAATCGCTTCATTTTCTCTCCAACGTACACTGCAAGATAACCCTTTGGCACCTCCATACCCTTAGAAGATGTTTGGTTTGCTGCGAATGATGTCCTTCTGATACTAGGTAAACGAAAGCCCATTGTTGTGTTGTATATTTGCTCAGACTTGATAACAAAATGGTATGAAAAGAGCTTGAGAGCTGAGGCTTATGAATTTTGTTGCTTCAGGATGTGAATGATTTGTGTTGGTTCTAAAATGCTTGCAACGGTGAATATATATAGATAAAGCTTATGTAAGAAGGGTACTTGAATTATTGGTGAAAGATTATGAGATAATAGTCATGGGCCAACTGCTAGACAAGGGCATGTGGTAATGTCCATAGGACTCTTAAAAGTATATGTGTGAAAAAAACAATCTAATGCGCCATGACATTGACACTTATTTGGCGAGAGGAATTTCATTTCTGGAAGTTGAAATGGTTGTTCTCAAATTTGCCAGACACAGAAAGAGTGTGGTTCATAGGGCACCGTGAACATGCGTTCAATATTGCTTCTCTTCTAACCTCCAATTCAATTTAGTCTACACATGGCGATGCATGTGAGATGTCTAAAGCATGTCGATCATTGAAATAGTTGTAGCATCATAACTCATGAATAAGCATTGCTTTCAATTTTAATTTGAAGGGGGTAAATCTGTTGGCCATAATCTAAAAAGGCGGGGTAAGTAGTCCCATTGAATTGCCAAGTCCTTGAAGGAGATATTTAAGACAACACCTTGTGATCTTGTCTCTTGGTTGAATCCATTGTAGACAATCAAAAGATCAATAATTGAGGTTTATGAGTTAGCAGAGGGCATTTGGAAACTATATATGCAGTACTAGTTTGGGTTTCATGCACCACAACTGATTGCATTCCTCAAGTAATAGAAGTTAAAAATTTCTTTCATACACAAATCCTCTAACATCAATATATTCTTTATGGAGTGAAGAAAGATAAAACAATGGGTTTCCGCATAAAAGGTATTCTTAGACGAGCATCAGTTTCTACAATCCAAGTGGCCTCCAAGGGGGGTGAAGTACCAAAGGGCTATATTGCAGTTTATGTTGGAGATGAAATGAGGCGGTGTGTGATTCCAGTATCATACTTGAACCAGCCTTCATTTCAAGAATTGCTTAGTAAAGCAGAAGAAGAATTTGGATATGATCATCCAAAGGGTGCTCTCACAATTCCATGCCAGGAGGATGAGTTCCTAAATATCATCTCTCACTTCAATCAGTTGTAAAGCATTTTCGTGGAGAACCTGAGATAGATAATCTTAGAGGAAGCAAATAGAAGATATAATGTTAGATGAGACAAGTTTGTAAATCACTCTAGCAGGCTGGACCTTAGGGAGACTGAGCTAGATCATAGATTAACTGAGGCAACTTTGTACAGAAGGAACTTCCATTTTAAATTTTTTCTATTTTAGTTTGTAATTTGAAAGTAAAATGATGTTACAAAGATGAGAAAGTTTTTACAAAACATTGTTAAAAATATGAATCAAGTTTAGTTGATATATATCAGGAAATTTGGTGCAGCAATTATTTCATAGATATTGATCTAACTTATACTGTTTCTAACTATACATTCTCCAATGGCCGTTCCTTCTTCTGTTTTTCTGTTCGTTCGTTCTTCTGTTTTTCTAATGGAGACTGAGATAGATATTCTTAGGTGAGACAATTGTAAAGAAGTCAGTTTTTGTTATTCTAAAGATAGTTCGAAATCTCACATCATTTAAATTAAAAGATAGAGTAAATTTATAGTATATAAGTAGAGTAATTCTCATCAAAGATTGAAGGCTGTTAACTAAAAAAAAGTGCAATACAACATATTTTTAAACCACTTTTAGCTTAGCCGAGTCTTAGTGACTTATACAACAGTTTCATTCCCATGAAGATCTTATCCATCAACCTCTAATAAGTTGCACCGGTGTTCTTTAGTCCGAAGGACATAACCTCGTAGTAATAGTAAAAATTCGTTTTTTCCTTGTCTCTTGGATGCATGCGAATCTGGATATACCCAAAGTATGCATCCAAGAAACTCAGAACTCAATGTCTAGCTGCCCTATCCACCAATCGGTCAATGCTAGGCAATGGATATGGTTCCTTCATGCAGGGCTTGTTTAGGTCAGTGTAGTTCGTGCACATCCACCACTTTCCGTTCGACTTCTGAACCATTGCAAGCCAAGTGGTGTATTGGGCCTCTTGTATGAATCCGGCGTTAAGCAGCTTCTCATCCTCAGCCCTTGTAGCACCTCTTTTTTGGTCACCCAACTTCCTTTTCTTTTGGGCAATTGGTCGAGCTTCTTTATAGACAGATAGTCTATGAGTGATGACCTTGGGGCTAACACCAAGCATGCCCGACGCGGTCCAAGCAAAGAGATCAACATTCTCTACTGGCGTTTGGCGTATGATAGTATCGTCTGGGAATAGATGTTCCCACATTGGTGTTGTGCTTTCATCTTGCGAATAGAGTTGAGGAGCATTCTCTACTCGTCGGCTCCACCCTTAGGCTGCTAGCATAACACTCCCTAGCCATATTTTCATGCATCTGCACCGTGATGATCTCACCTGAAGCCGAGGGGAACTTCATGGTCAAGTGTGGCGTTGACACAATCGCTCCCACATGATTGAGAGAAAGCTTTCCCAAGAGGATGTTGAAGGAGGTATTGGCCTCGACTATCAAATATCTTATCTTAATGGTTCAGTTACAGTACTTATCCTCCCCAAAAGTGGTGTAAAGGTCCATGTAACCTCGAAGTTTAATCTCCATTTCTCGTATCCAGAATTTCATGAAGGTTTTCTAGTAGGGTGTATCTACCGAACTTCATTGATCAACCAATGTTAGCATTATTGCGAAATTGTCAATCATAGTTATGACCATTAGGTCATCATGGGCTAGATCAATGGCCTTGAAATCCTCGTTTGTGAAGGTGAATGGAGACATCCTCGGTCGGGTCATCACCATGGGTGAGTTTGTGGATTGTATGGTGTGAAGGTGTTTCTTCCGGACTGAGCTCGAACATCCCCCGCCCACGAATTCACCCTCAATTGTGCTAACCACCTCCCTATCATCCAGATGTTTTGATTTGGAATTCGTTCGGGATCGTTGTTTCGATCGTCTTTCCTCTTCTCGTGTTCGCCGAGGACAATAATATCTTCGCCCCTCGTCCCTTTTTGAGGTCTCTTCTCTGTGTTAGGACGAGCGATTTGCAATGCCTTTATCTCCTTGCATAATTTTTCACAAATGTCCAACTTGGATAAGTTCTTCAATCTTATTCTTTAACGTTTAACATTCTTCAGTTGAGTGCCCATAGTTGCGATGGTACTTAGAGTTTATAGAAGTGTCGATGTCTTTTGGGCTCAACACCTTTCTTCGATTGAAAATGAGGTCAGAATTCTACACTTCCTCCGAGACTTGGCTCCCCTTGGTGTTAAGTGGCGTATAATGTTGGAAGCCTTTGCCAAGCGCAAGTCGACTCTTCTTTTTATCTTTTCCCTTCTTAACTTCAGTCTATACCTGATTCTGATACTTGCAAGTTTTTCCAACTGCATGAATTTTGCTACCCGTTGCAATAACTCATTCATGTTAGTCATCGGCTTCTCACATAGGCTGTCAGCAAACGAGTCTGGTCATAGGTCCGTCATCAAAAGGTGCATTGACACCTCCGGACTCAGATTCTATATATCCAGTGACACTTTGCTAAACCTCTTCATAAACACTCAAAGTAACTCTCCCTTCTCCTGCCATACACTCACCTGTGCGATGGAGGTTAGATTATATGGCCGACTAGTGGCGAACTGTGTTCCGAACTTAGACATCAATGTCTCAAAGAAACATATAGAGGCTCCCCCTTTGAACGATATGAAGAAGACTCGACACAACCCCAAGTTATCAGACGAATACAAGCTCATTTGGGGGGTGTAGAAATGGACATGCTCATCCGAATTCGTACTCCCGTCATAATGGTACACATTTAACCCTTCCAAGTAGGCAATAGTTGTGCTCCCATGATGTTATCAGTGGGTGGGTGTCTTCTAGATCCTCACATAGTATCGATTGTGTCGGTGGACCGATTGAGTCGTGATTTAGCATTGTGACTCTTAGTCTGCAAGGGGTGTGTCGTCGTTGAAGGTCAGTCAGATTAGTCATGGGCCTCTCTTGTTGTTGGGTGCCTTTAGACACATAAGTTTGTTGTTGTTTATGAATAGGCTTTCCCTCAGTCAGTTGTCGCTTCATTTCCTCGTTCTCCTTCCTTAGAAATTGAATCTCCTCCTCATTTTTCTGCCTCATCTCGACCATCTCCCTTTGCAAAGACAGGAGTAAGGCCAACTATTCAGCTTCATTAATCCTCTTGCTCGTATTGGCTAGGAGTGCTCAGGACCTTGGTCCAAGCGTTTAGGTATGGTCAGCTCGGTTATGTGAGTTATGTCTAGCTCAACCTGGGCCTAAAAATTTGTTACAAGGTCAGTCAAGGTTTTTTAGTAAGTTTACGTGGAAAATATTATTAATTAAATGCATGAATAATTGAATTAGTTCTAGTATATTATTAAATGTAAGTAAAAGCGGATAAGAATGTTGGTGCTCGAAAGTAACAAGTACACGGTAAAACAAATTATTGTTGAATGATATTATTGTTGTTGAAGATTATATTTTGGATGTTGAGATTATATTCTCATTGATGAAAATTGTTGAAGGAATGTCTATAAAAGAGGTTTGAGACCCCCGAGTAAAGGTATGCTTTTTCTGAATACTTTAGACTGAAACAGATTTTATAGTTTGAATGCTCTCACTGACTTGATCGTCGAAGTGTGATCAATAGGTAGAGCCCCCTTTCTCTTAGTGGACCAGTATCTCGAAGCACCAATTGGAGATAGGTCAGAAGTGGAGCTCGCCCATTTAATCCAACTGAGGTCAACCGGCGAGAACATTTGGTACCCACCATGGTGCCCTGATTAAACATGATCCCATCCACATTGGCGACCGAGCATTCTGCGATATGAGAAACACAAGGCAAGAACCATTGGAATATGAAGGAAGTGAGGCCCCCGCCTTGCAACAAATCATGGAGACTACGAGGGCTCTCCAAGAGGCAAACGAAGAATATTGACGAGAGCAGGAGCAAATTCAAGAAAAAGCCAAGGCAAAGCAAGAGTGACTACGAGAAGAGGCCCAAGCTAACCTAAAATGTCTTCAGGCATCCCTTATGGCAGAGATCGTGGCCTCTCGAATGACTATGGAAGAGCATGCACAAGCCAATGAGGAGTTGCGCATGGCCAATGACTCTTACCTCAACCACTCACACTATTACATTCGAACAATTAGCTCAAGTTCTAGACAATTTACCTCATTCTACACCCATCTAGTCTAAGGTAATCAAAGTTTTTCACTTGATAATTTTCTCACTAGAATCACCTAATTCCCCACCTTCTATAAATTTTAAATATTTCCCCTCACACTTCACTTCTTTTACCTCAATCTCTTGACCCATTCTAGACATTCCCCATAACAAAGACTATCAACTTGAAGTTGTATATCACTATCAATACAAACCTACATCACATACATTCTCATCCTACGAGACCATTTACCTAGCCTCCTAAACCATCATCAATTGTTCTTGTCGGTTGACCTAGTCGTCAGTTGACTCCAATCCCAATCTCTGGCTCTGTCAATCTTTGGTGGAATCTGTTCTTCCCTTTGGAATGCTAGAATGCGGCTCCATTGAGACAGAGGGGGCCCTACCTGTTGATTGCACTCTGACGATCAACCTACCTTTACCTGGGATCTCAAGTCCCTTTTATAGCCTATCTCTTGTAATAGCTTTCTATCACGAAATCTTATCTCAACTGAAAGCATATGCATTAGGAAGATATTCTGTTTAGGGCACACTCTCTCAGCGTCGCAGCTGAACAGAACCCTTCCCTCACTGGAGTGCATCAAATCTTAACAGAATAACCGCATGGGTACCAACTTATGTACCAGCATCAGGGCTTCAATTTATTTCACGTAGGAACCCTCGGTGGGGCGCTACGTATCATACATGCAACCTACTCATTACTCCCTAGCACACATGGGCTTAGGTTTGGAGAAGATATTTTGCTCGGTTTAGACTCGTACGCACTAAGCGCACCCCTAGGTCCATTACTACCCCTTGCTGACCGCCTGGGCCTTGCACATAGAGGGTTACGTTAAGTATATAGGAAAGAAGTAAACACACCTCTCGAGCCCATCAACTTGGCCCAATAGCCAAGCTGATTTGTTTGAGACAGATGCTGAGCTTCGACCAGCGAGCAGTGAGCTTTGAGCGCTTTGGTCCAATACATCAACCTTCCAACCCTCACCTGAATACCTTAGCCTACCAAAAGATGTCATTGTCATGTTAGGACCTCCAACATGACAACGACCAATCTATCCCTCTAACCTCCCTAGCACAACCAAACCTCACCCAACAGCATCAAAAATGACCAAAATACACAAATCAGATAGTTCCTTAATATTCTGACCCATGGATCAAACGTAGAAATATTTATCACCGTCAACTAATGGATTTTATACTCCTCTAGACAACTTATTGAAGATTGGTAACATTATGATTCAACCCTTTGCCAAGAATCATATGTTTTTAATTCCTCTTATCCTAAAGACATCTAATGATTTAAAATACACCCTAGCATCAAATTCCCTAGTCTGCTTGTTCTTAACTATTGGAAACATAAGGAGCCTACAAGTCCTTGGCTCATGAAACCAACATATGCTCCAAAGGTCACTCCTAGGGATTGTAGTTATGTTTTTAGCAAAAAAAACATGGATTTCATAGGATATTGTATGAAGATGAAGCCATTATAGCATGGAATGAAAATTTGGATAGGCATTCTTTAAGTGTTTCTTCATCTAATGAAAGTGATGTCCCTTTCATTAAAAGAGGAATATTGTTTGAGGACCAGTTATCTTTTCTCAAGAATGTAGAGACATGTTCACCAAATAAATTCATACACAATGGTGAGAAGAAAAGTCGGAAACAATTCAACAACATTTCATTTCTCAACACCAAATCTGAAATGTGCATGAAGGTGAGCCCTATTTATAGCGAAAGAATGAGCAAGTTCCATGTGCAACAACCTACCATAACCCTAGTTTGCATTGAAAGTTTTGTATGCTCAAAGGTTCTAGAAGTTGAGCAAACATATTTTTCAACTTAAAATTTCACTCCTTGTTGCTTGTAACTCCCTTTTAAGCTATTCTCTCTTCTTATTTTTAGAAGTTCTATGCTTACTAGATTATGCAAATTATCACACATTGTTAAATGAAATATGAAAAGGTCTTCACAATTATTTTAATTCAACAAGAGTGATAAAAAATTTAATAAACAATATATACAGGATATATGTGAGAGAAATAAAGGAATGGGCTCAGGCCTAACTTCTGATAAAAGGGCCCAAGGACAAAAAACACTAAACCCCCCTCAAGTTGGTGGGTGAATATTCAACACACCAAGCATGGAGAGAAACCTATTAGACGTTTTAATGTTAAAAGGCTTCGTAAGGAGATTAGCCGGTTGGTTTTCTGTACCAATGTGTAGCAAAGGAAAGAGACCTTAATGAAGCTTTTTCCAGACCACGTGACAATTTATTTCTATGTGTTTGGTCATCTCCTGAAACCTGTTGTTTTGTGTTATATCCCTTACTAATTGACTATCACAAAAGAGACTATCAATGCCATTAGAGGTAATGTGAAGATCTTCAAGAAAAAACATTATCCATGAATTTCACAACAAGTAGTCGCAAGTGCTCGGTATTCTGCTTCTGATGAAGAGCGAGATATGGTGCTTTGTTTCCTAGTTCTCCATGACATTAAGAGTTCACCAAGGAAGATACAGAAGCCAGTGGCTAATCAACGTGTTGTGATGTATGATGCCCAATCTGAGTTGTTGATTGCCTTCATTTGCAAGCTTGTCTCTTTAGGATAAAATAACTCTTGTGATGGAAAAGATTTTACGTAGCGAATGATTCTTTGTGCAGCTTGGTGATGTGCCTTTGTAGGTGCTTGTAGAAACTGCCTAAGAAAAAATTATGTAGGGTCTTGTATTCACCAAGTAAAGCAGTCTTCCAATGATTCTTTTGTACATAGAGATGTCATGCATTGGTGTACTTTCATCGAACAATTTGTCATTCTTCTACACCATAGGTGTAGTTGCTAGTTTTGCACTCAACATTCTTGCATCTGCCAAGATTTCAAGAGCATATTTACATTAACAAATATGGATTTCTTATGTAGTTCTAGCATCTCTAGTCCTAGGAAGAACTTCAAAAAACCTAAGTATTTTATTTTGAAAGTTACATCTAAAGAGGTTTTGACAATATCAATATGTTTAGCATTGTTTCTAGCAATAAGAATGTCATCTACATATATAAGAAGAGAAATGAAAGAATTTTCAATTTTTCTCACAAAGATAGAGTTATTAGTATTTGAATGAGTAAAGTTAATGGAATGAAGAAAAGAAGGAAGCTTATCGTACCAATGTTTACTTGATTGCTTCAAGCCATTGAGTGACTTCCTCAAACAACATACTTGATGTGTCTTCTCAGAGACAATGCATGCAAGAGTGCAGTTTTTACGTCAAGTTGCTCAAGGTGCCAATTCATAATAGTTGTTACTGCGAAAATGGTGTGTATCATGGCAAGTCTTGCCACGGGTGAGTACATCTCCATGTAGTCAATACCTTCATGTTGAGTATAGTCCTTTGCTACAACCCATGGTTTGTATCTTTATTAGTCTTTTGTTGAATTCTATATACCCAATTGCATCCTATGGTTGTCTTGTTTGGTGGGTGTTCCATCATTTTCCAAGTCTTGTTGTCTTGTTTTCTGTATCATCATCCTTCATGGCTTTCATCCACTTGGAATATTGCTTTGCTTACTCATAATTCTGAGGCTCAGTTTGACATGAAATAGATAAAGTATATTTCCATTATTTTTCTACTAATCTTTTGTATTATATGTACCGCCCTGGTGGTCGGGTGTGGTGACGTGGCATCCTGCCACAGTATAGGCGTGTTGACAAGGCGCCAGGTTGGCAGAAGGGAAGGAAGTCGGGGGGCTCGTGTAGTCGCCAGTTGTTATATTGGCGTGTTCCGATCACCAGCTTACCAGAGTCGGCGATCGCCAGGTTCAAGGATGAAGTCGCCAGGTGTAGATTCAGGCGACCTAGTCATTGGAGATCGCCAGAGCAAGCACATCGCCGAAGATGAAGGAAAAACAGATTGTGAAGGCGGCCGACGAGACCACAGGGAAGGTGTATGAAGGCCCCTAACTCGCCAGTTCCAGTAGAGATCGCACTCCCAAGTTAGCTATGCACTGGGCAGTACCATGCATAAGTAACTTAGCCAAAATGAGAGTAGAAGCAGCGCCAAGTCAAGGAGGCTCCAGATGATGGCGCGTGTACGACTGGATGCGAGCCACGTGTCCAGGTCTGTAACTGCCAGGAGAGAGAAAACAACCAGGTATATAAGAGTTCTCAACGAACTTTCTGAGGTACGCACGTTCAGTTCATACACTTTACGCTTTAGAGTTAGAGCTGACTGTGAGAGAGGATTTGCACGGTTCTTGTTCTCTTAGTACTTGGTGATCCCGTCACTGACTTGAGCGTTGGAGTGCGATCGGCCGTAGCGGCGCCGTACTGTTTCTTTGCAGGTTCTTGAGGTAGATCCCGAAGAGGAACGGAGGTGAGAAGCGGTGCACACGTCGATCCTTTGACGAGGCGGTTTCCAGTGTTCCGGTCAACAGGCAGGATCATCAGCCGCCCACCATGGGACCGTGTAAAGCTTGCTCCCATCCACAGCGCGAGTTCTTGGAAGTTTTCGAAGTTTTCTGCGTGGTTGTGTGCTGGTGCAACCATCGTTCACGGTTTGTCTGAGTTTCGTTCGGTGAATTTGCGTTTTGCACGCTCGTTTGGCTTTCCGATCGGTGGAGTGAGGTTTCCTGCTGTTTGCGCGCGTTTTGTTCGGTGGAGTTTGAGTTCCTTCGCTCGATCGGTTGTTCGAAGGGTTTCTGGTGAAGTTGTGGTTTTCTTTGAAGGCTTACGGTGTTCTTGAGTTTTCTTGCGCAGTTTTGCACTGTTTTCTCCGATTGATCGCTGATTCGATCGTGGTTGAAGTGTTGTTCGCGGCATTCCTGTGATTCGCTGAAGTTCATGAGAAAAATGAGAAGCAATCGATCAAGTCCGGTCGCGCCCGTGGCACCTGTCGCTGCTGAAGGCGCCGCTGGCATGACCATGGCGCAGATGGCGGAGATGATGCGCGCGTTGCAGGCAACTGTGGAAGCCTCACGCGTGGAGCAGGCGAGAATGCATGAGGACCTGGTCGCCTCTCGCGCCAGGAATGAGGAGCTCAGCAAAATGACTGAGGAGCTGCGTCAAGCTCTTCAGGAGCAGCAAGGGCGTTCTGCCGCGGAAGAGGTTGCGCCATCGTTGCCACCTCGTGTTTTTCCCATGCCTTTTATTCAGGCGATCACGGACACGCCCATTCCCGCGAGCGTGGTTCCGGTTAAGGCTGTTTTCACCGGCGTGGAGGATCCTGAGGCTCATCTCACCACGTTCCATACGCAGATGATGCTGTCAGGAGGGTCAGACGCCGTCTACTACAAGATGTTCGTGAGTACGCTCCAGGGAACGGCGTTAGAGTGGTTCGTGAGCCTGCCTAACGGCCACGTAACCAATTTCCAACAGTTCTCGAAGATTTTTGTCGAGCAGTACATCGTGAATAAGGCACCGCCCAGGGTGTCTTATGATCTGTTTGATATAAGGCAGTACCAGGGAGAGTCCCTCAGGGAGTACCTGAACCGCTTTGGAGCGCAGATGGTCAGATCGCCGGCCAAGGATGAAGAAATGCTGGTCTATGCCTTCAAGAAGGGCGTGCAACCAGGACCATTCTGCGAGGCCTTGATCAGGGCTCACCCTGCGAGTTTGCTGAAGTCAGGCGACTTGCGGTGGCCCATATCGCTGACGAGAATGAAGTCGCCGAGAAGAGAGGAAGCGTGGCTCCCGCCAGGCCACGCGCCCAGACCAGGATCCAGCCGCAGAGGGTGCTGGAGACAGCAGCGGCGGCCAGGAAGGACCAGAGGACTCGCCATCCTTACGACAGGAGGAACAAGGGGAGGAGCCAGGGGCGCCAGCAACCAGCACGCAGGGAGTACAATCGCCCGTCTAAGCACAAATTTGTCATGGGACTAGCGGATCTGATCGCCATCCCTAACATATCTGCTAGGTTGAAAGCGCCCGAGAAGGTGGGCGACAAGGTGCTGGGGACAAAGTCGGATGCCTGGTGCGAGTTCCACCAGTGTTTTGGCCACGCTTTGGACTCGTGTTTGTCTTTAGCATACCAGCTCGACGATCTGGTTAAGAGCGGGTTCCTAAATGACTATCTGCTGGACAGGAGGACGGGGGGAGCGTCGAGTTCCCAGCCAGCAGGTGGAGAAGCCCAGCAACACGAGATGCCTATCCACGGGGAGATCCACACCATTGCAGGGGGTTTCTCATGTGGTGGATGCACCGCATCGCAGAGGAAAATGTATGCGCGATCGGTGATGACAGTGGACATGTTTGAAGATCACTCGTCGGAAGTGGACATTACGTTCACCAAGCAGGATCTTCGGGACGTTGTGCCTCATGACAACGATCCCATAGTTATTTCGTTGGTTACGGCGGGGAGGAAGGTCCACAGAGTTTTGGTGGACAAAGGAAGCTCGGCAGACGTGATGTTCTGGCCGACTTTCATGCAGCTGGAGTTGCCTCTTGACCAGCTAAGGCCCTATGGAGGATGCCTATATGGGTTCGCTGGTGATCAGGTGGAGGTCAGGGGGTACATTGAGCTGAGAACCACGTTTACAGATGAGGCTGGGTCGAGGACGGAGAAAATCAAGTACCTCATCGTAAACGCCCCCTCAGCGTATAACATCCTGTTGGGAAGGCCCACGCTCAACAGGATAGGCGCCATTCCGTCAACTCGGCACATGAAGGTGAAGTTGCCGTCCATGGAAGGGGTGGTGATCACGATCAAGTCTGATCAGAAAGAAGCGAAAAGGTGCTATGAGAATAGCCTGAAAAACAAAAGATCAGTGAGTTATGTAACCACCACCCCGCCTCCCGGTGTGAAGCCCAGACCACTGGTAACAGAGGAGGCCGCCGGAAGGGATGTAGAGATGGTAGACGCTGAGCTAGAGGAGAGGAATGCTGGCCTGGAGGAGGAAGAGGCGCGGAATCGCCCTGAGAAAGCAAGGGAACAGGGAATCGCCAGGGCGGTGATCGCCAGAGAATCCAGGCCTAAACCCGTCGAGCAGTGGCTCGAAAAGGAGATCGGAGGGAAAATCTTCAAGCTGGGAAGATCTCTGGAGGTCGATCTCCAGGACCAGATCGCCAAGGTGATTGAGCGGCATCTGGACGCGTTTGCGTGGTCCGCTTCGGACATGCCCGGGATTGATCCCGACTTCTTGTGCCATCATCTGGCGATGGACAACATGGTGAGACCGGTGCGACAAAGGAGAAGAAAATTCAACGAGGAGAGGAGGCAGGCGATCAGAGATGAAACACAAAAACTCCTCGCTGCAGGCCACATCAGGGAAGTCCAGTACCCTGAATGGTTGGCAAATGTCGTGCTGGTGAAGAAGAGTAACGGGAAATGGCGCATGTGCGTCGATTTCACCGACCTGAACAAAGCTTGCCCAAAGGATTCGTATCCTTTACCAAGCATTGATGCCCTGGTTGATAGTGCTGCAGGGTGTAAGTTGCTGAGTTTCTTGGATGCCTTCTCAGGATATAATCAGATCAAGATGCATCCCATGGATGAAGAGAAAACAGCCTTCATGACGGAGAGGTCGTGCTATTGCTATAAGGTGATGCCGTTTGGGCTGAAGAACGCGGGGGCCACGTACCAGAGGCTGATGGATCGAGTACTTGCACCAATGCTGGGAAGGAACGTGCAAGCCTACGTCGATGACATGGTCGTGACCTCGCAGGAAAAAAGCAAGCACGTGGCGGACTTGGAAGAATTATTTACGACGATCGCCAAGTTCAAGTTAAAGCTCAATCCGGAGAAATGCATTTTCGGCGTGGAGGCTGGAAAGTTTTTGGGTTTCCTCTTGACTGAAAGAGGAATTGAAGCCAACCCAGACAAGTGTGCCGCCATCTTGGCGATGAGGAGCCCGGCTACGGTGAAAGAAGTCCAGCAGCTAACTGGTCGGATGGCAGCCCTATCTCGCTTCGTGTCAGCTAGCGGAGAGAAGGGGCATCCCTATTTTCAGTGTCTGCGGCGCAATAACAAGTTCGTTTGGACGAAAGAGTGCGAGGAAGCTTTCGTCAAACTAAAGGAATATCTGGCGAGCCCGCCGGTTCTGTGCAAACCGCTGGTGGGGATCCCTCTCAGGTTGTATTTTGCTGTAACTGAGAGGGCGGTGAGTGCGGTGCTCGCCCAGGATCAAGATCAGGCTCAGAAGCCTATTTATTTCGTGAGCAAGGTGTTGCAGGGCCCAGAAACGAGATATCAGGCCCTGGAGAAGGCTGCGCTGGCTGTGGTGTTTTCGGCGAGGAGGTTGTGCCACTACTTCCACAGTTTCACAATACTGGTAGTGACTGACCTGCCCATCCAGAAGGTCTTGAAGAAACCCGACGTTGCGGGAAGGATGGTGAAGTGGGCGGTAGAGTTGTCAGAGTTTGATATTAAGTACGAGCCCCGAGGCCCGATCAAGTGGCAAATCTTTGCAGATTTCGTGGTTGAGCTCTCATCAGAGGCGACGCGGGTTGAAGGGGACGATTTCCGTTGGGTACTCTCGGTGGATGGATCGTCGAACCAGCAGGGTAGCGGTGCTGGAGTCATATTGGAAGGACCCAACGGCGTGCTGATTGAACAATCTTTGAGGTTTGCCTTCAAAGCCAGCAACAATCAAGCAGAGTATGAGGCGCTGATCGCCGGAATTTTGCTGGCCAAGGAGATGGGAGCTAGGGTGCTGATGGCTAAGAGTGACTCGCTGCTAGTCACGGGGCAAGTAACAGGCGAGTTCCAGGCTAAAGATCCACAAATGGCGGCTTACTTGGCGTATGTGCAGGAATTGAAGAGTTCCTTTGCCTCCTTTGAAGTAGTACATGTGCCCAGAGAGCAGAATGCCCGAGGTGACTTGCTTGCTAAGCTCGCCAGCTCAGGCAAGGGGGGTAGGCAGAGGACGGTAATTCAAGAAACTCTGAAGACGCCAAGGGCATTTGTAGCAGATCACCTGGTCCTTCAGATAAGTATGTCGACGGAGAGAGCAGCGAGAAGCCATAAGTCCTTGACGCAAGAAACTCTGAGATCGCCGAGAATTAGAGCGTGTCGAGGAGAGAAGGTGAATGTGATGCAGGTCTGCGCCACTCATGAGCCAGACACTTGGATAACACAGTACAAACGGTGCCTGGCAGATGGTCTCCTCCCGCTGGATCCGTCAGAAGCTAGGAAGGTAAAGAAAAATTCCAGCAAGTACACACTGATTGATGGCGATCTGTACAGGTTTGGGTTCACTCACCCACTCCTGGAATGTATACACGGTGAGAAGTGCACGAGAATCATGGCAGAGCTCCACGAAGGTATATGCAGAAGCCACGTCGGGGGTCAAGCTCTGGCCGCGAGGACTCTCCGTGCAGGCTACTACTGGCCATCCATGAGAGAAGATTGCAAGAAATATGCCCAATGTTGTAAACAATGCTAGCAGCACGCCGATTGGCATAAGGCACCTCCCGAGGAGTTGAAGTCGATCTATAGCCCTTGGCCGTTTCATACTTGGGGAATCGACATCCTGGGACCTTTCCCGCTGGCGATCAGGCAGATGAAGTACTTGGTGGTGGCGATTGAGTATTTCACCAAGTAGATTGAAGCAGAACCAGTGGCCCAGATCACCGCGCACAAGATCGAAGGTTTCGTATGGAAGAACATCGTGTGCCGGTTTGGAGTGCCTAAACGCCTGGTGTCAGATAATGGGACGCAGTTTGCAAGCCACCTGTTGAAGAAGCTTTGCGAAGGGGTGGGAATTCAACAAGTGTTTGCATCCGTCGAGCACCCTCAGACAAATGGCCAGGTGGAGTCAGCTAATCGGGTGTTGTTGAGAGGTTTGAAGAGAAGGCTTGAGAAAGCCAAAGGAAGTTGGGCTGAGGAGGTGCCCCGCATAGTCTGGGCGTACCACACCACCGAGCAGTCAGGAACGCATGAGACCCCGTTCAACTTGGTCTATGGGTGTGACGCCATGATTCCAGTAGAGATCCAGGAGAGCTCGCCGAGATTCCAGAACTTCGTGGAGGAAGACTCGAATGAAGAGAGAAGGCTGAACCTAGATCTACTGGAGGAAGTCAGGGAAGAGGCGAGGATGAAGGCTGAGGCGGTGAAGAGGAGGATCGAACGAAGATACAACTCAAAGGTGATGCCAAGGCAGTTTAGAGAAAGCGATCTGGTGATGAGGAAGGCCCACCAGTACGAGATGGAGAATAAACTATCACCCAAGTGGATTGGACCGTTCAGAATAACCGGGGCGCTCGGGAACGGAGCCTACCGCTTAGAAACGCTGGAAGGAGGGGCGATTCCTCGCACCTGGAACGCCACACACCTGAAGTCGTACTATAGTTAAGAGCTTTGTAAGTAAAGACAAACACAAAGGTTATATTACAATGTCTCTATTAAAACAGTTTGAAGGGGGCACTCTTTTTTCCCTGAGGAGGGTTTTTAATGAGGCCACCCAATAAAAGAAGAGTTTTCGAAGTATAAGGCGTTTTCAGATTGCATGTGTGCTATTTTCAAAAGTTTTGAAGAAAGACCTTGTCACTTGTACGTGATTTAAGGCAAGTAAAGATATATCGCGTGCTTTCTAAGGAATTTTTAAGTCCTCATCGTTTTTCGGCGATTGGAGGCATCAGTTAAAGCTTTTAAAGTCCTCATCGTTTTTCGGCGATCGGAGGCACCAGCTAAAGTTTTTAAGTCCTCATCGTTTTTCGGCGATTGGAGGCATCAGTTAAAGTTTTTAAGTCCTCATCGTTTTTCGGCGATTGGAGGCATCAGTTGAAGTTTTTAAGTCCTCATCGTTTTTCGGCGATTGGAGGCATCAGTTAAGTTTTCAAAGTCCTCATCGTCTTTCGGCGATCGGAGGCACCAGATGAAAGACCTCAACGCCCTCGCGCGTTTTGAGGCAAGTTAAAGACCTCCTCGCCGTCGAGTGAGTGCAGGCGAGAAAAAGTAAAAGTCCTCCTTGTTCCTGGGGGCGAGAACATGTAACCCCTGGGGCAATGTAGAGGCACCAGTAAAAGTCCCCCTTGTTTCTGGGGGCGAGAAGATGTAACCCCTGGGGCAATGTAGAGGCACCAGTACAAGTCCTCCGTGTTTCTGGGGGCGAGAAGATGTAACCCCTGGGGCAATGTAGAGGCAAGATAAAGACCTCCTCGCCGTTCAGCGAGCGCAGGCGAGAAAGAGAAAAAGTCCTCAGTGCATCCAGGGGGGAGGAGATGTACACCCTGGGCAAGTTGAGGCACAAGATAAAGTCCTTCTCGTCGATGAGCGAGTTCAGGCGAGTTAAAGTCCTTCTCGCCGATGAGCGAGTTCAGGCGAGTTAAAGTCCTTCTCGTCGATGAGCGAGTTCAGGCGAGTTAAAGACCTTCTCGCTTACACGCGAGCGTAGGCAAGGTAAAATCCTTCTCGTCTCGAACGAGTTCGGGTATGGTGCAGAGGGTGGAAGAAGTTTGGAAGGTGACTAAGGTAGGTTCGAAGAGAACGCCTAGTTAACCGGTCTCTCGCTCTGAAGTTCAGGGGGGCAAAGAAAGGTCCCAAAGGGCGTTTCTACCCCAGATAAAGAAACCATTGCCAAAGCATGAGGCCAGAAAGAAGCTGATATTACCAAGAGTTCTTGGCGAGCGGGAAGAGTTCAAACAGCGGCAAGAAGGTTAGAAGACCTGTTTGATGAAGCAGGTCGAGTGGGAAGGTGTTTTGAGCCAATAACTGATTTACAATTCGTTGCTTGAAAGGTATTCTTACGATAAGGTTAGTGCCTTAAGAGTACAAGTTGGTTAAAGTAATTATTGCTTAAGTTTGAAGTGGTTCGAAGCAGTTAAGTCAAAAGTCGCGTTTGCAAAATCACTAAGTTAAATCCGATAAAGTTAAGCAAGCAAGGAAAGCTGAGGTGAGTGAAGAGGTTATGAAAGGGAAAACGAAAATCTTTGTCATTAACAGGCAACAGTGGATAACAGTTTAGAACATATATACGAGGAACATAAAAGTTTGTTACAAGTTATATTACAAGGGAAATCATAAAAGTAGCAGATGAAGAAGAGTTGATTAGTCTTCAGCAGGAACGACCTTTCCATCTACTACTTCGTTGTTCAGCGACACCATGCTGAGATCGAGATCGGGGAATAGGCAAGCGAATTGTTCCCGAGCGGCTTCGAATCCAGCAGCCAGAATCTGAGCAGAGTTTAGCTTGAGTTCTTCAATTTTCCCTTGAAGTTCCTCAATCTGCTTCTTGAGCTCTTTATTCTGCTGCTCCAGCTCTTCAACCTGTTTCTTGAGTTGTTCGTTGGTCTCTTGAGCCTGGAGAAGGTTTTCAGTAACCTTCTTGGATTCCGATTGTGCTTGGGCCAACTCAGCAGCCACCTTCCCTTTCTCTTTGTTGGCCTCGACGAGATCAGCCATGGCGTCGTCCCTCGCCTTTTCTACTTGCCCAAGTAGTTTCTCTCGGTCGATCGACCTCTGCTCCAGTTTTTGCACCTTAGCGGCGTCAGCTTTCATGAGAGCCTCCAGGTCGACCGCCTTGGCGCGAAGAGGCACAATTTTGCTTTCCAGCTCGACTTTCTCTTGGGCAAGTTCGTGAACTTTGCGGCGAAGGTCAGTAGCCTCCTTGCGCGCCAGCCTGAGCTCGGTATTCATTGCATCCTCCACTCGGGAGTGTTCGATTTCTGCGAGCGTCAGGCTGAAAGACAATTTCTCCACCTCGACCTTCATAGTGTTGTTTTCAGTCTTCAGGTTGAAGAGATCGTCTTGAAGCCTCCTGGTGGAGCTCTCCACAGCCCTTGTTATGATCGCTAGGATATCCTCTGCTATGGTTTTCAGCTTGGCAGTTAGAGGCTCCCACATCCTTGTGACTTCAAGGGAAAGGTTTGCTGCTTGGAGAGGCGCCATGTGGGCTTGTTGTGGGTTCTCGCCGCCACCTTCCTTAGCAATATCTTCAGCAGTTGCTTCCTGGCGTGGCGACGCAATCGGGGATTCGGTAATCAGAATTGGAGAGGCATGAGCAACCTCATCCCCGATTGGAGCATTTTCTGCAGCTGAAGCGTTTGAAGGGGGGCCCCCTCCAGCTGACATGTATGGCGTAGAGGCACTTGGGGGGTCCTCCAGGAAATTTGGCTCTTGGGCCTCAGCTGCGGGTGGCGCAGTGGCCAGTGGAACCGCTTGGACTGGTGAGTGAGGAGCCTGTGGTGTTGGTGATGATGGAGGAGGAGCAGGCGTCGATGGTGGTGTTGAGGTTGGAAGAGGGGGTGGAGCAGGTGGTGAAGAAGGGGCCACCCTCTTCCTTTTCGAAACGAGGCCATCCTCGGTGACCTCGTCATCCTCTTCTTCCTCCTCATGGATGACTTGAGGGGCCTTTCTTTTGGGTCTCTTAAGGACCAATTTTTTGCGTTGGGCGGGTTCCTTAGGCGGTGATCGCCCATGGACGATGGCCTTCTCGACCGCCGAGTTTGGCACCGTTTGGGAACCGGTCGCCAACCCGTGGTTTCGGGCGAGCGCCTTCAATTCGGCGAGCATGCCTTTGCCCAACATGTTGTCTGCATGAAACGAAAATGCATGGGTTAACTCAAAGAAGAAAAAAGATAAGTGTATAAGGTAATAAACAGCAGAGCAGATGGTATGTGCAGGAAAGGTAAAACCAAAGTCTTGTGCATAACGCACAAGACGCCCAGAACAGTTAAACAGAAGCAGTATCGAAGCAATAGTTTGAATGTCCTAACCTATTTGAAATTCTAGCTGGTCTTCATAGAATTCGAAGGATATCAAGGTGGTGGTCAGGAATGTTATATTTGCGTCTGCCACCCTCTTCCAGAAAAGACAGAGGTCTCTGTCCAATGCTCCCATGCTGTCAGGACTTCTGGGCCTCCTGAAGCAGCTCTTGGACTCCTTCTTCCCCTTGTCCACCCAGTACAAGGGGAAGCCATCGAGAAGGGAGGCGTCCTTGTCGTTCGCGCGCACTTGGACGAACTTCCCCTTCCAGTCTTTGTACGATTGCTGGAAGATGGTAAAGATGGACCTCCCAGCAATCGCGTTCAAGCTGACCCACAGGCGCTCTCCTGGGTGCTTGGCTTCGAAAAGGAATAAGAACACGTCCACCGACGCGGGCAACCCCAGGTGGTCGCACGTTACTTGAAAGGCTCGAACAAACGCCCAGCTGTTGGGGTGAAGCTGGGCGGTAGCAATGTTGAGCTCGGTCAGAAGTTCCCTCTCGAATCGGGTGAAAGGGAACCTAAGCTTGACCTTCTTGAAAAGAGTCGTATAGACAAAGCAGAAGGGCCCGTCGGCGCTTACTTTGTCATCAGCACACACAGGCAGATCGACGGGGCAAGGCAGCACCATCATCTTCTCGTCGTGCTCCTTGTGAAACGATTGATGGATCTCGTCCCCCTTAGTCAGCCGCAAAACTGCTCCCGCAGTGTTCACCGACGACGTCTCCTTCAGAAGGGTCGAGTTGGCCCAGGGATACAAAGTTTTGAAGGCGGGCAGGGGAACGGGGGCTCCTCCAGTGTTAGGTGGAGTCGCCTGGGCCAGGACAGGTTGGGAAGACGCAGGCCTCTCAGCCTGCGAAGATGAAGCGCCACGAACTTGTGTTGGGTCGTGTGCTTGTGAAGGAAGGTTTCGTGCTGAAGGAGGAGGGTTCGGGGTAATCTTTGTGCGAGTCATGATAGCAGCTGCAAAGGAAGAAGAAAGGAAAAATAGTCAGGGGGTTACAGAGGCTGACTCGATCATAGAAGGAAGGTGAAGAACGAACGAATTAAGGTTCGTTGCGACGATTGACGAAGCCCTAAGTTGCGCAGAATGAGAAATGGAAAAACAACCCACAGCGTATACACCAGGCAGTTACAGGATGATGCGAATCGGTGAAGATGTAAGAAAAACCAGCAGATGAAGGAAAGTAGGTACCTTTCGATGATCAGGAAGACGATGGAGGAAGATGGTGATCTAGAGCGTCGAAGAGCGTTGAGAGTTTTCGCAGAAAGAAGTTGGAGCGTTCGTGAATGCGAGGGAAAGTGATGAAACAGTGCTGAGTGAAAATGGGTTTAAGGGTTTTTTCGAAATGGTTTTAGGAAGCGCAAACGGCAAATGAAGAGAGCCGTTGATGAAGCCACGTGTCGAGCGATGAGTGAAGGGTTTGGTGGAGCGTCAGAGCAGCAGAAGGTACAACCGCTTGGAATTCTGTGCCAGTGCCACGTAGATCGGTGTTGACGTAGGCTTTTTCAGTCTTTTCGCTAGACAAGTCTTCGCTTAAGACTGGGGGGCTTGTGTACCGCCCTGGTGGTCGGGTGTGGTGACGTGGCATCCTGCCACAGTATAGGCGTGTTGACAAGGCGCCAGGTTGGCAAAAGGGAAGGAAGTCGGGGGGCTCGTGTAGTCGCCAGTTGTTATATTGGCGTGTTCCGATCACCAGCTTACCAGAGTCGGCGATCGCCAGGTGTAGATTCAGGCGACCTAGTCATTGGAGATCGCCAGAGCAAGCACATCGCCGAAGATGAAGGAAAAGCAGATTGTGAAGGTGGCCGGCGAGACCACAGGGAAGGTGTATGAAGGCCCCTAACTCGCCAGTTCCAATAGAGATCGCACTCCCAAGTTAGCTATGCACTGGGCAGTACCATGCATAAGTAACTTAGCCAAAATGAGAGTAGAAGCAGCGCCAAGTCAAGGAGGCTCCAGATGATGGCGCGTGTACGACTGGATGCGAGCCACGTGTCCAGGTCTGTAACTGCCAGGAGAGAGAAAACAACCAGGTATATAAGAGTTCTCAACGAACTTTCTGAGGTACGCACGTTCAGTTCATACACTTTACGCTTGAGAGTTAGAGCTGACTGTGAGAGAGGATTTGCACGGTTCTTGTTCTCTTAGTATTTGGTGATCCCGTCACTGACTTGAGCGTTGGAGTGCGATCGGCCGCAGCGGCGCCGTACTGTTTCTTTGCAGGTTCTTGAGGTAGATCCCGAAGAGGAACGGAGGTGAGAAGCGGTGCACACGTCGATCCTTTGACGAGGCGGTTTCCAGTGTTCCGGTCAACAGGCAGGATCATTATATGACAAAGCTAAAAGAATATAGTACTCTGCTTTTGTTTATCAGATTGGGGCATGGTGATGTCATTCTGTCGTGATGATAATCCTCTAAATAAGTTGGTGTTTTCTTGACTCTTGTGGATCACCTCAGTCCTTTTTGCTTTATGCTTTCCTCAGTTTCATTTTGATCAGGAGCATCATCACATACTTCCTTCATGAAATCAACATCTTCTTGCGCAGTTATATGATAATTTTTGCTTCTTGAATCACAAAAATAAGTTTCCTAAAAAATCAAATTCTGAGATACAAAGATTTCTCTGGAGTTGTAAGGTTATGGGCCTAGCCCGATGTTGGGCCATGTAGTCCGATGGTCGATCCACGTGGTATGAGTATGGTAAACTGACGCAGCAGAGGAGAGGATCTTAGTCAACCAGCATTAATGGCTTAATGAATAAAGAATCGGAACGGTAGATAATGGGATTATGATTGACTCCATATATGGAGGGAAAGACTTCAAGGAAAAGGGACTGGCAATCATCTTGAGTGTTCTGGATTTAGGTCTCCCTTTGGCTAGCTAGAATATTTTTTGGGGCTACCTGAAATTTTATCCTACCTCCACAATATCTCTTTAGGTTGAGCTACTTGTTTAGAGAAAATGAGAACGACGAGGCGAGCAATGGTAGAGGAGGAGGCCAATGGAGCCTCAAATGGAGAGTCTTCATCAGAGGCGCTTCATACATTGAGGGAGATGATGGAAGCTATGCGAAGGCAAAATGATGAGCGTGTGAAGGAATTTAGGAGAGCGCATGAAGAGACCAGAGAAAAGATGGATGAAGCATTGCGTATATAGGAACAACTACGAAGGGAAAAGGAGGAGTTATAGAGAATGGTGGGACAGAACACCAGGCAGATGATTATGGGAAGATGTCGAACCAGACTTTCAACCGTTTTCGGAAGAAATAACGAATGAAACAATTCCAGGACGTTATGCATTTCCAAAGTTTGGCACGTTCACTAGACGGCAGGACCCAAATGCCCATATCAAAATGTTTAGGGCTCAGATGTTGATACATAGAGGATCGGACGCTTTAAGGTGCAAAATATTGGTTGGTTCTTTGTTGGGATCAGCTCTAGATTGGCTCGGCAGTCTCGCTGAAGGATTGGTAACATCGCTGGAAGTTTTTGTTTAGCTATTTGTTTCTCATTTCGCAGCAAATAAGACAAAACCGTCGGAAACAACTGTTTTGTTTGAGATAAGGCAAGCTAAGGGGGAGTTGGTGAAGCAGTACTTGCGCCGATTCAACGAAGTATGGTGCAGATTCCACAACCTATTGAGGGCGTATGTGTGGAGGCTTTCATTAGAGGATTGCGATCGGAAGCGTTCGAAGAATCCTTGGTGAAGAAAAAACCAGACGATATGGAGGATATCAATTTTAGAGCTACATCTTACATAAAGGTATAAGAGTTTGCAGCAAGAAAAAAGGAGTAAGAAAGACGAGGTGATGATGGGCCGCAGTCTCGAGGAGAGAGTGGGTCAGCCAATTTTCGGTTGACGGGAGAGAGAGGAGGCCCAGCGAGAACAAGGAAGACACATCTGAAAAAATTCCGTATGGAGGAGGTCGTATAAAAGGCGGGATGAAGGATCAGTGTGGAAGGTTGTTGCACGTAAGGAGGAAGAAGGAGGGTGGAACCCACCCAAGCCAATAAGATCGCAAAAGACATTTGTTACGGATGTTAATATGGCACGTCTTTTGTGTTTCCCTGAACGAACTGGTAAAAGTTTGGGAAGGAATATGTGAGCCTGGTGTTTTTTCCATAGAGTCTTTGGTCATGACACGGAGTGGAGTTATACATTATCAAGTCAGATAAAGGACTTGTTGATAAGAGGTTTAGTTCAAAACGACAAAGAAAAGACGGGGAAAGAAGACTCTAATGGATCAAAAGAAGAGATTATAGCAGAGCCTCATGGAGGTGGAGAACACGAAAGACCTGTGATGGGCGATATTCATACGATTGTGGGAGGAGGAGCTTTTAGCGCAATGCGAAAATGGTATGCTAGAGCAGTGATGCAGTTGTCAGAGCAGACAATCTCTATACCCACATTGTATTTTACAAAGGAAGATTTGAGGGAAGTTTATCCACATGATAATGACCCAATGGTTATCTCGGTTATTATGAGGAGTCGATGGGTCCATTAGGTATTAGTAGATCAAGTTCCTCAACCGACGTGATGTTCTGGAATAGATTCGTGGCAATGGGAGGATCGGTGGATGACTTAGAAGTACACCAGGGAGCGCTGATAGGTTACTGGGAGACCTTGTTCAGGTTTGGGGATACCTGGACGCGAGGACTACTTTCGGAGAAGGAAAGGAGGCAAAAACGATCAACATCAGGTATATGGTTGTTAATGTCCCATCATCCTATAATATTTTGTTAGAAAGACAAACAATAAATAAGTTAAGGGCGGTAGTATCTTTTGTTCATATGAAAGTAAAGTATCCCACTGATAGTGCGAAGGTAGGAGTAATAAGGGTGAACCAAAAATCGG
The DNA here is from genome assembly GCF_000499845.2 of Phaseolus vulgaris. Classification (NCBI taxonomy): domain Eukaryota; kingdom Viridiplantae; phylum Streptophyta; class Magnoliopsida; order Fabales; family Fabaceae; genus Phaseolus; species Phaseolus vulgaris. The sequence goes on along the minus strand of NC_023754.2, from coordinate 6,778,004 downwards.
CGAGAAAATGTTATGAGGGAAGTTGAAAAAATACGAGGAGGTGTTGGCAGATTGAGAGGGAGTTAGTTAGTAGTGGGGTAGAGTTGGATCCCATGATAGATTTTGAAGGAGAGAGGCCTCAACCAGCTGAAGAATTTAAGACCATCGTCTTGGGTGAGGGTAGAAGGGTGAAGATCGGGTGTCACTTGGGGGCATTTGCATGGTCGGTAAGTGATATGCCTGGAATAAATCTCGATTTCATGTGTCACCATTTGTCTATAAATACAAGGGTGAAGTCAGTAGTGCAGAAGAGGCGTAAGTTTGTGGGAGAAAAACGAGAGATTGTAGATCAGGAGGTCAAGAAGCTACAGATTGTGGGTTACATTAGGGAAATACAGTACCCCACTTGGCTTGCAAATGTGGTGCTGGTGCAAAAGAGTAATGGGAAATGGAGAATGTGTACTGATTTTACCGATTTAAACAAAGCATGCCCTAAAGATTCCTATCTGTTACCCAGCATTGACATGTTGGTGGATGGGGTAGCAGGTTGCGATTTGCTGAGTTTTATGGACGCATATTCAGGTTATAATCAGATACCGATGCATCCAGGCGATGTTGAAAAAACGGCTTTTAGAGGAAGTTTGTCGAACTTTTGATATACGGTAATGCCTTTTGGATTAAAAAATGCAAGGGCAACATACCAAAGGTTGATGGATCAAATTTTAGAAGGTATGTTGGGAAGAAATGTCGAAGCCTATGTGGATGATATGGTGGTAAAGTCTATGGAAGCCAGTAATCATGTACAGGACCTAAAAGAACTTTTTCAGGCGTTGGATAAGTATAAGTTAAAGTTGAACCCATATAAGTGTGTCTTTGGAGTGAAAGCAGGTAAATTCATGGGTTTTATGTTAACTCAATGGGGAATTGAAATAAATCCAGAGAAGTGCAAGGCTATTCTTAATATGCGAAGCCCAGTGTCGGTAAAGGAGGTCCAACAGTTGGCAAGAAGGATGGCGTCGTTATCCCGCTTCATTCCTAAAGCAGGAGAAAGGTCGGTATCTTTCTTTAAATGTTTACAGGGACATAGTCGGTTTGCATGGACGGAGGAGTGTGAGGAGGCTTTCTAGAAGTTGAAGCAATTATTGGCATCGCCCCCGATCCTTATCAAACCCATGGTAGGGATCCCGGTACACTTATATTTGTGTGTCACAAAACGGGCGGTGAGTACAATCCTAACTCAAGAAAAGGAAACGGAGCCAAGACCGATTTACTTTGTAAGTCGAACTCTCCAGGGAGTAAAAATGAGATATCAAAAGATAGAGAAAGCGGCGTTGGCGGTAGTGATCACAGCAAGAAGATTGAGGTATTATTTCCAGAATTTTCAAGTTATTGTAAAAACGAACCTACCAATTAGACAGGTCCTGCAAAAGATGGATTTGGCGGGTAGGATGCTGAAATGGGCGGTAGAGTTGTCGGAGTATGGCCTTATATTTGAAGGACGGGGGTTGATAAGACCACATAAGACTACAGGCGCTTGTTGACTTTGTTGCTGAGATGGTAATTTCGGGGGAGGAATGTGTTGGCGAAAGTTCGGGAGGATGGATTCTTTTGGTAGATGGCTAGTCTAATGTCCAGGGAAGTAGCGCATGAATAATTCTAGAAGGACCCGATGGTGTGCTAGTGGAACAATCACTGAAGTTCGCCTTTCAAGCGAGTAACAATCAGGCAAAATATGAAGCTCTATTAGCCAGGATGAGGTTGGCTGTGACATGGGGGTCAGAAAGTTAGTAGAAAGAAGTGACTCACAGCTAGTAACAAAACAAGTGGCAGGAAATTTCCAAGCTCGAGATCCACATATGGCCAAGTATTTGGAGAAGGTAAAAGAAATGGCAGAAAATTTTAATGACATTGGATTAGTGCACGTACCTCGGGATCAAAGTGCTCGGGCAGATTTGTTATCCAAGTTAGCAAGTACCAAGCGGCTAGCCAATCACAGGCCAGTCATACAGGAGAACTTAACGGCACCTAGTGTAATAATGGGAGAAATATTCGAGATACAAAGTAGATCGGGATGAACGGAGATGTACTTGCGCTGCTTTACAGAAGGTACAGAGCCAGAGGAGGTAGAGACCTGGGGAGTGTTTAGAAGGAATGTTAGTAGGTATAAAATGATACAAGGGGTATTATATAGAAAGGGTTTTTCGATGCCTTTACTTTGGTGTGTAGATGAGTTGGAGCAGATCGGGATAATGCAGGATGTTCATGAAGGGGTGTGTGGTAACCATATCGGGGGGGCGATCATTGGCAGTAAAAGTCTTGCGAGCAGTATGTCAAGCGGTGTGATAAGTGTCAGCAATTTGCGAATGATATAAAATTCCATCTTAATGATTGTATTCGTTGGTAGCCCCGTGGCCTTTTTTCATATGGGGAATTGATATTCTAGGTCTTTTCCTTATGTCGGTAAGACAATATAAATTCGTTGTGGTAGCCATAGAATACTTTACGAAATGGATCAAGGCAGAACCTTTGACAGCTATCACAGTAGAAAAGATTGCTAAGTTTATATGGAGATCGATAGTGTGTAGATTCAGAGTGCCAAAAGAGCTGATATCAGATAACGAGATGCAATTTTCCAGTCGGAAGGGGAGCCTCATGTGTGAAAAATTAGGGATACGACAAGTATTTTCATCGGTAGAACACCCACAGTCTAATGGTCAGGCAGAAGCAGCGAATAAGATTGTTTTGAATGGCTTGAAGAAGAAGTTAGGAGCAACTAAGGCAGGATGGGTGGACAAGTTGGCCGAGGTTGTATGGGTATATCATACGATGGTACAAACAACTACAAAGGAGACGCCATTCGGACTAGTGTATGGAGGTGATGATGTGTTACCCATTGAGGTAGAACTTTTGTCTAGGAGGGTGGAGATTTTCTCAGAAAGAGAGTCAGAAGATGGTCGATGCTTTCAATTGGATACCATTGAGGAACTGAGGAACAAGGCTAGGGCAAGGGAAGTCGCTCAGAAGCACAAGATAGAGCAGAAGCATTAGAGCAGGGTCCATCTTAGGGAATATAAATAGGGCGACCTAGTCTTGAATAAAGCGGGAGAAGCGTCCAAGGACAGAAAGCTAGCACCAACATGGATCGACCCTTATCGTACACGTGTTGTGGGAGGCAGGGGAGCTTATCACTTGGAGACGTTGGAAGGAGTCAAGATCCCGAGAACATGGAATGTGGCTAGTTTACGTTTCTATTACAGTTAGTTTTATGTATTTTGGTTTGTTGTCTTTTGAATTTGGGTCCTTTGCTTTTCGTGTTTTTGTTTGGCACAACCATTTACATTTATAATAAAGTAACAAGGTGTTTCATGAATATGTACGTATGTTGCTTCTCTACTTACTCTATGTCAAGCCTATGTTTTAGGCAAATATTAACTCGGCATCGGAAGGAGGCAAGAGCGTAATGCTCCCTGGCAACGAGCTAGAGCAGCAAAATTAGGATCGGACATTCTGCCCAGTGGGACGCTGGTTTGCATAATCCATGAGTGGACATGGTGCCAAGAGTGAGGAGCTTGGTCAAAAACCCATGACTGGACATGGTGCCGAGAGTAAGGAGCTTGGTCAAAAATCCATGACTGGACATGGTGCCAAGAGTAAGGTGCTTGGTTGAAAAATCCATGACCGGGCATGGTGCCAAGAGTAAGGAGCTTGGTCGAAAAATCCATGACTGGACATGGTGCCAAGAGTAAGGTGCTTGGATGAAAAATCCATGACTGGACATGGTGCCTAGCACAGTGCTTGGTTAAAAAAACAAAACAAAACAAAAAACATACATACAAGCGAACAAATTTAGTGGCATGTGTAAATTCATAAGTAATCCAAATTTTTATACCACAAAAAGCACAATAGCCAGATATGTTTATAGCATGTCATAAAATGCATAATTATACAGACACGTAAGCAAACATGGTCCAAAAGAGGTATCTGCGAAAACATTTTATAAGCTCAGTCGTTATTCGTCCCTTAGCAGTCCTCGTCTTCAACGATCTTCCCATCAATGACACTTTTGAAGGGATCTAGCGGGGATGTGTCCAAGGTCGGTTGCACAACCGCAATTTGCTCAACCGCCCCTTTGAACCCGTTTACGAAGGCATGGGTAATTTCGTTCTTGGCAGTTTCTAATGTTGCATCCAAGGTGTTTATCTTGTTATGCAACATTGTCTCGGTGGACTCCCACGCACGGTTGGCAGCCTCACGCTCCTCACGGTGTCGAGCATAATCTTTCGAAAGGTATGCCAAATTATTTTTGGAATGAGGCCATAACATGTGCGGTATATTTGATAAACAGATCAACCACTCGGAGTGTTCCTAACACAACTCCGATTGAGGCATGGAGCGGATTCAAACCCAATGTGCAACACTTGAAGGTATTTGGGTCAATTACTTACGCTCATAATCCCCAAGGCAGCAAGATCGAAGTTGGCTGATAAGGCAGAGAAGACCATTTTCATTGGATATAAGCATTGGGGATACAAATTGTACAATCCAATGACAAAGAAGGTGATTATCAGTCGTGATGTTACATTTTTCGAAGATGAGGAATGGCAATGGAATGCAGCAACTTAAATGGATTCAAAAAAATGATATATTTACATTTTGAACGATGATGTGGAAGATGGAATCACTCTTGAAGCACCTGCAATTCAACCTGAAGCTGTAATTCAACCTGAATTTGCAACTCCAATTGCAACTATGATGGAGCGACCAAGAAGGCAATAGTGACAACCTGTACACCTTCAAGATTGTGAAGTAAATCTTGATGATGAAGTTGATGACAATGGAGATTTGATTCACTTTGCTTTTCTTGCAGATTCAGAACCCGTGAGACTTGAAGATGTCATTCAACACCCCCAACTGGCAAGAGGCTATGAATGAAAAATTGATGGTGATTGAGAAAAACAATACATGGCAGCTCACTGATCTTCCAAAAGGACACAAAGCAATTGATGTGAAGTGGATGTACAAAATTAAAATGAAAGCAAATGGTGAGATTGATAGATACAAGGCAAGGTTGGTGACAAAGGGATTCGAGCAAAGAGAAGGCTATAATTACGAAGAAATATTTTCTCTTGTAGCTCGAATGGAAGCAGTGATATTAATCATTGTTTTAGTTCCACAAAGGCAATGGAAAATTCATCAAATGGACGTTAAGTCTGCATTTCTAAATGAACCACTTGAAGAAGAGGTTTATGTAAAGCAGTCGTCGAGTTTCATACAATCTGGTAAAGAGGAGAAGGTGTACAGACTAACTAAGGCTTTATATGGTCTTAAACAGGAACCAAGAGCTTGGAACAAAAGGATTGATTCATTTATTCATGCCACTGGATTCAAAAAATGTGCATCAGATCATGGTCTTTATGTAAAGACTAATGATTATGAAGATTTGCTAATTTTATGTCTTTATGTTGATGATGTGATTTTTACAGGAAGTAATCTCAAAATGATTGGTGACTTCAAGCGTATCATGATGAAGGAATTTGAGATGACTGATCTCGGTCTTATGTCCTACTTTTTGGGCATTGAGGTCATCCAAGGAGACGATGGAACCTTCATTCATCAGAGAAAATTTGCTACTGAGTTTTTAAAGAAGTTTAAGATGGAGGATTCAAACCTAGTTAAGACTCCAATTGAAATTGGAATTAAGCTCACGAAGGAAGGTGATGGGCGAACTATAAATGCAACATACTTTAAACAGATTGTTGGGAGCCTTAGATATCTCACGTGTACTAGACCCGACATATGTTATGTTTGTTGAACCTAGTGGTGTTCAAGTTTTGAATAATCCAAATCCTTTGGAGGATGTTGAAGCCTCTGCCGTACTTGATGTTGTTGTGCTGGTTTAGCTTAGTTCTGGGGTAGTTTGGATGTTGTAATCCACTCTTTGATTAAATCTAAAGCATAAGCATTCTCAATCTTTGTGAAAGTAAAATGTTTTCAAACTAAGTTAAAACAACCGATTGTTTATACTTAGGTGTTTTGAGAAAAAGATTGAAAACTGTTTTTAAAATGGTTGAACTGTTAAGTGTCAAAACAACCGATTGATTCGAGGAAACAACCGATTGTTTGTTTTGGGACCATAACAGAAAAACTGTTTTATCTTTGAGTGAGCTTTAAATGTTTTAACTGCTTACGCTCCAGTCATTAAATGCTTTGACCAATCTTTAAATGCAATTTAAGAGTTTGTTAAGATTTGATAACAAACTACATCTTTGAATAAATTCAGAAAAACATATTTGACAATTAATCTTTGACAAGTTTTTGCTAAGAGTTTTTAGTTTTTTCAAAGAGCTGAGATTGCTAAGAGTTTGTGATTGATCAAAGTGTATGGAATAGGATTCTGCTTGTATTGATTTTAGATTATCTTCTGTAACAAGTGTAATCCTTGTACTCTGTAAAACAAGTTTTGTTTTTGTGTTTGCTGAGATTGGTTGTGTGTTCTTGAGGGGATCAAGATCAGCAATCTTAGTGTCGGTGTGTTGGCCAAGGAGAGTGTGTTTCTTGAGGTGTTCAAGGTAATTCTCTTGGTTGTTGTGTAAGTGATCAAGGTGTGATTGCTTAGTGGATTTCCTCAGGGTTTCTGAGAAGATTGGATGTAGCTCTGGGTTTGGAGTGAACCAGTATAAACAATTGTGTACAATCTCTCTATCTCTAACTCTTTAAATTCAGTTTTATTTTGTTGTTTGCTGGTATAAACAACCGATTGTTTTTCTGGTACTGCAGCTTTTGCTTGCTGTTTTGGCAAACTGAATTTCTGAATCAATTGTTTCTTGAGATAATTTCATTCTTGTTTGAAAAGTTTGCGAAAATCCTCTTTAAACAATTCACCCCCCCCCCCTCTAGTTTAAAGCCATCTATTCTAACAATTGGCATCAAGAGCTTGGTTCTTGAAAGTTATTCAAGTTGATCCTAAAAAGTTTTTTTTAATGGCTGATAGACTACCTTTTGGGAAAGGTGCTTCAATTAATAGACCACCTTTGTTTTGTGGTTTGAACTACCAGTTTTGGAAAGTAAGAATGAAAATATTTATGGAATCTCTTGACAAAGGAATTTGGGATGCAATTGAAAATGGTCCTTTTGTCCCAATGTTTGAAAAGGATGGATCCACTAAGAAACCATGGTCTCAATGGACTGATGCAGAAAGCAAAAAGGCCAAATTCGATTGCATTGCCATAAATATTATAACCTCTGCTTTAAATTCTTATGAGTTTTTCAGGGTCTCGCAATGCAAATCATCAAAAGAAATGTAGGACACTTTGGAAGTCACTCATGAAGGAACAAATGAGGTGAAAATAGTTAGAAAGCATGCTCTTATCCAAGAGTATGAGATGTTTAGAATGCTTAAAGGAGAAATCATCTTTGAGGTGCAGAAAAGATTCACGCACATCATCAATCACCTTATGAGCCTTGAAAAGACCTTTATAAAGAAGAACTGAACATCAAGATCATGAAATGTCTTGATAGAGCATGGCAACCAAAGGTAACTGCTATTTCTGAATCTAAAGATCTAACATCATTAAGTGTTGCTTCTTTGTTTGGAAAGCTTAGGAAACATGAGCTAGAGATGAATAGACTCAATGTTCAAGAGAGTGAAGATAAGCACACAAGGAGCATAGCCTTGAAAGCATCCAAGCACAAGGGAAAGCAAGATTCCAGTGATGATAGTCATGAGGAAAACCTTAGCTTGCTGTCAAGAAAGTTCAGCAAATTCCAAATGAGAAACCGTAACAAAGACAACAACAAAGATAGGTATGGAAACAAGAAATCCAATGATTTTAATTCAAATAACTATACTTGTTTTGGTTGTGGTGAGCAAGGTCATATAAAGGCAGATTGTCCAAACAAGAGCAAAGAGAAAAAGTCTAACTACAAAGAGAAGAAAGGCAAGACAAAAAGAGCCTACGTAGCTTGGGATGATAATGAGGTTCCATCATCAAGTTCTTCATCAAGTGAAGATGAGAAAGCAAACATATGCTTGGTAGCTGAAAATGATGATGAATCTTGCAAATCAAGTGAGGTAAGTTCATGTGCTTCCTTAAATGAACAAAATTACAATGAATTGCTTGAAGCTTTTCAAGAAACACATGATGAAGCTAATAGATTGGTTCTTTCAAACAACCGATTGAAAGATCTTAACAGTTGGCTTGAAAAGAGAGTTAAATCACTTGAAGAAGATCTGGAAAAAGCAAAAAGTGATTTTGAAAAATTGGAAAACTATTTCAAAAATGCTTCTTGCAAGTGTGATACTCCCATTTGTGAAAATTGTGAAAATCTTGAGAAAAAGGTTCACTATCTTGTTGAAACTGTGGACAAGCTTTCAAAGGAGAAATCTAACTTTGAGAATGTTTTGTCATCTCAAAGTTGTGTTTTTGGAAATGCTGGTTTAGGCTTTAATCCATAGAACAAGCAAGATAAATTTTCAAAAAGTTTTTCAAGAAAATCATAAAAACAACCGATTGTTAAGACAAAACAATCGATTGTTACATGCTTTTACTGCATGAAGAAAGGCCACTCTGTTCCAAGAGGTTTTATGAAATGGATTCCTAAGGGATATGAAGTTTCTAACTGCAAAGAGAAGTCAAACGGACCCAAATTTGTAAGGGGACCAAATCTTGCTACTTGAAATCTTTTATGCAGGAAAACTAAAGAAAAAGAAGGGACTGAGTCATCTGATCAAGTTCTTGAAGAAAAAGACAGTCATTGAAGCTGAATCAATGTTGTGCAAAAGACCTCAACAGTGAAAAGAGGCTTCTTGATCATAAAGCACATGGCTCATTGAAGAATCAAAATAAGGATAAGACTTTCCTTTATTTGTTCTTAATTTTTGTTTCAAAGTTCTTTCTCATGGTTAAACAATCTTTTTATGATCAATGTCATCTGCTTTGAACTCCTTCTGCTCATGGTTAAAATTCAAAAACAGTTTTAACTGCTGCAGAAAAACAACCGATTGTTTTGTGTCTGATAGCACTATGAAGAAATTGCTTTAATTGCTAGTTTAAATTTCTACCCGTTGTAGATCAATTCAAAGAGACAATCTTGGTCAAAGAATTTGTGTTGAAAGTTGAACATGTTCAGAGAGAAGTCACAACAGTCATAAAGGAAAATATTCCAAAATCTTGGAAATTCAAGAACCTTAATGACTAGTAAAAGATCACAGGTGAAGACCATGTGATTCTCAGCTTTTTCTGACATTTTCTGTGCAGAGCAGAGTCAAGTCCTCTCTCTCTGAAAATCAGGTACCCACTAATGAAATTAAATTCAAATTGATTCTTTTTCTGCTATAAAATCTGGTGCACATCTCTTCAACAAGAACAACCAATCTGTGAAGTGAGTTCTTCTCTGTTTTCGTCTCTGCCATCATAGAATCAACTCCTCCCACTTCAAAGAGAGTCAAATCCAGAGCTGTAAGGTCTGGAGGAAGATTAGAAGGCTGGTTTTCTGGAGACAATGATCTCATTGAGAAGTATAGGTATGAAACAAGTATGAAGAAGATAAACAACCCCAAGGTTGTATGCTTTGATTGGCTGAAAAGTCAAAAGCTTGATAATGTGAGAAGAATGCTCAAGGATCAATCTCTCAGAAAGTTCCTGGAGATGAAGGGAAACATATATCCAGATTTGGTGAGGGTGTTCTACACAAACCTAAAGTTTAAGGGAAACAATCTAGTTTCTCATGTGAAGGGTGTAGAAATGGAGATAACTCATGAAGTGTGGACTATTGTTGCTGGTCTCAAGTTCTCTGGTCTTAGAATCAACAAGGGAAACCTTGGAGTGGTGGAGGATTTTAACAAAATTCAATTCTACAAGAGTTGCTTGAAGAATCAACATGCTCAAGTAAGTACATGCTCGGTTGGAGGTCTAAAGCTTGATGAGAGATTGCTTGCTCTCATTGTAACTTGGATTCTAACTCCAAGGGGGAGTAATCATTATGTGCTAACTGAAGAAGATCTGGTATATATCTTCTGCATCACCAAGAAAATCAGAATCAATTGGATCCATATCATCAAAGAACACATGCAAAAAGCCATGAGGTTAGGTGATTATCATTATCCATATGTTGTTTTGATATCTAAATTTCTACTCTATTTTGAAGTTAACCTTGAAGATGAAACTTCTGAGTTGGTCAAGTCAACTCAAGAGTTGAACAATGGATCACTCAGCAAGATGGGTTTTACCAAAGTAGGTGGAAAATGGATTAGTTAGGATGGTGATCATGGTGCTTCATCTAGTGGTGCTGCTAATCTTGAACAAGATGAACCTGCTGATATGGATGTTTAACATGAATATCCACCTGAAGATTATCAAGATGCTGGACCTAGTGCTGGTGCTAGAGATCAGGAAGATGGAATGCCAACCATGACTTCTTTTGAAAGATACATGATCAATAGGCTTGATACTTTTGGGGAGAATCAAAGGAATCTTCATGATCTGTGTGTTAGCAACTTCCAGAACATTGATAACATATTCAACAACATGGATGCAAGGTTCATGACTCTGGATGAACAGATTGAAGCCGTCCAGAATCAAATCTTTGATCTTCAGTTTGCTGATGAAGAAGAATGAAGGAAAAACAACTGATTGGTTATCGGAAGAATTGATTGTTTTCTTGCTGTTATATCTGGCACTACAAAAAAACGTGTATGTAGTGGCGGTTATAATATGGCGGTTATTAAAAACCGCCACTATTATCTGTACAATACGACAACTTTATAACCGCCATAATTATCCTTCAAAATATGACATTTAGAACCGCCATAATAGTGTTCTCCCGCGTTTCGTTCCCTCCACGTAATTTTGAAATATTTCCCAAAATTTATTCTCTAAAACCTTTCAAATTCGCTTTCTCTTTGAAACCTTTTCTTCTTCTCTTTGCCACAAATCGTCTTCTCCCTGCCGCTCTTCTTCTTCTCTCCGCCACATCCACCATTTTCTCTAAGCAACTCACTGTCCCACTCACCATTTTCTCTCTGGTACTCACTGTCTTCTCCCCGCCGCTTTCCGCCTTCTCTATGCACACTCGCCATCTTCTCTTCGCAAATCATTGTCTCACTCACCATTTTCTCTCTGCCACATCCATCATCTTCTCTCTGCAACTCTCCGCCCACTCACCATTTTAGTCCCAAGAAAGCCCAATAGTGGCCCCAACATTAAAGTATTCATCTCTCTTCAAAAACCTATTTTCGGCAGCGTTGTCCCCAAAACCCTAAAACCTCGAAACGTTGTCTTGGCAACTCTCTGTGGTTGCATTCTCTAATCACTAAACAATGAGACCCCCTAGAGGAGGTGGGTGCGGTGGAGGTTTCAGAGGTGGCCGCAACGGTGGCGATTTCAAGGGTGGTTGCGACGATGGCAGTCGCGGTAGAGGTGGATTTGGTCATGGTGGTGGAGGATGCGCGGTTTTCGCGACGATGGGCCACCTTCCAAATGTGAGGTTGTTTTTCTTCCATTACTAACGATTGGAACGAAGCTTATTCCCTTTTTCATTGTTCCTATCTATCTCAAAAACATGACTCATATTGGGAAAAATGATGAAATATTCGGCCCCATGAATAAATCAGTGGGTTTCTTTCTTTTTCTTTTTTAACTTGTTGGTTGCTTTTATTTTGGAACGAAGTAGTGATGTGGTACCACATGATGTGAATGCAATAACAAGAATACATGATTCTTTGACATTCTTAGGAGCAACTTGAGTTGGTCATGAAATGGCACTTTACTTAGAATTGGATCAATGTTCTAATTCAAGAACTCACCAAGACTTTGCACCAAACCAAAGCTCATATGGAAGTCCATATATTGTCAAATGGAATCAAACAACAAGGAATGAAGAACAAGAATTGAAAGCTGAATAGAATTGAAATATTAAGCTACTGTACCGAACAGAAACTGAAAACAAAGCTGGAAAACACAAATTTAAACGGTGGAAATGAAAGAAAACACTAAGCAATAAGAAACTACCGAATGGGATTGAAAGGAATGGAAGAAAGAACACTTATGGAATGAAGCTTGCTGGATTTGAGACTTTGGAAATTCAGTCACGCCACTTGGAGCCTTGTTCCAAGATAAGTGCAAGGTTGCCGCCACTTGAAGCTCACCATTGGCACACAAGATAAGGCAAAGGAAGAAGAAGACAACAAGACTCACAATTTCTCTCTAAATTTGAGTATAGTCTCTCTACTTCTAAATTCCAAATCTGAATTTTACAAAGGCAAGCACCTTATTTATAGCCTAAGAGGTGCTGAAAAATAGGTGGGAAAATTCAAATGAAACTCATTTGAAATTCCCACCAAAAACAAGTCACATGGGAGGTGTGACCTTTTTCTACTATGACACCTCCTAAAAACTACACCTACACCCCCTACTAAGTCACATGGACAATGTGACTCTCTCTAATACATTCACACCTATTTATTTAATATCCACACCTCCTACAAGAGTCCTTCAAATGATGCTCTTTTATTTAATGCTTGGCCTTGCCCCTCATGGTTTGGACTTGGGCTTCTTGGGCTTGGTCCTTCTTGGGCTTGGGCTTTGGGCTTGGGCCTCATCTTTTGCAAAGACTAATAAGAAGAACTTTAAATGCTTTGGCCCTTGTCCATTTCTTCTATTGATAACATCTTTTTGATTCTCATCATGATGTTATGGTGGTTTCTTTGTGAACTTGCAATGCTTCTCGATTAAAATGATGGAAGGGATTGTTGCTACCTCTTAGTCAGCTGGTGACAAGTTTTACATTGATCTAAGGAAACTGTTACCTCTTGCAAGATTTCTTCCACAACCCAAGTATGGCCTCTTTGCATCTCTTTGCCAAAAGATTAACCTTTATAAGTATCATACAATTAGTTTTCACATTGATGTGTTGTATATGGAGATGAATAAGGGTGAAGCAGCGCCCAATTATTTTTGTTCATCTTTGTTTGAGGTGAATCTAAATATTTTTGGTTTATGGTTACATGCTTTTTACTATCCATGCCACGTCATTGTTTTAAGTGAATTTTGGAGTAAGAACTGTTTCCTAGGTTGTTTTTGGTGTATGCTATCCATGCCTTAAACAATTTTTTTTCATGATTACTTAAATTAGGAATACATTGAATGTTTAACTATTATTTAAGAAACAATTTTAAGATTACAAGTCTGCATATTACAAAGGCAATGGAGGATGGAAGTTTTGAAGGGCTTGTGGATCCACGTTTAAAGGAGATTTATGACAAGCAACTAATGCCTTGTATGGTGACTTGTGTTGCATTTAGCATAAGGCACTCAACAAAGAGGTGTCCAAAATGAGTCAGGTAATTAATAATATCTCTATACATTCATTTCACATTTCTCCTATTTTAAATCATTAATTTATCACATGTTATTTTTTCTTTCTCTATTTTTTAATTGTTGTTGTTTATATAATTTGAATAAGCTTTGTTTAACTTAAGTTATGATGGATGAATTAATGAATTAATTAGGTTGTGAGAGTACTGGAGGGTGATGTGTCAGTAGAAGTGCTTAGTGAGTTTGGTGCAACCAGTGAATACGGCCTTAAACCTTCCATCCCAATAAGTGAGCAATCATCTGTTGAATATGCATTGCCAGGAGGGTATGGGCTTTCATGCACACTCCTTGGATATATAATATTCTTTTCATTTATTTTTTAAAATTTGAAAATTAACCCTAAACATATTTTAATTAATTTCAGGCACCGAATGATGGAAGTCGTACTTCATCACTGAACCAAAATATTATTGGATCAAGTGGAGGCAACAAGACAAATTAGAATTAGGACTATGACATTAGTTGTAATATATTCAAATAAAATTTACATTTTGACAACACAAGCATCAGGGATTTGTCTTCATCAAATAGGGGGAGATTGTTGAACCTAGTGGTGTTCAAGTTTTGAAAAATCCAAATCCTTTGGAGGATGTTGAAGCCTCTGTTGTGCTTGATGTTGCTGTGCTGGTTTAGCTTAGTTCTAGAGTAGTTTGGATGTTGTAATCCACTCTTTGATTAAATCTAAAGCATAGGCATTCTCAATCTTTGTGAAAGTAAAATGTTTTCAAACTAAGTTAAAACAACCGATTGTTTTGTCGAAACAATCGATTGTTTATACTTAGGTGTTTTGAGAACAAGATTGAAAACTGTTTTTAAAATGGTTGAACTGTTAAGTACCAAAACAACCGATTGATTCGAGGAAACAACCGATTGATTGTTTTGGGACCATAACAGAAAAACTGTATTATCTTTGACTGAGTTTTAAATGTTTTAACTGCTTACGCTCCAGTCATTAAATGCTTTGACCAATCTTTAAATGCAATTTAAGAGTTTGTTAAGATTTGATAACAAACTACATCTTTGAATAAATTCAGAAAAACATATTTGACAATTAATCTTTGACAAGTTTTTGCTAAGAGTTTTTGAGTTTTTTCAAAGAGCTGAGATTGCTAAGAGTTTGTGATTGATCAAAGTGTATGGAATAGGATTCTGCTTGTATTGATTTCAGATTATCTTCTGTAACAAGTGTAATCCTTGTACTCTGTAAAACAAGTTTCGTTTTTGTGTTTGCTGAGATTGGTTGTGTGTTCTTGAGGGGATCAAGATCAGCAATCTTAGTGTTGGTGTGTTGGCCAAGGAGAGTGTGTTTCTTGAGGTGTTCAAGGTAATTCTCTTGGTTGTTGTGTAAGTGATCAAGGTGTGATTGCTTAGTGGATTTCCTCAGGGTTTCTGAGAAGATTGGATGTAGCTCTGGGTTTGGAGTGAACCAGTATAAACAATTGTGTACAATCTCTCTATCTCTAACTCTTTAAATTCACTTTTATTTTGTTGTTTGCTGGTATAAACAACCGATTGTTTATGCGAAACAACTGATTTTTTTTCTGGTACTGTAGCTTTTTCTTGCTGTTTTGGCAAACTGAATTTCTGAATCAATTGTTTCTTGAGATAATTTCATTTTTGTTTGAAAAGTTTGCGAAAATCCTCTTTAAACAATTCACCCCCCCCCCCCCGTCTAGTTTAAAGTCATCTATTCTAACAATGTTGTGTGACTGGTTAGTCGATACATGGAGTCACCTCGATAAGTTCATTTACAAGTTGTAAAGAGAATTATGCGCTACATCAAAGGTACTACAGCTTTCGGTCTATTTTACTCTTCATCTAAGAAGATTGAGATCGTCTAATACTCAGATAGTGATTGGGGTGGATATTCAGATGATAGGAAGAGCACTAGTGGTAATTGTTTTATGATCGAAAAGACAGTTTGCTTGTGGTCATCAAAGAAATAGTCAATTTTTGCATTATCTACTTGTGAAGCTGAGTATGTAGCAGCAGCAAGTGCTTGTCAATCAGTTTGGCTCAGCAATATAATGACTCAAATTGGTTTTAATCTAGATGTTCCAATTAAGATTTATGTTGAAAATGTCTTTGCCATTAATCTTGCAAAGAATCCGGTTTTTCATCAAAGAAGTAAACACATTGATATTCAATATCACTTCCTGCGAGGCCAAGTTGGGAAGAACATGATCAAATTGGAATACTGCATATCAGAAGCTCAAATTGCAAATATTTTCACTAAACCATTAAAGATTGATGCTTTCATCAAGTTAAGAGATATGTTGGGCATGAAGGTTGTTCCAAATCAAAATTAAGGGAGGATGTTGGTTATTAATTCAGATTTTATTAGCCTTAATTGTTGATTATTAATTCTGATTTTATTACCCGTAAACTATTTACCGTTATTATTGTATTAATGGTCAGTTTACAGTGTTTTTAGTATTCTTATTTTATAGCTTCTAGTATTTGTAATTGTATTATATATATATTATTAAAATAAATCAAAATTAATATACAGTTCAGCAGTTTTGCAATTTCGTGCAATTACATTCAATCACTTTCTACAACTTTTTATCTTCTGTTATTTCCTTCAATTAGTTTCTACAAGACATTCGATCACAATTTAGAGTCCTTACATCACACTTCCTAAATAATATTTTTCCTATTAAAATTATACTATAAAGAAAATTTCAATAGTTAACTCTTAAAAATAACATCAATATTAATTATTGAAAGTAATGAAACTTTCAACAGTAAATTTAAACAAGATTTCATTATTTTCAAAAAAAGGTAAATTTAAATACTCCCAAAAGTAAAGTGCTTCGAAATTAAGAGAATAGTTTGAAATAAAGAAGTAAGCAATATAAAATTCGAGACATAAAAGGGTTAAAAACATAAATATAATTATAAATCATTGCCAATAACACAGGAATAACTTGAATAGTTTGAACGTTTGATACAAAAGATCAATATAAACACTCTTATTTTACTTGTTTTTTTTCTATTTTGACGTTACATAAATTTGTTAGTCCACTTCGTCCAATTTTAATCTCCAAAACTATAATATTCCCTTAACTTTTGGTAAATCGAACTGCTTAACAAATAATAATGTGAAAACATATTAAGTACAAAAACACAACACGTATAGTCAAATACTGTCACAACATAATAAGACAAAGATTGTCTCGAGACAGCTTCTTCCTGCACCTCCATGATTACCTCCATTTCGGGCACCTCCATAAAATTTAAAAATACTAAAATTATTCTTCAGTAAAAAGATAAAAATGAGAAAGGAAGTTACTTCGTGTGGTGGGGTGCATCTGGAGCTTGAGTGGTGGTGGTCCTTGAAGTGGTCCTTGAAGTGGTGTTGGAGGTGGTGCTTGAGAAGGTGGTTGAGGTGGTGCACGGTGATAGGTAGCAGCGGTGGTAGGTGGTGCACGGTGGTAGGTAGCAGCGGTGGTAGGTGGTGTTGGCATTGGCACCGTTGGTGAGGTACATTCTCATTCTCATTCTTCTGCCTTAAATAAATATTTCCGCATTAGTTAATCCGGTGGATCCACGGATCACATAATCCAATGCTTAAGTAAAGCGTTTCGGATTAGATAACTTTTGAGCATACCGGATCCGGAACCTGCCAAATTCATACTTCCGGATTGTGTAATCCGGTACCAAATGAACTATGGATTACACAATCCGGAAGTGATTTTAGAACTTTCAATATGTCTTGCGTATTACGTAGTCCGGTACTCATTTTGCTATATGAATTTCAATTACGCATTACACAATTTGGAACATCAAACATGACTTAAGAATTATACAATCTGGTAGTCATTTTGCTGTGAAAATTTTGACTTATGGATTACACAATCCGGAAGTCACCTGAAATGACTTATGGATTACGTAATCCGGAATTCATTATGCTGTTAAAATTTGACTTATGGATTATACAATCCGGAAGTCAAGTTGTCAATTACAAAATCTTATGCTATTTTTGTTTTGCATATGTGAATTTATGGAAATTATAATAAAATTAAAATTTATGTTTTATGAATGAAGGTGTAAGTATGGAAGAATTAATGAATTTTGTGCATCAACATGGATTGTTTGAAGGGGACTATGGTATCCATTTTACAACAGATGAGGTGAATAAAATTTCATTTCATTTATGTTTATTGCATTATAATTTGAAGAAGTGATTTTGTAATATTGTTAGAATAACTTTGTGTAGGTGTTTCCTTCGCGATAAGACTTACTTGAATGGGTCCGTAGGGTTGGTTATGGACTTGGTTTTGCTATTGTCATTATTAGGTCTGACATAGCAAATGGTAAGCAAGGGAGAAAGACATATGTCTTGTTAGGCTGTGAAAGGGGGGGTAGTTATAGAAAGTATAAAGATGGTTTGGAGGTTAGTGTAACTGGTACTCGAAAATGTGAATGTCCCTTTAAATTGCGAGGTAAACCTGTTGGAAAGGGTCAAGGTTGGGTACTTAAGGTAATATGTGGTACTCATAATCATGATTTGTATGATACCTTAGTTGGTCATCCATATGCAGGAAGATTAAAAACGAATGAACATTCAATGCTTGTTGATATGACTAAAAGCATGGTTAAGCCAGGTAACATTCTACGTACTTTGAAGGAGAATAATGAGGATAATATGACAACAATAAAGCAAATATACAATGCAAGATACTCGTACAAGAGATCAGTTAGAGGACCAAGAACTGAATTACAACAGTTAATGATGTTGTTAGACCGTGACAACTATCTTCACTGGAGTACGTGTCATGAGTCTTCAAATATTGTTAGTGATATTTTTTGGACTCATCCTAATGCTGTGAAACTCTTGAATGCATTTAACATTGTATTCTTAATGGATACAACTTACAAAACAAACAAATATCGACTGCCTTTGCTTGAGATTGTTGGTGTAACTTGTACAGGTTTGTCCTTTTCTGCTAGTTTTGCATTCTTATCTAGCGAGAAAGAAAAGAACTTCATATGGGCATTACAAAAATTTAGAGGGTCACTTTTGACATCGCATGTGGGGCCTGAAGTCATTGTTTGTGATAGAGATCTTGCTTTGATGAATGCCATCAATATTGTGTTTCTTAAAACAAGAAATCTTCTTTGTCGGTTTCACATCAATAAGAATGTTAAAGCAAAGTGTAAAATGTTGGTAGATTCAGTCGAGGCTTGGGAAGTTGTGATGGATTCATGGAAGACTATCATTGACTGTACAGAGATTGGTAAATTTGATGAGTTTGTGAAAAATTTTGAAACTATTTGTTCACCGTGGCCATTACTTTTTGAATATGTGAAGAACACTTGGATTATTCCGCACAAAGAAAAGTTTGTCAAGTGTTGGACAAATTTGTTAATGCATTTGGGAAATACAACATCAAACAGGTATATGAATACTTTTACTTTGTTTAGAACGTGTATAATGTGTAATTGTTTTATTATGTTTTATACTTATACAGGGTTGAATCAGCTCATTGGTCTTTGAAACGAATATTAGAAAATAGCATGGGAGACTTGTGCTCGTGTTGGGATGCTATCAAGCATGTTATTATACTTCAACATAACGAGATTAAGGCATCATTTCAAATGAGTCTACATGTGATAGGACACACATTCAATGTGCAATTGTATAAAATGTTGGTTGGCTCTATATCTAAACATGCTTTAATTCTCATTGCTGAAGAGTTTGATCGGGTCAATGATGTGGGGTTTGATAGTGAACGATGTGGATGTATACTCAGACAGACTCACGGATTACCATGTGCTTGTAAGTTAGCCAGGTATGCTATGGGTGTCAATACTCTTAATGAAGTTCATGTTATGTGGACGAGACTAAGTTTTTCAGGTTTATCTGAATGTGATTCATCATCTCGGTTGTCAATTCAACAAGAACGGGATGTGATTCTATCCCGGTTCGACGAGGTTGATATTTGTGGCAAAGTGACAATCAAAAACAAGTTGCGTGAAATTGCCTATCCGGACATGACAACATTATGTGCATCACTTAATGTAGTTAAGACAAAAGGATCTCAAAAGAGTCAAGGAAATAAATTTCAGAGGTCTACAAAACGCACCCCTTCATATTTTGAGCATGTAGATCGCATCCATTTTGTAAATGATAGTTCATCATCTTTGAATACTTGTAAGGGAAAGGTTAAGGTGATGACCAACACCAATGCAATTCCAATGCTTGATCAATTTCATCTGAAATGTCACTCTTATATTTTGGATGTAATAGATGTTAAAGCTGATGGACATTGTGGGATTCGTGCTATTGCCTCATTGTTGGGGATGGGTGAAGAGTCATGGCCACTCATCAGAATGGATTTATTCAAAGAAATATCTCAGTGGCGTGAAGAATACGCAACATTGTTAGGTGGTCATCAACGAGTAGAAGATATCAAGAGGTCCTTACTAGTAGATGAGTTGTCAGTGGTAAGTGCATATTCATAAGACTCATGTGCATTGATTAATTGAACTTGTATGCAATCTAATTTCATTATTGCATTTTGCAGGCTAGTGTTGAAAAATGGATGACAATACCGGATATGGGATACTTAATAGCAAGCAGATACAATATTATCTTAGTTTGTTTGTCATTGAAACAAAATATTACTATTTTTCCATTGCGTACTGCACCCCCTACCGATGCTAGTCTACACCGATTACTATGTATTGGTCATGTGAATGATTCACACTTTGTGCAGGTAAGGATATTACTCAACACATTATATATATATATATATATATATATATATATATATTCCTTTGTTTGCTAATTTCCATTTGTGGTGCAGGTAAAATTGCTTGATGATTGTCCCATACCTACCGCTGACATTTTATGGTGTACACATTGTTACCCATAGGCAAGGTTATGGTCATCATATTACATTGCTCGGATGCAATCTTTTACCCAATTAATCAGTATTAGCCCGACATATGTGAACCTTGGAGACGATTGATGTAAACATAATTTATTATGTCGGTTTCTTATGCATAATTTATTACTTAAGTTCTGATTCATAATTTATTACTTCAATTTCGATTCATAATTTATTCGCATTTATGTCAGATAAAAAATAAAATAACAAACACTATAACATAAATTAATTAAACCATATTGTACACATACAAAGTTACTATCATTACAATCATGTAATAAAAAAATATCAACGACGTCCACGAACATTACGTGATCGTCTCGTGTGGACTGCCCCGTCATCTGACACACTCCGGGCTAACTGCAGCGCTGCCTCCGTACTCTTATATGCTTCAGTGCCTGCAGTGACCTGACGACAATCTATCATGCGCTGGAGGATACTAACAATGCGCCTAAATATACCCTTCACCAATTTCAAAATAAATTAAACTTGTTAAATATATTGTTTAATCACATAACAATAAAAAAAAAAACTTATCGCATGTGCACGCTCATCTTGAGATGAATGACCTGCCTGCTCAGCATTTGGACTACGAAGGCGATGACGTGGTACAACACTGGGTCGATCTCCAAGTTCACCTCTGCGAATGTATGGGTGTGATACCGTCCTAAACCAAGACATGTACTCAGGAACACATGCAGATGGACTAGAAGCAACTCTCAAACCTGTCACCACGTGGTGATCAAACTGCAACCACCTTTGATCAATGACATGTGCACTAGGAGCCTCAGCCGCCATCGGTGATGATGGAATGCTCTGCTCGTACCCAAATTGGCGCAAAACATGCTCGGGCATATGTCTATGTGATAAGCTGCCCAATCGCAAGTGACCCGAGAATAAATAGATGGTCTCAAATGGTCTACTCAATCTATGGTCCTCATACGGAGTCCAGATGATGTCATCGTGTGTGACCCCATCCAACTGCGCCCGCACATCACCAACTGCGCAAATCTGATGGGCAACAATATACCGTGCTGCCCGCGGGTGTACATCGTCATATGAGGGATTAATATCCCTTCTTCCCATGCCCGAAAAGTGCTCATAAATCCATGCCTACGTAATTCAATAATATTAACTATAAAATATTTAATACAAAACATTATGGAATGTAACATGTGATTGTTAATTATTTGTATGGTTTCATACCTGAATCAGTGTCGCATAACTGGCCAACTGCTTCGTGTTAAAATAAGATGCATCCCCCAACTGCTCATATAGATATGTAAGTGTTGCTGCTCCCCATGTATATCCATGACACATATGTAGATTGCTGAATAACAATAAGTACGATATAGATACAGAGGTGGCACTTTTATCTGCAAAAATAGTGCATCCAAGCAGATGCAACAAGTAAGCCCTGGCAGCACACTCCCAAGCCTCTTGAGCGCAACATTCCTCATATATATCTCGAAGCCAACTCAATCGTACGTGGACGCCTCGACACTGCCTCATCTCAGCCTTCCCCCGAGTCTCATCCACCCTTAGTAACTCAGCTAAAATTGTTGCAGCTCCGTTGTACTCTAAGGGCACATATGTTGGGAATTGAACCAAAATGGGGAGGTGTAAAAGAGATGACACATCATCAAGTGCGATGGTCATCTCACCTACGGGAAGGTGGAAGGAGTTTGTCTCCCGATGCCACCTTTCGACAAAGGCTGAAATCAATCCCTTGTCACCCACTTCATAACTTATATTGCACAAACTAAACAATCCAGAATTTTGTACAAGTAGCTCAATATTAGCATGAGGAATCCCAAATTTACGTAATTTCCTACCGTGAGATACCAATTTAAGTTTTCCCCGATCCTAATATAAATGTTGTATATATTAAATATAATTAAATAAATTTAAACAATAATTAATAAAGATAATTTAATTGAAGGTTTTTTCGTTCTTACCTCACCCTCCCAAAGCTTAACAGCAACATGGTCAGCAAAATTTACCAGTAAAGACATATCAGAAGGTCCTCCAGGAAACCCTTCTCTGTGGTCTACTTGGTCATCATTCTGTAATTCTTGTTCATTGTCATTATCAATATGAACATCATCATCAATCCTTTCCTCGACACCACCTCGGTCTCTTCTACGGATAGATGCCGTCAGTCTTCTGCGATCATGATCCTGAGATCCACCACCTCTAGTTTTAGCCATATCTATCCACAACACAATTTAAATTTCAATTATTTACAAATAATAAATAATATAATCATGAATTTGTGTAATAATATAAAATTTAAAAAAAGTTTTTCACAAGTGGGTTGTAAACTAAATATATAACAAAAACACAAAAATGCAAACTTTGTAAGAACACTATCGGATTACATAATCCAAAACACACACAATGTAAACCTAAACCGGATTACATAATCCGAAACACACACAATGTAAACCTAAACCGGATTACGTAATCCTGAATTACTAAAATACCTAAATCGGATTACCTAATTCAGAATTACTAAAATAAACTAAACCGGATTAAGTAATCCGATATTACTTTACATTCACAACTATACCGGATTATTACATAATTCGGTGCCTATTATGAAAAAATGCACACAGTACTGGATTACTAAAATAACCTATACCGGATTAAGTAATCCGGTATTACTTTACATTCACAACTGTACCGGATTACATAATCCGGTGCCTATTATGAAAAAATGCACAGCGTACCGGATTACACTACAAACGGATTACACAACAGCAGCAGGTTTCAAAAGCAATGAAAAATTTGGAAAATTCAACTTACTAACCTGTGAAGAGGAGACTTTGGATGTGTGAGTGCTAGAGAATGTGGAGTTTAGAGAGATGAAGAGAGATGAAGAGAAAAAATCTTCGAATGGAGGTGTGGAGCGGCGCCGCTGGAAGGAACAGAGAGAAAACGCACAAAAGTGAAAGTGAAAGTGAAGATTGGGTAGGTTAAAGGTATATTAAACTATTATTTTAATTTTTTTAATATTTTTACTGAGGGGTATATTAGTAAATGTACTTTTAGTATGGGGGTAGGAGAAGAAGTCATGGAGGTGTAGGAAGAAGCTGTCTTGTCTCGAATATCTCAGCCAATCAAATAACTCTCATTTGCTTCATCCAATGTCATTTAAGGCTACAGAATTAGATTAACTTATGGGTATATTCAATGCTTCAACTTTTGTTATACCTGTCAAATTAACATAATATGACCATTTCTTCCAACATTGAATCACATTTTGTTCTTAGGTTGTTCCACAATGACTTTTATATTTGAAAACTACACAAGAGGCTTATATTCTAGTAACAACTTTTTTTTAAAACATAATAAATTATTATGGCGAAATATCGTTTTACTTTTACTGTAGGGATATCGTGTGCGGAAGCGTGATAATTTTAACCAAAAGATTATGAGAAATTAAAGTAACAAGGAAAAATGAGAATTTAAAGTAACAAGGAAAAATGAGAATGATACCAGAAATTTTTAGGTGAAAAACCCCTTTGAATAGAGGTAAAAAACATCGGCGAGAGAGTCAAAACTTCCACTATAATGGTATTGGGAGTACAATGAATTCCTCTCAGGCTAATAGATAAATAACCTCAAAACAAATTCTCTCTATATGGGTTAAACACTTACACTCAAGAGAAGAAATAGAGAGTATAGGAAAAAAGAGAGGAAGCAAGTGTGTGTTGTTGTTTGTTGTGTTACATTGCTTGAAGGAAGCCACTATATATAGTGGTTCTAAGAGACAACAATAATAAAATCAATTAATGGTAAGTAACCTCCCTTTGATGACAATTAATTGTAGTAAGAAACTTCTATTTGATTACAATTAATTGTGGCAAGTAACCTCCCAATTATGTCAAGAAAACGAAAAGGTGAGTCATAATCCACAAATCTCCACGTTGACTTGCCTTTGACTGGAACACTCTCTCGCCTTGAAGCCTTGATTAAGTATGGATAATACCAGCTAAGTTCAGGCAATGATCGAACTTAGCCAGTGGAAGTGGCTTGGTCAACATGTCTACAGGATTTTCGGTCGTATGAATTTTTTCAACAATTATATCTCCCGTATCAACAATGTCTCGGATAAAATGGTGCTTAATTTCAATGTGCTTGGTTCTTGGGTGATACTTGTTGTTCCTGGTTAAGTGGACAGCACTCTGACTATCACAAAATATAACAAGAACATCTTGTTGAAGACCATGTTCACTTACCAAGCCTCGAAGCCATATAGCCTCTTTCATACCTTCTGTAGCAACGATATATTCTACTTCAGTGGTGGACAAAGCCGCAATGGCTTGAAGTGAAGAATACCAGCTGATAGCAGACCCACATAGGGTAAAAATATAGGTTGAAAGTGACCTTCTCCAATCTAAATCACCATCATAGTTAGCATCAACATAGCCAACTACTCCTCCGGGATCGGCTCTATGTTGATCAAATACCAAACCAAGATCTGGAGAACCTTTCAGATAACGAAGTATCCATTTAACGGCTTCCCAGTGTGTCTTGCCTGGATTATGCCTGAACCTGCTAACAATGCTAACAGCATAAACTAAATCAGGCCTAGTACATACCATAGCATACATGAGACTTCCAATTGCATTTGAATACGGGACATGTGACATGCGCCTTTTGTCCTTGTCTGATTATGGACACTGATCTGATGACAACTTGAAGTGGGCAGCAATTGGAGTATTAACAACTTTGCAATCTCGCATTCCAAATTTGTCAAGCATCTTAAGAACATACTTCTTTTGTGATAGAAAAAGTTTTCCAACTTGACGATCTCTGTTGATCTCCATTCCTAAAATTTTCTAGCCATGACCTAAGTCCTTCATATCAAATTCACTACTAAGTTGGGCCTTTAACTTGTTAACTAAAGATTTATCTCTTGCGATAATCAACATGTCATCAACATATAACAACAAGTATATAAATGACCCATCGGATGTTTTTTGAAAATAGACATAATTATTGTACCGCCCTGGTGGTCGGGTATGATGACGTGGCACCCTGCTACAGTGTAGGCGTGTTGACAAGGCGCCAGGTTGGCAGTTAGGAAGGAAGTCGGGAGGCACGTGTAGTCGTCGATTGTTAAGTTGGCGTGTTTCGACTTCCAGTTTACCAGAATAGGCGATCGCCAGGTTGAGGATGGAGTCGCCAGATGCAGACTTAGGCGACCAAGCAGTCGGAGATCGCCAGAACAAGCACATCGCCGAAGATGAAGGAGAAGCAGATTATGAAGGCGGCCGGCGAGACCACAGGGAAGGTGTATGAAGGCCCTAACTCGCCAGTTTCAGTAGAGATCGCACTCCTAAAGTTAGCTATGCACTGGGCAGTACCATGCATAGGTAACTTAGCCAAAATGAGAGTAGAAGCAGCGCCAAGTCAGTAAGCCTCCGGATGATGGCACGTGTACAGTTGGATACGAGCCACGTGTCCAAGTCTGTAACTGCCAGGAGAGAGAAAATCACCAGGTATATAAGAGCTCTTAACGAACTTTCTGAGGTACGCATGTTCAGTTCATACACTTTACGCTTGCGAGCGACAGAGCTGTTGTGAGAGAGAGTTTTTGCACGGTTCTAGTTCTTAGTATTTGGTGATACCGTCACTGACTTGAGCGTCGGAGTGCGATCGGCCGCAGCGGTGCCGTGTCGTTTCTTTGCAGGTTCTTGAAGTAGATCCAGAGGAGGAACGAAGGTGATAAGCGGTGCGCACGTCGATCCTTTGACGAGGCACTCTCCAGCGCTCCGGTCAACAAGCAGGATCATCAGGCGCCCACCGTGGGGCCGTGTAAAACGTGCTCCCATCCACAGCGTGAGTTCGTGGAAGTTTTCGAGGTTTTCTGCGCGGTTGTGTGCTGGTGCAACCGTCGTTTGCAGCTTCTTTGAGTTTCGTTCGGTGAGTTTGTGTTTTGTACCGATTGTTTGGCTTTTAATCGGTGGAGTGAGGTCTTTGGTTGCTTGCGCGCAATCTGTCTGGTGGAGGTTCGAGTTCTTTTGTGGTTTTCTGCGAAGGTTTGCGGTGTTCTTGGTTTCTTGCGCAGTTTCTTGAGTTTTCTCCGATTGATCGCTGTTTCGATCGTGGTTGAAGTGTTGTTTGCTGTATTCCTGTGGTTCGCTGAAGTTAATGAGAAAGATGAGAAGCAATCGTTCCAGTCCCGTGGCTCCCGTCGCTGCTGAAGGCGACGCCGCCATGACCATGGCGCAAATGGCAGAGATGATGCGCTCGTTGCAGGCGACTGTGGAAGCCTCGCGCGTGGAGCAGGCAAGGATACATGAGGACCTGGTCGCCTCCCGCGCCAGGAATGAGGAGCTCAGCAAGGTAGCTGAGGAGCTGCGTCGAGCTCTTCAGGAGCAGCAGGGACGTTCTTCTGCTGAAGAGGTGGCACCGTCGACGCCACCTCGTGTGTTCCCAATGCCTTTTATTCAGGCGATTACCGACACGCCAATTCCCACGAGCGTGGTCCCGGTTAAAGCTGTTTTTACCGGCGTGGAGGATCCAGAAGCTCATTTGACCACGTTCCACACACAGATGATGCTGTCGGGAGGGTCGGACGCCGTCTACTGCAAGATGTTCGTGAGTACGCTCCAAGGAACGGCGATGGAGTGGTTTGTGAGCCTGCCTAATGGCCACATAACCAATTTTCAGCAATTCTCGAAAATCTTTGTCGAGCAGTACATTGTGAACAAGGCACCACCCAGGGTGTCCTATGACCTGTTTGACATAAGGCAGTACCATGGGGAGTCCCTCAGAGACTACCTCAATCGCTTCGGAGCGCAGATGGTCAGATCGCCAGCCAAGGATGAAGAAATGTTGGTTTATGCCTTCAAGAAGGGCGTGCAGCCAGGGCCATTCTGCGAGGCCTTGATCAGGGCTCATCCAGCGACGTTTGCTGAAGTCAGGCGACTTGCGGTGGCCCACATCGCCGACGAGAGTGAAGTCGCCGAGAAGAGAGGCAGCGTGGCTCCCGCCAGGCCGCGCGCCCACACCAGGATCCAGCCACAGAGGGTGCTGGAAATGGCGGCGGCGGCCAGAAAAGACCAAAGGACTCACTATCCTTACGATAGGAGAAATAAGGGAAGAAGCCAAGCGCGCCAACCACCAGCACGCCAACAACCAGCACGCCGAGAGTACAATCGCCCGCCTAAGCACAAATTCGTCATGGGACTAGCGGACCTGATCGCTATCCCTAACATATCTGCTAGATTGAAGGCGCCCGAGAAGGTGGGCGACAAGGTGCTGGGGTCAAAACCGGACGCCTGGTGCGAGTTCCACCAGTGCTTTGGCCACAACCTGGACTCGTGTTTGTCTTTAGGATACCAGCTCGACGATCTGGTTAAGAGCGGGTTCCTAAACGACTATCTGCTGGACAGAAGGACCGGAGGAGCGTCGAGTTCCCAGCCAGCAGGTGGAGAAGCCCAGCAACACGAGATGCCTATCCATGAGGAGATCCACACCATTGCAGGGGGTTTCTCAGGTGGTGGATGCACCGCATCGCAGAGGAAAAAGTACGTGCGATCGGTAATGGCAGTGGACATGTTTGAAGATCACTCGCCGGAAGTGGACATTACGTTCACCAAGCAGGATCTTCGGGACGTTGTGCCTCATGACAACGATCCCATTGTTATTTCGTTGATCACGGCGGGAAGGAAGGTCCACAGAGTTCTGGTGGACCAAGGAAGCTCGACTGACGTGATGTTCTGGCCGACTTTCACGCAGCTGGAATTGCCCCTTGACCAGCTAAGGCCCTATGGAGGATGCTTGTATGGGTTCGCTGGCGACCAGGTGGAGGTCAGGGGGTACATTGAGCTGAGAACCACGTTTACAGATGAGGCTGGGTCGAGGACAGAGAAAATCAAGTACCTCATCGTAAATGCCCCCTCAGCGTATAACATCCTATTGTGAAGGCCCACTCTTAACAGGATAGGTGCCATTCCGTCGACACGGCACATGAAGGTGAAGTTGCCATCGATGGAAGGGGTGGTGATCACGATAAAGTCTGATCAGAAAGAAGCGAAAAGGTGCTATGAGAATAGCCTGAAGAATAAAAGATCAGTGAGATATGTTACAACCACCCCGCCTCCCGGTGTGAAGCCCAGACCGCCGGTAACAGAGGAGGCCGCCGGAAGGGACGTAGAGATGATAGACGCAGAGCTGGGGGAGAGGAATGCTGGCCTGGAGGAGGAAGAGGCGCGGAATCGCCCCGAGGAAGCGAGAGAACTGGAAATCGCCAAGGCGGTGATCGCCAGAGAATCCAGGCCCAAACCTATCGAGCAGTGGCTCGAAAAGGAGATCGGAGGGAAAATCTTCAAGCTGGGAAGATCTCTGGAAGTCGATCTCCAAGACCAGATCGCCAAGGTGATTGAGCGGCATCTGGACGCGTTTGCATGGTCCGCCTCGGACATGCCCGGGATTGATCCCGACTTTCTGTGCCATCATCTGGCAATGGACAACATGGTGAGACCAGTGCGACAAAGGAGAAGGAAATTCAACGAGGAAAGGAGGCAGGCGATCAGGGATGAAACCCAGAAACTCCTCGCCGCAGGCCACATCAGGGAAGTCCAGTACCCTGAATGGTTGGCGAATGTCGTACTGGTGAAGAAGAGCAACGGGAAATGGCGCATGTGCGTCGATTTCACCGATCTAAATAAAGCTTGCCCAAAGGATTCATATCCTTTACCAAGCATTGATGCCCTGGTTGATAGTGCTGCAGGGTGCAAGCTACTGAGTTTCCTGGACGCCTTCTCGGGCTATAATCAGATCAAGATGCATCCCATGGATGAAGAAAAAACAGCCTTCATGACGGAGAGGTCGTGCTACTGCTATAAGGTGATGCCCTTTGGGCTGAAGAACGCGGGGGCCACGTACCAGAGGTTGATGGATCGAGTACTTGCACCAATGCTGGGAAGGAATGTGCAAGCTTACGTCAATGACATGGTCGTGACCTCACAGGAGAAAAGCAAGCACGTTGCAGACTTGGAAGAATTGTTCACGACGATCGCCAAGTTCAAGTTGAAGCTCAACCCGGAGAAATGCATTTTCGGCGTGGAGGCTGGAAAATTTTTGGGTTTTCTCTTGACTGAAAGAGGAATAGAAGCTAACCCGGACAAGTGTGCCGCCATCTTGGCGATGAGAAGCCCGGCTACGGTGAAAAAGGTTCAGCAGCTGACAGGTCGGATGGCAGCCCTATCTCGCTTCGTGTCAGCTAGCGGAGAAAAGGGGCATCCCTATTTTCAGTGTCTGCAGCGCAATAACAAGTTCGCTTGGACGAAAGAGTGCGAGGAAGCTTTCGTCAAGCTGAAGGAGTATCTGGCGAGTCCGCCGGTTCTGTGCAAACCGCTGGCGGGAATCCCTCTCAGGTTGTACTTCGCTATGACTGAGAGGGCGGGGAGTGCGGTGCTCGCCCAGGATCAAGATCAGGCTCAGAAGCCTATTTATTTTGTGAGCAAGGTGCTGCAGGGCCCAGAAACGAGATATCAGGCCCTTGAGAAGGCTGCGCTGGCTGTGGTGTTTTCGGCGAGGAGGTTGCGCCACTACTTCCACAGCTTCACAATACTGGTGATGACTGACCTGCCCATCCAGAAGGTCTTGAAGAAACCTGACGTTGCGGGAAGAATGGTAAAATGGGCAGTGGAGTTGTCAGAATTTGACATTAAGTATGAGCCCCGAGGCCCGATCAAGGAGCAAACCTTTGCAGATTTTGTAGTCGAGCTCTCATCAGAGGCGACGCGGGTTGAAGGAGATGACTTCCGTTGGGTACTCTCGGTGGATGGATCGTCGAACCAGCAGGGTAGCGGTGCTGGAGTCATATTGGAAGGACCCAACGGCGTGCTGATCGAACAATCGTTGAGATTTGCCTTCAAAGCCAGCAACAATCAAGCAGAGTACGAGGCGTTGATCGCCGGGATTCTGCTGGCTAAGGAGATGGGAGCTAGGGTGCTGATGGCTAAGAGTGACTCGCTGCTAGTCACAGGGCAAGTAACAGGCGAGTTCCAGGCTAAAGATCCACAAATGGCGGCTTACTTGGCGTATGTGCAGGAATTGAAGAGTTCCTTTGCCTCTTTTGAAGTGGTACATGTGCCCCGAGAACAGAATGCCCGAGCTGACTTGCTTGCTAAGCTCGCCAGCTCAGGCAAGGGGGGTAGGCAGAGGACGGTGATTCAAGAAACTCTGAAGACGCCGAGGGCGTTTGTAGCAGATCACCTGGTCCTTCAGATAAGCAAGTCGACGGAGAAAGCAGCGAGAAGCCATAAGTCTTTGACGCAGGAAACTCTGAGATCGCCGAGAATCAGAGCATGCCGAGGAGAGAAGGTGAACGTCATGCAGGTCTGCGCCAGCCATGAGCCAGACACTTGGATAACACAGTACAAGCGGTGCTTGGCGGATGGCCTCCTCCCGCTGGATCCAACAGAAGCTAGGAAGTGCACGAGAATTATGGCAGAGCTCCACGAAGGAATATGTGGAAGTCACGTCGGGGGTCGAGCTCTGGCCGCGAGGACTCTCCGTGCAGGCTACTATTGGCCATCCATGAGAGAAGATTGCAAGAAGTATGCCCAGTGCTGCAAACAATGCCAGCAGCACGCCGATTGGCATAAGGCACCTCCCGAGGAGTTGAAGTCGATCTATAGCCCTTGGCCGTTTCATACTTGGGGAATCGACATCCTGGGACCTTTCCCGCTGGCGATCAGGCAGATGAAGTACTTGGTGGTGGCGATTGAGTATTTCACCAAGTGGATCGAAGCAGAACCAGTGGCCCAGATCACCGCACACAAGATCGAAGGTTTTGTATGGAAGAACATTGTGTGCCGGTTTGGAGTGCCTAAGCGCCTGGTGTCAGATAATGGGACGCAGTTTGCAAGCCACCTGTTGAAGAAGCTTTGCGAAGGGGTTGGAATTCAACAAGTGTTTGCATCCGTCGAGCACCCTCAGACGAATGGCCAGGTGGAATCAGCTAATCGGGTGTTATTGAGAGGTTTGAAGAGAAGGCTTGAGAAAGCCAAGGGAAGTTGGGCTGAAGAAGTGCCCCGTATAGTCTGGGCGTACCACACCACCGAGCAGTCAGGAACCCATGAGACCCCGTTTAGCTTGGTCTATGGGTGTGATGCCATGATTCCGGTGGAGATCCAGGAAAGCTCGCCGAGATTCCAGAACTTCATAGAGGAAGGCTCGAATGAAGAAAGAAGGCTGAACCTGGATCTACTGGATGAAGTCAGGGAGGAGGCAAGGCTGAAGGCTGAGGCGGTGAAGAGAAGGGTCGAGCGAAGGTACAACTCAAAGGTGATGCCAAGGCAGTTTAGAGAAGGCGATCTGGTGATGAGGAAGGCCCACCAGTACGAGATGGAGAATAAACTCTCACCCAAGTGGACTGGACCGTTCAGAATAACCGAGGCACTCGGGAACGGAGCCTACCGCTTAGAGACGCTGGAAGGAGGGGCGATCCCTCGTACCTGGAACGCCACACACCTGAAGTTGTACTATAGTTGAGAGCTTTGTAAGTAAAGACAAACACAAAATGTTACATTACAATGTCTCTGTTAAAACAGTTTCAAGGGGGCACTCTTTTTTCCCTAAGGAGGGTTTTTAATGAGGCCACCCAATAAAAGAAGAGTTTTCGAAGTATAAGGTGTTTTCAGATTGCATGTGTGATATTTTCAAAAGTTTTGAAGAAAGACCTTGTCATTTGTACATGATTTAAGGCAAGAAAAGACATATCGCGTGCTTTCTAAAAGATTTTAAGTCATCATCGTTTTTCGGCGATCGGAGGCACCAGTTAAGTTTTCAAAGTCCTCATCGTCTTTCGGCGATCGGAGGCACCAGATGAAAGACCTCAACGCCCGCGCGCGTTTTGAGGCAAGTTTTCGAGCGAGTGCAGGCGAGGAAGAGAAAAAGTCCTCCGTGTTTCTGGGAGCGAGAAGATGTAACTCCTGGGGCAATGTAGAGGCAAGTTAAAGACCTCCCCGCCGTCGAGCGAGTGCAGGCGAGAAAGGTCCTCAGTGCATCCAGGGGGGAGGAGATGTACACCCTGGGCAAGTTGAGGCACCATATAAAGTCCTTATCGCCGTTACGCGAGCTAAGGCCAGTTAAAGACCTCCTCGCCGTTGAGCGAGTGCAGGCGAGAAAGAGAAAGGTCCTCAGTGCATCCGGGGGGGAGGAGATGTACACCCTGGGCAAGTTGAGGCACCATATAAAGTCCTTATCGTCGTTGTGCGAAATAAGGCCCATTAAAGACCTTCTCGCCGATGAGCGAGTTCAGGCGAGTGAAAGTCCTTCTCGCCGATGAGCGAGTTCAGGCGAGTCGAAGACCTTCTCGCTTACATGCGAGCGTAGGCAAGATAAAATCCTTCTCGTCTTGAACGAGTTCAGGTGTGGCGAAGAGGGTGGAAGAAGTTGAAAGGTGGCTAAGGTAGGTTCGAAGAGAACACCTAGTCAGCCGGTCTTTTGCTCTGAAGTTCAAGGGGGCAAAGGAAGATCCCAAAGGGCGTTTCTACCCCAGATAAAGAAACGATTGCCAAAGCACGGGGCCAGGAAAAGCTGGTGTTGCCAAGAGGTCTTGGCGATTGGGAAAAGTTCAAACACGGCGAGAAGATTGAAAGACTTGTTTGATAAAGCAGGTCGAGTGGGACGTTGTTTGAACCGTTGATTGAGTTACAGTTTGTTGCTTGGAAGCTGTTCTTATGATCAGGTTAGTGCCTCAAGAGCACGAGTTGTTTGAAGCGATTATTGCTTAAGTTTGAATTGACTCAAGGCAGTTACGTCAAAGGCCGCATTTGCAAAATCGCTAAGTTAGAATCGACAAAGTTAAACATACAAAGAAGGCAAAAGCGCCCAAAAGAAGTCAGAAGAAAGAATATCCAAGTCTTGTGATTAAAATAAGCGTCTGTTCAAAGCACATATGCAAGAGTTTTTACAAGGTAAATACAAGTGAATTTATAAAGAAGCAGATGGGATGGAATTGGTTGAGCCTTCGGCGGGAACGACCTTTCCATCTACTACTTCGTTGTTTAACGACACCATGCTGAGGTCGAGATCAGGGAATAGGCATGCGAATTGCTGCCGAGCGGCTTCGAATCCAGCAGTCAAAATCTGAGCAGAATTTAGCTTAAGTTCTTCAAATTGTCCTTGAAGCTCTTCAACCTGTTTCTTGAGCTCCTTGTTCTGCTGCCCCTGCTCTTCAACCTGTTTTTGGAGTTGTTTGTTGGTCTCTTGAGCATGGAGAAGGTCGTCAGTAACCTTCTTGGATTCTGTTTGAGCTTGGGCCAACTCGGCAGCCATCTTCCCTTTCTCCTTGTTTGCCTCGGCGAGATCAGCCATGGCGTCGTCTCTCGCTTTCTCTACTTGCCCAAGTAGCTTCTCACGGTCGATTGACCTTTGCTCCAGTTTTTGTACCTTATCGGCATTAGCTTGAATGTGAGCCTCCAGGTCGCTCGCCTTGGTGCGCAGAGGCACGATTTTGCTTTCTAGCTCAACTTTCTCTTGGGCAAGTTCATGGACTTTGCGGCGAAGGTCAGCAGCTTCCTTGCGCGCCAGCCTAAGCTCGGTACTCAGGGCATCCTCTACTCGAGAGTGTTCCATTTCCGCGAGCGTCAGGCTGAATGACACCTTCTCCACCTCAACCTTCATAGTGCTATTTTCGGTCTTGAGGTTGTAGAGATCGTCTTGAAGCCGCCTGGTGGAGCTCTCCACAGCCCTCGTTATGATCGATGGGATATCCTCTGCAATGGTTTTGAGTTTGGCGGTCAGAGGTTCCCACATCCTTATGACTTCAAGGGAAAGGTTGGATGCCTGGAGAGGCGCCAGGGGGGCTTGTGGAGGGTTCTCGCCGCCACCTTCCTTAGCAGGATTTTCAGTGTTTGCTTCCTGGTGTGGCGACGCAACCGGGGACTCGGTAATTAGAATTGGAGAGGTGTGAGCAACCTCATCCCCGGTCGGAATGTTCTCTGCAGCTGAAGCGTTTGAAGGAGGGCCCCCTCCAGCTGAGATATGGGGCGTAGAGGCACTTGGGGGGTCCTCCAGAAAGTTTGGCTCTTGAGCCTCAGCTGCTGGTGGCGCAGTGGCCAGTGGAGTTGCTTGGACTGGTGGCGAAGGGGCTGGTGGTGTTGGCGATGAGGGAGGAGGAGCAGGTGTTGATGGTGGTGTTGAAGCTGGAAGAGGGGGTGGGGCAGGCGGTGAAGGTGGTGCCACCCTTTTCCTCTTTGTAACGAGGCCATCCTCAGTGACCTCGTCGTCCTCTTCCTCCTCCTCTTGGACGACTTGGGGGGCTTTTCGCTTTGGCCTCTTAAGGACCAGTTTCTTTCGTTGGGTGGGGTCCTTGGGCGGTGATCGCCCATGAACGATAGCCTTCTCGACCGCCGAGTTGGGAACCGTCTGGGAACCGGTCGCCAACCCGTGGTTTCGGGCGAGCGCCTTTAAGTCGGCGAGCATGTTTTTACCCAACATATTATCTGCATGAAACGAAAATGCATGAGTTAGCTCAGAGAAGAAAGAGATGGGTGTATGAGGCAATGAAACAGCAAAACAGGTATATGCAAAAAAAAGGTAAAACCAAAGTCTTGTGCGTATCGCACAAGACGCCCAGAAACAGTATCAGAAGGAATATCAAAACAAGAGTGTAGCACCCTAACCTATTTGGAATTCTAGCTGGTCCTCAAAGAATTCGAAGGAGATCAGGGTGGGGGTCAGGAATGTTATGTTGGCATCCGACACCCTCTTCCAGAATAGGCAGAGGTCTCGGTCCAAAGCTCCCATGCTATCAGGACTTCTGGGCCTCCTGAAGCAGCTTTTGGACTCCTTTTTCCCCTTATCCACCCAGTACAAGGGGAAACCGTCGAGAAGGGAAGTGTCTTTATCGTTTGCGCGAACCTGGATGAACTTCCCCTTCCAGTCCTTGTATGATTGCTGGAAGATGGTAAAAATGGATCTCCCAGCAATGGCATTCAGGCTGACCCACAGGCGGTCTCCTGGGTGCTTGGCCTCAAAAAGGAACAAAAACACGTCCACCGACGCAGGCAGCCCCAGGTGGTCGCACGTTATTTGAAAGGCTCGAACAAACGCCCAGCTGTTGGGGTGAAGCTGGGCGGCAGCAATGTTGAGCTCGGTCAAGAGTTCCCTCTCGAATCGGGTGAGGGGAAATCTGAGTTTGACTTTCTTGAAGAAAGTTGTGTAAACAAAGCAAAAGGGCCCGTCGGCGCTCACTTTGTCATCAGCGCATACTGGCAGAGCGGCGGGGCAAGGCAGCACCATCATCCTTTCATCGTGCTCCTTGTGAAACGATTGATAGGCCTCATCCCCCTTTGTCAACCGCAGAACTGCTCCCGTAGTGTTCACCGACGAGGTCTCCTTTAGAAGGGTCGGGGTGGCCCAAGGATATAGTGATTTGAAGTCTGGCAGAGGCACGGGGGCTCCTCCAGCGTTTGGTGGAGTCGCCTGGGCCAGAGCAGTTTGGGAAGATGCAGGCCTCTCAGCCTGCGAAGAGGGAGCGCCACGAACTTGGGTTGGGTCGTGCGCTTGTGAAGAAGGGTTTCGTGCTGATGGAGGGGGGTTCGGGGTGATCTTTGTGCGAGTCATGATAGCAACTGCAAAGGAAGAAGAAAGGAAAAGCAATCAGGGGGTTACAGAGGCTGACTCGGTCATGGAAGGAAGGTGAAACGACGAACGAATGTGAGTTCGTTGCGACGATCGACAAAGCCCTAAGTTACGCAGAAGAGAAATGGAGAAACGACCCACAGCGTATGCACCAGGCAGTTACAGGATGATGCAAATCGGTGAAAATGCAAGGAAACCCAGTAGATGAAGAAAAGTAATTACCTTTCAATGATCAGGAAGACGAGGGAGGAAGATGGTGATCTGGAACTTTGAAGAGCGTCGAGAGTTTTCGCAGAGGGAAGTTAGAGCGTTTTGCAAACACGAAGAAAGGTGATGGAACAGTGGAACGTAATGGGTTTAAGGGTTTTCGAAATGGTTTGGGGAAGCGCTAACGGCAGATGAAGATAGCCGTTGATGAGAGCCACGTGTCGAACGATGCGCGAAGGGTTTGGTGGAGCGTCAGGGCAGCAGAAAGTACTATCGCTTGGAATTCTGCGTCAGTGCCACGTAGACCGGCGCTAACGAAGGCTCTTTCAGTCTTTTCGCTAGACAAGTCTTCGCTTAAGACTGGGGGGCTTGTGTACCGCCCTGGTGGTCGGGTATGATGACGTGGCACCCTGCTACAGTGTAGGCGTGTTGACAAGGCGCCAGGTTGGCAGTTAGGAAGGAAGTCGGGAGGCACGTGTAGTCGCCGATTGTTAAGTTGGCGTGTTCCGACTTCCAGTTTACCAGAATAGGCGATCGCCAGGTTGAGGATGGAGTCGCCAGATGCAGACTCAGGCGACCAAGCAGTCGGAGATCGCCAGAACAAGCACATCGCCGAAGATGAAGGAGAAGCAGATTATGAAGGCAGCCGGCGAGACCACAGGGAAGGTGTATGAAGGCCCTAACTCGCCAGTTTCAGTAGAGATCGCACTCCTAAAGTTAGCTATGCACTGGGCAGTACCATGCATAGGTAACTTAGCCAAAATGAGAGTAGAAGCAGCGCCAAGTCAGTAAGCCTCCGGATGATGGCACGTGTACAGTTGGATACGAGCCACGTGTCCAAGTCTGTAACTGCCAGGAGAGAGAAAATCACCAGGTATATAAGAGCTCTTAACGAACTTTCTGAGGTACGCATGTTCAGTTCATACACTTTACGCTTGCGAGCGACAGAGCTGTTGTGAGAGAGAGTTTTTGCACGGTTCTAGTTCTTAGTATTTGGTGATACCGTCACTGACTTGAGCGTCGGAGTGCGATCGGCCCGCCGTGTCGTTTCTTTGCAGGTTCTTGAAGTAGATCCAGAGGAGGAACGAAGGTGATAAGCGGTGTGCACGTCGATCCTTTGACGAGGCACTCTCCAGCGCTCCGGTCAACAGGCAGGATCAATTATCATAGCTACTTCTGGAGTAGCCATGTCCAACCATGAAAGAATCAAACCTCTTATACCATTGTCTTGGTGATTGCTTCAAGCCGTAGAGAGATTTCTTCAAACGACATACATGGTTCTCCTTTCCAGGAACAACAAACCCCTCAAGCTGCTGGATGTAAATCTCTTCCTCAAGATTACCATGAAGAAAAGCAGTTTTCACATCTAACTGTTCCAGCTCCAAATCATACAAGGCAACTAAAGCAAGTAATATACTTATTGAAGTATGACGAACAACAGGAGAAAATACTTCATTAAAGTCAATACATTTTTCTTGATCAAAACCTCTTACAACAAATCTTGTTTTATTCCTTATACTCTCAACACCATGGATCCCTTCTTTTCTCTTAAAGATCCACTTGCAACTAATTACTTGTTTTCCTTTTGGTAACTTCACCAATTCCCATGTTTCATTTTTTAGAAGACTCTCAACTTCTTCTTGCATAGCAGCAATCCACTTTGTTGAGTCATCACTAGAGATAGCTTCAGAGTAATTATTGGGTTCACCTTCTTCACTCATCTCTTGTGCAATAGTTAAAGCATAAGCAATGTTGGCAGATTTTGCAATTAATCTTTGAGTCGGATTTCTTGGTCTCTGTTGTGGAAGTTCTTGAGCCATAGACCACGGTTGTGGTAACCCTCGTCGTTTAGGTGGACATTGCTCATGTGGACTCAAATGTTCATTTGTACCATCAATAATAGTGTCTTTATCATCTTGAGTACTAGAGGAATTGGGAACGTTTTCCTCATGAACGGATGTTTTAATCTCAAACTCCACCTCCTCTCGAGCATCTTCCTGGTCACCTGTATCAATTGAGGAAATGACAGTATCTTTTACAGAGGAGAGCATAGCATTTTCATTAAAGGTCACATTCTGACTGTGAATTACTTTGTGAGATTCTAGGTCATATAAACGATAGCCTTTAACCCCTAAGCCATAACCTAAGAAAATGCACTTCTTAGCACGAGATTCTAATTTTTCCTCGTTTACATGAGAATAAGCAGGGCAACCAAATATTTTAAGATTAGAATAATCAACATGGTTACCTGACCAAACTTCTTCTGGAATGTTGCAATCAATTGATCTGTTAGGAGAGCGATGTATCAGATAACATGTCGTTGAAGCCGCTTCAGCCCAAAAAGATTTGCTCAAACCAGAATGGGAGAGCATGTAACGAACTCTCTTCAGGATAGCTCTATTCATTCTTTCTGCAACCCCGTTCTGTTGTGGAGTACTTGGGATGGTGAGGTGTCTGGAAATGCCTTCTTTCTTGCAGAAGTCATTGAATTCATTCGAACATAACTCAAGGTCATTGTCTGTCCTTAGCCTCTTTATCTTCTTGCCAGTTTGATTTTCAATCAATAATTTTCAGTCTTTAAAAGTGGAAAATGTTTCATTCTTATGTTTGAGAAAATACACCCACAGTTTTCGTGAGAAATCATCAATAATTGTCATCATATAACGATATTTACCTCTGGATGGAACTTTTGACGGACCCCAAAGATCTGAATGAATATAATCCAAAGTACCTTTGGTTCTGTGTATGGCTTTAGAAAAACTAACATTTTTCTGCTTACCAAAAATGCAATGTTCACAGAAATCAACATTTCCAGTACAGTGGTTACCAAGGTGACCCTTCTTCTTGGGGATTAGAATTCCCTTCTCACTCATGTGGCCTAATCTCATATGCCACAACTTGGTGTTATCTTTGTTGGGTGAGGCAACAGCTGCAGAACCTGTAACTGTTGAACCCTACAGCACATACAAACTATCACATCGAATTGCCTTTAGTAACACAAGAGCTCCTTTAGACACTTTTAAGACTCCACCTTCAGCTAAGTATCTACACCCATGAGATTCAAGGGTGCCTAAGAAAATGAGATTTCGTTTCAACTCAGGGACATATCTGACACCTGTTAAAGTTCTAACAATTTCATCATGTGTCTTGATTTTGATTGTTCCTTCACCAACAACTTTGCATTGAGCATCATTTCCCATCAAAACTAGACCATTATAAACTAGTTCATATGTGGTAAACCAATCTCTATTGTGAGACATATGAAAAGTACAATCAGAATCAAGAATCCATTCATTTTTAGACCTTTGTTCAGTGTTGGAAGCTACAAAACAATCCCCATCAGATTCAGTTTCAACAATACTAGCTTCGGCAAATTTTTCTGGTTGTTTACCATTTCCCTTATCTTCTCTATTTTGCTTATTTTTCAAATTATAACATTCAGAGATCTCGTGTCCCTTTTTCCTGCAATAATGACAATATTTGGAGTTCTTGCCTCTAGATTTTGACCTAGATTTATACTTATTGTTCCTACCTTTCTCTTGGTTTCTCCTTCTAACTATTAATCCTTCACCAGAACTTTCAGAATGAATTTGAGTATCAAATTTTTCTTTGGCTAGTAAATTAGTCTTGACATCATGAAAGCTTAAGGTAAGATAATTACCGTATAACATAATTTCTTTGAATTGTCGATGCGAGGGTGGTAAAGAAAGAATAAGTAGAACGGCTTTATCCTCGTCATCAATTTTAACATCCAAATTTTCCAAATCAATTATGATGGAATTAAATTCATCAAGGTGAGATTGGATGTGAGTACCTTCGGACATTCGGAGTGTAAAGAGTCGCTCCTTTAACCGGAGTTTGTTTGCAAGACTTTTGGTCATGTATCGAATTTCAACATTGTTGAACAACAGATCTTGGTTGAATTATCGAAAAAGCTCTGATACCAATTTGTAGGGATATCGTGTGCGGAAGCGTGATAATTTCAACCAAAAGATTATGAGAAATTAAAGTAACAAGGAAAAATGAGAATGATACCATAAATTTTTAGGTGGAAAACCCCTCTGAATAGAGGTAAAAAACCATCGGCGAGAAAGCCAAAACTTCCACTATAACGGTATTGGGAGTACAATGAATTCCTCTCATGCTAATAGATAAATAGCCTCAAAACAAATTCTCTCTATATGGGTTAAACACTTACATCCAAGAGAAGAAATAGAGAGTATAGGAAAAGATAGAGGAAGCAAGTGTGTGTTGTTGTTTGTTGTGTGTTACATTGCTTGAAGGAAGTCACTATATACAGTGGTTCTAGGAGACAACAATAATCAAATCAATTAATGGTAAGTAACCTCCCTTTGATGACAATTAATGGTAAGTAACCTCTCTTTGATGACAATTAATTGTAGTAAAAAACCTCCATTTGATTATAATTAATTGTGACAAGTAACCTCCCAATTATGTTAAGAAAACGGAAAGGTGAGTCATAACCCACATTTATTTTGAGAAAATAAATATTACACAATCACTAATATTATATATACTAATAATATATATAGAGAGATAGAGAGAGGGAAGAGGGAGAAGGATATATGAATTGTTTTAGTTATTAATTAGTATACATTTTCATACATCTATTATGACAAATTTTTAATATTATTTAACTTTTTATACTACTATTGTATTGATTTTCACTTTATTTTCTATTTTAATAATATTTGTATTTCCTTATGATTTCAAGTATTTTTATTTATTATGATTTTAATCCGAGACAATTTTTTAATGAACTTGATTTTATTGAAATCAAAATATTTAACTTTTAACATTGAGCTATTGTAATTTTTAAAACATAACTTTTTTATTACAATTTTATAAATACAACAAATAATTTACAGTAACTGTAAGTTGGTGCTTAATCTTAAAAAGTATAATTTTAGATATAGAAATTTGACCTATTGGGTCAGTGAGGAACTCGCATCGCTGGTTCAAATCTTCATTCTATGCAAAAAAAAAAAAAAAAAAAAAAAAAAAAAAAAAAAAAAAAAACTCAAAGTTCAGAGAACATCAACTTATTCAATATTGGAAGGGCTGGCACTAGCTCCAGCAAAATTAATATCTACCCAAATGAAGTTGGAAAATCCTGAGGTAGAACAAAAAAAACACTAGAACTCCTACAAGACATTCTCATATTTCCTCTAATGAAATATCTTTTCCACTCCATTTTTCAAAATTATCATTGAAAAATGTAGACAAAATTTGAACTTAGATCTATCCTTAAGATGCGAGTGATAAAACCTATGTGGTAATTTCTGGAAGGACTATCTCTCACTTCACTTTATTAAAAGAAAAGAGTATCCCTTGTGATCATCATCAACATTGCTTCTTTTTTTTTTTTTTGATCGGCAATATCAACATTGCTTGTAATGAGGGTTGGTGCAACCTATACCTATATACCTTTGTGACTTGGGGAAACTCCAAGCTTCTCTAGGTGGATGCTGTAATGGATGCACTGGAAGAACCACTTGAAGGGGTCCATGAATAAATGAGTAACCCCATGATAAGAATACTGGCCCCTGCAACAAAGCCTGCTGGAAGAGAAGACCCAACACCAAGGTATGGCAATGGCAGCGTGAACACATAGATTGCTATTGGAACTGCCACAACCCAAATTGAACCACTACAGTTAGATTTTCCTTAGAATTTTCAATAACCAAGAATCTATAATAGAATGTAAAATTAAAACAAATGGAGGAAAGAAAATAACACTTCCATATTTCAGCAAATCCCTCGTCTTCTA
The DNA here is from genome assembly GCF_000499845.2 of Phaseolus vulgaris. Classification (NCBI taxonomy): domain Eukaryota; kingdom Viridiplantae; phylum Streptophyta; class Magnoliopsida; order Fabales; family Fabaceae; genus Phaseolus; species Phaseolus vulgaris. The sequence continues at coordinate 6,736,137 of NC_023754.2, read as the reverse complement.
AAGCAAGAAAAATCGCATATATCCCCCATACACCCACCAAATAACACAATACTCAACAATCTCAATATATAAACCTTTCTTCAAAATATATATACACACTCACATATACCCATGTATTCAAATTCATGCCAATATAGTGAAAGTCTTTGACAAGACAATCAAGGGGAACTACGAAAATAATTCATGATTTCCTTAAGCCCCTTTTTATCTCAATAAGCTTCTAGTAATGTTTTATCAAAATAGGCTCTTTTTAGCTTACTCGGTATCCAGTATGTTTTATGGTCAAATTTATAGCATAAAAGTCCACATCTCATAGAAACTTTCTGAAATGGCACTTAACTATGTTATATACCCAAATGCACCATAAAACCTGGGATTAACTCCTGTAATGACAGCACAGCAGTGAACAATTTAATTAATGAACTAACTAACCAAAAGACCTAAAACTATACCATTAATTAAACATGTTATATTAAACACTACTTGTAATCAGGGTTTTAAATAATGGGATATAGCGGTTTCTCCACCCACTACAGGGACTACTGTAGTGCTGTTACGGAGCAGCCTCTGCCCGCCACTGAAACAGTTTAGTGTCGCTCAATAGTGGCCACTAGAGCATTGCTATAGTGTTGATTCCCAAAATTCCAATGAACAACTACATCAGCAATTTTTTAGAGACTAATTTTGAGATTTTAATTTCCAAAAGTGAAATCTATGGATGTAATAATTGTGAAAATGATAAAGAAAATTTGGATTTCGAAGAATGTGATAATTGATGATTCCTATATCTACAAAACTTGTATTTGATATTTTATGATATTTACTTGTATTGTAGGTTTTGTTTAAGACACCTATGACTTTTTATTGTTAATTATGAATATTACTTAATTTTGAGTATTTTTTATCATTTTTGAGAATTCATATGCATATACATTATATAAAATACAGAAAAATAATTGAGTATAGGGGCTATCCCACACTATACACTATCATGCTTTAGTGTTTTTAGAGCAGGCCATTTCGTACCGCTATCTGAGATTTAAAACATTGCTTGTTAAATAGCAAAGATTAGGTAATCTAAGTTCTGACGTGAATGAAAATCACAAGTATATAAAAGTAAAATATTTCAAGTTTCTCTTGCTCTGAGATGAACTAGGTTAGTTTTTACTAGGCCAGTCAGACTTCACCTTGTGTGAAATGGCAGCCAAAAGTGCTGACGAAAAATTGTTTTTTTACTTGTGAAAACTATTATTATTTTCTAGTTGCTAGATCTATTCTTACAATCAGAGATGAAGAAGAAAGTTGTGAGAATAGTTTCAATAATAAGTTTGCATGCACAAAAGTGAATCGAGTTGAGAAGCCTCCTTACAAACAAGCTAAAGTTTCCCATTTAGCACAAGCTAAAGTTTCCCATTTAGCACAAGCTAAAGTTTCCCATTTAGCACATGTGTACTGATACATGGAAAAGTGGTTAATAGAGCTAGGTTTTGGCTAACTATTAACCGTTCCTCATGACTTTAGTCAATATTTCTAAAATTGCAAATATTGTACCCATGATTTCTTAATTGTAACGGGTTACAGTTGTCCATTTTCTTCCACTGAAACATTACTATTATTCACTTTATATGTCTCATGAATAATTTCCACATTAACGTATATATATTTCGAAAGAAACAAATCAAATACCTGAAAATGTGGAGGCTAGACAAGAGACAACAGCAGAAGAGATCTTGATGAGATGAAGCAATGAGATATTGAAGCCCATGTTAACAACAATAAACAACAAGGGAAGCAGGGGAGCACCGTCACATCCTGCAAACCAATTCTAATGCAAAATTACTTTCTGCAATTGTTTATTAATAGAATTACAAAAAGAAACTAAAAAAATACGGATTTGAAACCAACTTGGCCAGGAACAGTTTAAATATTCATAAACTATGCGAATGCAATAACATTTTATTTAATTAGCTACCATCTACCACTGTCAGCATTGATAATGACGACCAAACCCTCAGGCCGAACCCTATCAGTAATCATATATGCCAGATCTTTTCTTGTTCTGTCTTTGTAATCACACAAATAACATTCAAAATCTGCCAGACTTCCTATAAATTAGGTTGAAAAAAGTATTGAAACTTTTAACAAAAAATACGAAACACAAAGAAAAGGAGAAAACATAATTTGAAATATTGTGCTTATTTACATGTTTCAAGTTACAACAGAAGCCTTTTCCTAGGTGGATTTTGCTACATAGATCAAATGATGCCATTACATACTATCAAAAGCCAAATCTATGGAAATGCATATAAATTATAATTCTTTTAATTGTTTCAATTAGCTCTTTTGGTTTTCCTTTACCTTTAGTTATTGGACTATTCTCCATTTGATCAACTCTTCTTATTTGGGCTTCTTTCTATATTTCTTCTTCTCATGGCCATACCTCTTAGGTATGTGTCTCTCCTACTTTTCTTCTAAACTCTAATACCTTCATTCGAATCATTCCCAATCTTATTTTTTGCTCTTGTGTGTCTACTCATCCACTGCAACGCCCTCATCATTAGCTCTTGGCTGTGCAATAAAATTTTCCTTCAGAGTTTGAGCAACACATTTTTATCGCAAATAATCCTTGAAGCAGTCCTCCATATTACTTTATAAGAGAGATGCAAAACATCTAAATTGTGCAACTTGTGGTATGGTATACTATCCAATTCTCTAATTTTCAACCGTAACTCAACGTCAGCACATCAAATTTACAATCCATGTACTTTGTCTTACATCTACTTGAACAGAAACCATGTAGCTTCAAAGATTCTCTCCACAAGTCTAGTTTACCATTTATTCTCTCTCACCATTCTCCCACAAGGACTATATGATCAGCAAAATGCATGCAAACTACCACAACTCTAGGTTTTGCTTAAGAATTTCGCATTCAGTAACAGATGAAAAAATTATGAAAACGAAAAGATAATATTTGAAGGGGAAAACTGACTTTTTGGCTCAGTAAGATTTCTATTTCTATTTTATTTTCATATGTGGGGTTCTCATTCAGCCATTTTATGTACTTGAATTATTTTACATGTAAAATAACCTTTCCTCGTGACTTGAGGGTAGATCAAGGTAATAAATATTATTGATGAACTTTGACTCTAAGATAACACCATTTGATAACCAAAAGACAGTCTTTTGGTTATCGCCTTCTGTAAGAAATGACAATATGGAGAAGAGAACATAACTGCTTACCTCTAGACAGTGTCCCAACATTCAGAAAGCAGGCAGCACCATCTTTAAGATAGTTTGGAAGTTGACTAAAGGGGATGCCCCATAATTTTGATAAGAAGGGGAGGAGAAGGCATATGAACAGTGCCTACAGTCCGCATTGCATCATGCATTTAGGCATCCATTTTATTTATGTTCTAAATAAAAAAAATGCAAATTTCATGACAATTGCAATGCACCTGGAATGCAGATCCGAATGAATTAACAACAAACATATCCAGAGAACCCCCCTGTTTCAGAAAACATTGGATATTGATTACAATATTATCATATCAGAAAGTGTAACAACAATAACTAACAAACATACAAAAAGGGATGATTTTTACTTCAGAACCTTGAATGACAAAAGGGTTTATTGTTTGACTTCACAATATAAATGAGTCTATCAGCCATGAGTAATAGTATAGTGACTTCTGATTTGTAAGAAGTTTTAAAAAATTTGTCAAATAATTTTCAGCTATTTTTGTGAAGGTTCTACCTAAATTTAGTAACATCGTTCTTTCTCTATGGAAGTTTGAGGCAGATGTCTCTTATGTTACCAAGTGCACCAGCAGTACAATTAGTCCAAAATGGCCCTGTGATATGCCTTCCATTTCCAAAGTCATATTTACATTACATATGAATTAAGAGAATTCATCAATGTACACACCTTCAGTTTTCGAGTTGCATTCAAAAAAATTACTTCCTACAAAGTATGAAAAGGTCATGAGTCACCATAGGGAAACAATTCAAAATCTCAGAACATGCAAAAATCATTAAAATAGACAACCACCTTCAGAACAGTATCAGCTGCTTGGAATAAAAATGAAACTATCATTAAAAGACTCCAAAATATACCAGCTTCTTTCAATGAATGTCCAGCACCAGATCCACTACAATAAGTAAACAAGGTGTAAAACCAGAAAGCCACAAGCCTAGACACAAGATTGCAACATATATATGTGATGTTACAAGAAGTTATGTCAATGCTCTAATTACAGAAGAACAAGATTTATTAAAAAAAATTACACTATGCCAAAATACTAAATAAAACTGCTTTTAAGACTTAGTTTTAAAAACCATACGAGTGAATAAACTAATGGAATCACATAGATTTATACCAAAAGTTTGACTTTGAAGTTCAGCATGAAATCTATTGATAAAATTTGAAATCATTGAGTAAGTTTACTTTTGTGATCCACACCACACCGCCATAAACTCACATGTTAAAAGCAAGGCTCTGAGAGAGGGTGAATTAACATGAAATACTGAACAGCCATATAAGAGATGAACTTGAATCAATTTGACCAAACAAAACATAAGTAACCATTAATTGTGGCAGAAATTATTTGACCATCCAGATTTATATGTTGATTCATGTTCAATATCATGGTAGACCAGGTTCTTTTGCCTAAAGGTTCATGGTTCAAGAGTGCAGTCAAATATGAGCCATCATAACCTAGCATCTATAAAATTAACATGGACTGACCTTGCTACAGTGAGAATTACACCAATTGCCACAAGAAAGCATCCAAGTAGTTGGTTGAGTTTATATCGCCTCCCAAGAATAATAAATGAGAGGAGAATTTGCCACACAAGAAAAGCCTGCAAGATAATATAGATAAGTTTATTATCCACCTTTAGTTTACATTTTATGATAAATCAATGCAAGTTGAATAGATGAGCTAGAAAATGTATGGTAAATAAGCTATATACACTACATTATTAATTTTGACAGGTTAGATAAGGATGGTTACATTCTATCACCGTGTTTTCAAGGGAATTGTTTACGCTTGGGACCTCTGACCACCCATAAAGCATGTCACATATTCAAGGGAATAAACTGCGCTTCTTTAGGTGGATCAACTTCTATGAACATATCTAATAGAAAAATTTTACTAAGGAAATACTTACAGTTTCAATTACTTTTCATTTATATCTAAAGTCTGAATAAATCCAAAATTTTTATATTTCATTATAGCGATAAAATGTAAAGGGCATTGACTTCCAATGGTTTTTACCTGAGACAAAATTGGAATTGATGCTCCAGATAGCATTGCTGATATAATAGAGGGAAACAAATAATTAAATGAAATTCAGACATGAACATTTTATAAACTAATCAAAATTGTACAATCCAAACATTTATCTTCCTATCTCCAACAATATTTACAAAATATGGAAAAGGCAGCAGGAAAATATCCATCATAAATTAGATTTGAAGACGAAAACATAAAATGTGAACAACAATGAAATCAAGAATCTTCAAAACATATAACATCTTATATTAACTAATGTGTTTAATTCATCCAGAAAAACTAAAATTGATAAAAACTCCATAAAAAACATTTGCATTTTAAACAAAACTGTTGATAGTAAAGATAATGTATTTTATGATAAATTTCTGTTGTTAAAGATTATAATGTATTTTATGGTCATTCACAATATGTCTGCAGCTGCTTTTCTTTTCTGTTCTTTTCTTGGTCTTAATATTTTTTATAGTTTACAAATGAAAATATGAAATTTGATGGAATCGACTTAAACAATCCGAAAATGTAGCACCTAAGAATTTTGATTATTTGACATGAGACAGGAAAATAATTTAGGACAAACATTACCTCCTGCTGCCATTCCTGTGGCAGCACCAAGAGCCTCCAAGAGACCAACAACTATAAATGGAGTTTTAGGCATTGATAACATCTCGTCAGTGACAATGCCCATACGGTACCGGATAGACAAGATAGAGAAGTATACAATTACATATCTGAAAGAAAGAAAATATCATTAGAGTTAGTTATAATAACTCTTGTAAACACTACAACCTTCAAGATAGACTGCATTCCATACTATTGAATAGAGTAAAATATGGATAAATACCATTTTGGTCCTCAAGGTGTAATGCGTTCTTACATTAATTCCAAAACCAAAGAAATTTAAAACAAGTTCTTTAAAGATATATAATATTATCATAAGTCGTGGAACTTTTTAAATTTTGGACTAATGGCATGTTTGGACATGGATCAACTGGAAGCAAGATGTACTTGCTACGGCATCATTCAAGGTTTTTGTTTTGAACATGAATTTGTTAGAAAACATAGATCCTAAAACATGCTATAAAGTGACTGATAATTTACATTTTTAAGAGCTTATTTTTAATTTTCTTATTTTTAGGACTAATGTGACAAACTTAATGTAAAAGCAATTTTTCTCAAATTGCAAGGTGCCATATTGTAGCAATATAAATTAAATAAATAAGCGGCAGAAGAACATGTAATAGGATAAAATATTTTTTAATCCAGGTTTCCAAAAAGATTGGTGATTTTAATCTTCATAAATTTTGAACATTTTAAAAATAATTCTTATTGGCATTTACTGATAAAGAGGCATTTACTTAAAAATGTCACATCATATTTTAATCCTGGTTACTTCCCTACGCATCAAACACATCTTGGTTACTTCCCCAATACCCTATCAATATCATGTTTCCTTTGCCCACATTGTTTGTTTTAAGTCAAAATAGGAGAGAATGAAATAAGTAGGATAGAAGAAATTAACTTCCAGAGTTGTTTATCCTTGAAATGAAGGGAATGTGAAGACTTTAATGGGTCTCGTGAAAATTGCATCAGCCCTTCTACATATGAAATTGGTTCATCAATACCCATATAACAAATTTTTTAAAATAAGTAAATAATTTTTTGTAACAATTTAAAAAATAATAAATAATTAATTTAAATTTTAAATAATGTAATAAAAATTATCAATAAATAAATACAAAAATATTTGTTATTTAATTCTTGATTTTCTTTCATCAATCCAAACAATCGGGCAAAAAAATCGCAGATACTCTTTCTATATTTCTTTTTTCTATTTTTTTTATCTCTATTTTATTTCATTCATAATTCATACAAAACATAAAGTCGTTGCTTTACACTTGTATCTAACAACAGAAATTACAGAATGACTCCGAATTCTTACCCAACCTTACACCATCAAATAGTTCCCTTTTCTACCAAATATCAGCACTAGAAACTAAAACTCACTCCTCAAGATTAAGAAGATTCACCCCCAAAATAGAAAAGAAATAAACTATTCAATTTTGCTCCCTTTCTTCTTCCAATTTGTCCTTACAGTGAATGGCGTTACATTTTCTATTCGATATTTCTCTCAAGTTTTCAATTTTCCCTTATGATATTACCTAAAATTATAATTGCACTGTGTTTACCGTTAGCAATTGTAATAATTAAAAAACACAAATAATCACGAATAAGTCAACAAACAAGATTGAAGGAGTTGTTTGTTTGTCAACTAAAATTTGAGAGCTCCATTAAATATATTTAACACCAAAAGCATATTCAGCACACACTAAAAAACAAATAAAAATGTATTCAACACCGAATCAAAAATAATCAAACACGTAATTAAATTAAAAACTCAGCACCGAATCAATAAATTCAACAAGAACAAAGAAACAGAAACATTGAGCAAAATGAAGTACCCGAAGGTCGCAAGCTGAGCCAGGAAGAACGGGTAGTTCTTCAGAGGAACCAACGCGAGCTTGTACAGTACTCTGTTTCCAACACCCATAACCACCGTCACTGCGGCGGCGATAATCACCTCCGCCGAACGATTCCCGCTCTTCCGCCCACTCTCCGCCGGGAACTCCTCAACCGCGCACAAGAGCGGTCCCGCCTTCTCTCCCTCCTCTTCTAATCCCGATCTTGACCATGCGCTGCCGTACTTCGCCGCACACGGCGGCTGCGTCAGTCGCAGCGCGATTCTCGGTCTCCTAGGCGAGTAGCCGTATCGAACCGCGGCGGTGCTCGGTGGACAGAGGAGGCGAATTTGGCTGCATGACAAGGTGGAGCCGGCGCCGGGGGAGCGCCGGAAAAGTGACGTCATGGTTGCGTGACGTAATTTGAGAATCTGAAGTGCAGAGAGAAAGAAGAGAGAGAATGGGAGAGAGTGAATGCAAGTCACATTGGTCTGAACTCAGAACAGAGAAAAGGAATCGGAAACTGTGTTTTTGTATAAAATCTTGTGTTTTAGGATTTTTTGGAAATGAAAGGTGGTATTTGTATAATAGTACCGCTGTACATCAATACGTTTTGTATTGACTAATGTATGTATAGAAAGAAGTGAGTGGCTAATATATAGAAAAGAGTAAGTGTGCAAATGTGAAGAAACTATATCTTTAACCTGGGAAAGATTTATTATTAATATATTAATAAATATTTTAATTATAATGTAAATATTAATGTATAAAAAATAGTCTATAACCAACAATTAGTATATACAAATAAATAAATAAAATTAATATATTGAAATTAAAATATATAACACATGAACATTATATTATAATATAATGTAAATAAATAAATCGTTTAAATATAAAATAATTTATATAATTTAGACTAAAAATATTCATTATAAAAGTTTAATAACTCAATTATAAATTATGAAGAACAATGCACGTTTCTACACACACAAAATTTGGTTAACAACACATTAAATCATGCTACCACGCAGGTTTATGATATAATTTTATTACTTTTAAATATTGTCAAAAATTTCATTGTTAACAACATTTTTTGTCCTGTTTATTACATTTCCATCTTCATCAAGAATCAGAATTTTCAACCCTTCTTTCGTTGTAACTCTATAAATAGCAACATACAATTGTCCATTAGTGAAAACTAGACGTGGAAGATATAAACCAACTTTGCTTAGTGATTGACCTTAACTTTTATTGATTGTCATTCCAAAACATAAAGCTACTGGAAATTGTCTTCTCTGGAATTTAAATGTTATACTTGTATCTGAAGGAATCAAATTCATTCGTGAAATGAATATTTTATCACCAATATTTGATCTTGTAAGAACTGTTGCACAAATAACATTCTTCTTCAAATCAATAATTTGCAACCTTGTTCCATTACAAAGACCATTGGCTTGATTTTCATCTAATTGACAAGGTGTGTCCGAGCTAAGATAAGTTATTTCTTCAACACTTAACAGAGATAAAATAAAATCATTCACTTGCTCTACTGATTCAGTTGTCGGACAAAGTATTGTTCCATACTCAAAGTACCCAGGAGACGTCATGTCAGTCAACAAATTATGATAAACAATGTACTACAAAAACGTTAAATCCAATGAGGACTTATATTACAATGTACTATCATCCAATTAATAATAATGTGTTAACCTTGCAATTCAAATTTTGAATATAATTCACTTCTAAAACTGTTGTGTACATCATCTGAGATAAATAATAAGAATCATATTTATAAAACTATAACAATTTTGTATACATCAAAAGGAAACAGGTTAAAGAAACTTGTATGAGTTACCATCATGTTCAAAATTTGAAGAGGATTCAACATAATGTAATGTTTTGGTAATGGAATTCGTGATGTTCACAGGAAATTTATTAACTTTCTTTTGAGAGACAGAGTAAGAATATTGTCCAACTTCAGAACATTGAAGATGTTCAATTCTTCCTGTAATACACAAATTATTGATATGAAGACTATGTGCATAGAAAAAAGTAATTACTAAAATCATATGGCAAGGCATAGAATGGCAACCTATGTGTTCTTCATCAATTCCTGATGCCTGGTTCGATGTATTCAACAATGTCTTCAAAGATGAATTTTGAACTTTGGAACATAGAGAAGATATATGTCACGCTACTGGATTACCTGTCATATGACAAATGCCAATTGCACTATTAATTGAAATCTCTAACAAATAAATATGTTTCCAAATCAATCCATTTTCAAGGCTTAACAAATCACTTACTATAATTCAAATCTGATAATGGTTTCCTTTGTGCAATTGATTGTTGTGTGTTTTGATTAGAAGAAAATTTAACTGCAAGTAAAGCATATTATAAAATATCAGTAATTTACATAATAATTTTTAATATCTCTTTATAAGAAGGGACTTAACACTAACCTGTATTAAAAGGACATGAGGGTGGCCAGTTCTCTAAGTCTGATATTGCATTATGTGAAAAATTACAATTTTCTCCATCAATTGTAAATGTTAGGTGTTTACTTTGGGTTGTATATTGTGGAGTAACAACCATGGCAGGTCTTGCATTTTGGGGTGAACTGTCATTTGCATACGCATGAGATTTTTAATTCTTATATTGAAGATTGAATACGGTAGCAGTTAATTCATAAAACTTACATTCTAAACTATAATAATTAACAGCATATAAGGCCAAAACCTGAAATATTCAAATTCTTGTATACCTGTTGTTAAAACAAAATTTCCTTCTCCAAAAGACATTGTGTTCGTGTGAGAACTTTCTTTGCTCTCGTTTCTATCTGAAATACATGAATAAATGAAGTCATAAAAAATAAACTTAAATTCTATATTACAAAAAGATAAACTGATGGAAACCAAGTAGAGGATGCTCTAGGCCATGAAGCCCAAGCCCAACAAGGGGCCCAAGCCCATCAAGGGGTCCAAACCCAACAAGGGGCCCAAGCCCAACGAATTACTAGGAGCATGGCAAGAGCTTTGGGACAAGAGTATAATAAAATGGCTCTTCTTATTTCTTTTGTAGAATAGGGGTGTGAATGTAATAAAAAGGTGTAAGTAGTAAGGGAGTCTAGGGGGGAGTGTAGATAGGAGCCTAGGGGGTGCCAAACCGAATTTCATTGCATTTGTGTGCCATTTAGCTTGCATTTTCAGCACCTCTAGGCTATAAATAAAGGTGCTTAGCTTGTACAATTCAGATTGGAATTTTATAGTAGAGAGACTATACTCAATTTGGGAGAGAATTTGTGAGTTTTGAGTCTTCCTCTTCTTTGCCTTATCTTGTGAGCTATGGTGAGCTTCAAGTGGTGACACTCCATCACTTATCTTGGTTCAAGGTTCCAAGTGGCGTGAATGGCTTCTTCCAATCCTCAAAATCCAGCAAGCATCTTCATATAAGTGTCTTCTTTCCTTTCTTCAATTTTCCATTCGGTAGTTTCATTTCCTAATGTGTTTCCTTCATTTTCTACCGTTTACATTCTGTTTTCCAGCTTTGTTCTTTGTTTCTTTTTCGGTTCAGTAGCTAGTTTCTTAATTCTGTCCAGTTTTAATTCTTGTTCTTCTTTCCTTTTGTTTTGATTCAATTTGACAATACATGGACTTCAATATGAGTCTTGGTTGGTGCTTAGTTTTGGTGAGTTCTTGAATTTAGAACATTGATCCAATTCTAAAGTAAAGTGCCTTTCAAATCCAGCTCAAGTTGTTCCTAAGAATGTCAAGAATCATCTTGTAGTTACATTCACATCATGTGGTATCAGAGCTAACTCTATATGAGGTTATACATGTAAGTTTGGTAGCGTTCCTTTGTGACTTCTTATGAAGCATAAACTTCCTTCGGTCTCTTGCATACTTTGCCTCATCTAGATGAATCTACATATATGGTTTCCTTTGTGCAACTGATTGTAGTGTGTTTTGATTAGAAGAAAAATTAAGTGCAGGTAAAGGCTATTATATACATTTGGTAATTTGTATAATGATTTGTAATATCACTTTATAAGAAAAGCCTTAAAGCTTACTTGTACTTAAAGGATATGAGGGTTGCCTATTCTCTAAGTCTGATACTGAGTCGCTGAAAAATTACACTCTTCTCCATGATTTGTAGCTAATAAGTTTCTCTTTTGGGTTGTGTACCGCCCTGGTGGTCGGGTGTGATGACGTGGCATCCTGCTACAGTATAGGCGTGTTGACAAGGCGCCAGGTTGGCAGAAGGGAAGGTAGTCGCCAGTTGTTATATTGGCGTGTTCCGATTTCCAGCTACCAGAATCGGCGATCGCCAGGTTAAAGATGAAGTCGCCAGATGTAGATTCAGGCGACCTAGTCATTGGAGATCGCCAGAGCAAGCACATCGCCGAAGATGAAGGAGAAGCAGATTATGAAGGCGGCCGGCGAGACCACAGGGAAGGTGTATGAAGGCCCCTAACTCGCCAGTTCCAGTAGAGATCGCACTCCCAAGTTAGCTATGCACTGGGCAGTACCATGCATAAGTAACTTAGCCAAAATGAGAGTAGAAGCAGCGCCAAGTCAGGGAGCCTCCAGATGATGGCACGTGTACAGTTGGATGCGAGCCACGTGTCCAAGTCTGTAACTGCCAGGAGAGAGAAAGCTACCAGGTATATAAGAGTTCTTAACAAACTTTCTGAGGTACGCACGTTCAGTTTATACACTTTACGCTTGCGAGTGATAGAGCTGACTGTGAGAGAGGATTTGCACGGTTCTTGTTCTCTTAGTATTTGGTGATACCGTCACTGACTTGAGCGTTGGAGTGCGATCGGCCGCAGCGGCGCCGTACTGTTTCTTTGCAGGTTCTTGAGGTAGATCCCGAAGAGGAACGGAGGTGAGAAGCGGTGTGCACGTCGATCCGTTGACGAGGCAGTTTCCAGCGTTCCGGTCAACAGGCAGGATCAGGTTGTATATTCCGAAGTAACAACAATGTCAACTTCCTCTGTTGCATTTTCGGATGAAGTGTGATGTACATCTGCATTAAAATTTAAATTTGTATATTAAATACATTAGCAGCTAATTGATAAAAATTTCATTCTAAAGCCTAAAAAATTTAGTGAATATAAAACCAAACCTGAAATATGAATAACTTTTCCCTGTAAATTAACATCACTTGACAAACACCACTCCTCCTTACTCTCTATGACAGAAACCATCTTGTGTGTGTAGTTTAATCCATATGAAGTACTACTTAACTTATTCCTCTGCCTTCTACATTCTTGGTTCAAAACCATCTTCATTTTCTTTGTTGGATTGTTGTTTGATTTTTCACTCATATCTGCAATCCAGTTCTCATTCTAATACATTACCATGAAATAATGACCAACATACAAAACTTCATCTAAATATTCTTAAAATAGGTTTCTTGTAACTTTAATCTCAGTGTATGAACAAATCAAGTAATGAAGGGTGAACTTAAATTGTATATAAAAACATGAACTGCATTTGTGGTACTACCTGTTGTAACTTTTGTAGCCTTTCCGTGTAACTTATTCTGAAGGATGATCTTCCTTCGATTTCTTGCCAACTTTGACTCATCTGGCTCCATATGCATATAATGTTGATACTGAAGATCATTGGTTGTTAAATTCTTTTCACAAAACAATTTTACAAATACCTACTGAAATCACAGAAAGTTTAGAGCGGGAATAACCAATGAAATTTTGGATGCAGTTTGACTTTTTGATAATTGGCTTATTCCAATGATGTGCAGAATAATGACTTACTTTAATGTAATTTTATTACCATATGTGTACTACATGGTACGCTTATTTTGCTAAAGAAAAAACAAATTAAGGTAGAAAAAAGAGATTAAGAAAAAACAGTCAAATTGTAACAATAATCTAATAATATAATGCAAGGAAAAGTTACTTGCACATTCCAAAAGTTATATGCTTTGTTTACAAAATTTCCTGACAAAGATTTAAAAGGCCCATTTTATGAAAAATTCTAGAAAAGATTGTCTATTGATATTTGTTGCTTCCCAAGGTAGATATTGAATGTGTCATATTATCTGTCAAATTCAATAGTGTGCTTCAAATGTTATTTTTTGTACCATTGAATGTTCTATAGTTCATATTACTATGATATCAATTTTACTATGCATATAGCTCTGCGGCAGGCTGTGCCTACTAATCATCAAAATAAGTTGTTCATTCTCATCTAATTTGTGCTACCTACAATTGTATTAGATTTAGATTTAGATTAGATTTCTTTCATCTAATTATTAGAAGTCATGAAATAAATTAAAACGGGTGTAATTTAGGATGTATGTCCATTTCAAACCAAGCATCTTAACTAATATTATTTTGCATAATCAATCTTTTCTTTGAAATTGTTAATTGTGCATAATCAATCTTTTCTTTGAGAACTGTTAGAAGCGCTAAAATACCTTCTGAAATTTGGATCAGAAGCGCCAAAATGGAACTACACTAGATCTCCTGCAGAAGTAAGAAAGTATCATTAGACTAAAAAATAATATTAATAATAATAATAATAAACACAAACACAATTACTTTTACAGACCTTTTGAACTTGGATCAAAAACACCAAATAACACATGAACACACGAACATTTGAAGAAAATGAATAAACATTTGCAAACTCAGAAAACCCCATAAAATAGAAGAAAACAAAAAAGAACAGGAAGAGAAAAAAAATAGAAACAACCATAGCAAACTCAGAAAACCCCAATTTCAAATGAAAAACCAAAAAACCAAAATCAAATCATAAAATGCTCAATACAACATCGTATATGTAGTGATAGTCATTACCATTTCAAATTTCAAAACTAAGCGTCATTTCTACAAATCTCTTATTGGAAAAAAGAGTTTTCCATTACGCCATCATCACAACTACCAAAATTGTGAAAAACATTAATGATAGGGTTTTGTTTGCAGAGGAGAGGAGCGTGAGGGTTTCAGAGATAATTAGGGTTTCGGAGAGAGAAAGGTATGAGGGTTTGAGAGAGAGGTAAAGCGGAGTGAGAAATCGTAAATTCAAATTCAAAAAGGATTACCTGAAAATGGTGCTCTGTGATATATCTACAACATCTGTTGGATTTTGCATTGCATAGTGATACATAGGAAAGGAAAAATGGAAGGCAGTGCCAGCAGAAAAAATCTGAAACCCTATTATGAAACCCTAATTTTGGTAGAGAAGAGGAATTGGGGAGAAGAGGAATTGGGTTAGTTCTTGAATTTAAGCCCAACTAAATGAGAGAGCATCAATTTTTGACATGTGTCGACCTTTGAGCCCAACTGAATGAGAGAGCATTTGCTTGTGACACGTGTCCACTGATGAGCATATATTTATTCACACTCACTAGCCTTATTCATAGATTTTTGGACTATAATAATAAATAAATCCATTGTTTTAATTAATATTCTTATAATTGGGTTTAATTAGGCCTTAACTATTATTATTATTAATTTTGTGTTTTTAGAGTAAATTATCCAGAGGAAGCATCTACCTTTGTGAATGGGCCAAATATGTAAAAGTCCAAGTTGCTTCTTGAACCAAAACAGAAAAAATATTTTGAGGAGAAGAAAGAGAAAATAAAAGCTACAAGATTCCAGAAACAGAATTGGAAGCAAATCTTATGCAAAATAAAAAGAATTATGGAAAGTGGAAACTGTTTACAAAATCTAAACTGCAATATTTTCCCAAGATCCTTGGAGCAGAAAAGCCTATAAAAGGACACAAGCATCAAGGAGAAAAAGAGAGAGCTGCATAGGGTTTTCTTAGTTTATTTTCTTCTTAGTAATTCTTTTGTTTTGTCTCCGCATGGAAGGCTAAACCTTTTTGGTTGATTCTTTTGTAATTCCCCATTGAGTTCTGAGGTTTTGTTCAATAAAAGTTTCGATTTTTAATTCTCTATAGCAGTTGTTTTTATTGTCTAATCTCCTGGAAAACTAGTTTTTGTGAGAGGTTGTACTTGAACGCATGATTGAGAGTCTTCCTTATCTTAAACTTTGGTTTCTTAGTTAGTTCGCTTTGTTCTAATTAATTTCTTGGGCGCATGATTCAAGGGAGAGGAGGTAAGCATTCCCATGGAGTATACGCATGGAACAAAGTGGGTATTGATTAAACTAGTAGACGCATGCTTTACTGGTGAGTTTCAGTTGTATCAGATCGGCGCATGTTCAATCTGGTTGAGCTCTGTTGGAGGATTGAGAAAAGATTAATCTTTAGAGAACCTGTGAAGAATTCAATGGTGGAAGAACTTGGGATCAACCGTTTTTTTTTATTTGCTATTTTAATCTCTTTTATATTTTCTGCACAACTATCTCAAACCCCCTTTTTATCTTTATTGTTATTGCTAACTTTTATTGCTTGCAGGTAGATTTTAAACCCTGATCAACTGATTTTACTATTGGATTCGTTGGGAGACAACTTGGGGACATTTGTCCACAATTATACTATCATCTCTCTAGTGTTACACAAGTCTACGCTAGAATCATATTAATTTGACAGCAAAACGACAACTATCATCCACCTTTCTTCTTTAAGTAATTTTCTTTCTAAATTTTTTTTCCCAAAAATACGTGAGAATGACACGTGGAAAAAGCTTTCGTTTGTGCTACCTACAATTGTATTAGATTTAGATTTAGATACTAAAAATGGTTTTTGGTTGATTAACTTGGTATGACCTTTCAATAGAATTAAGGATGAGTGAAGTTACCTACTTACCCTTTATTATTATGTGCTTCCGTTTAAGGATTATTAGTTTTTAACTAGAGTATTAGTGCACTAATTTATCCAAATATAAATGTCTAATTTTAGATTCAAAAAAGTCAATTCTCTCCCTCTTTTTCTCTCCTCTTTGTACCTGTAATCACCTCTTTAAGTGGAACATTGTAAATGATATTTTTGGTTTCGGCTCATGCTTAAGAAATTTTGTTGAGAAAGAGGTTAGTTAAGGCTTGGCCGCAGGTGGTTGGGAAGATCGATCGACCGATTTAACGATGTCATAACGTTCAAGCTAGCGATAAGTTTATCGAGCAACCCATGCGGAAAATATCCAAGTAGTCAACAACTTTGCCAAGAAACTGAGTAGGTATAGGAGACACACAGTCCCCCAACCTCGAGTCGAGTAAGCAAAGATGCTTACATGCACTCTCGGACAACCCCTACAAGAAACACACAACATTCAAAATATAAAAAAGAATCCAACAATGGTGTTTTAACAACAACAATATTTTTCTCCCCCATTTGTCTTCAACAAATAGAAAAAAAATGGAGAGACTAAAATCAACAAAAACAAAAATTGATCATCGCAATGGTATAAAATTAACAGTTGCTCTTGCATTGCTTCAATTTGCTGATCAAGGTGTTCAAACCTTGCTTCAGCCCTTTCATAATGTTCCTTCTGTGTTACAGAGATGAAATCAAGCTTGTTCACCATCAATCTTTCAAAACTAGAAAGAGGTTCACTTCTTTCAACTAGAGGAACATATGGTACCATGGCTTGCAAGTTGTAATCATCAACAACTCCACTTGTCCCACTAGGTCCAACACCATGACTTTATCTAGCCATACGGTACTCATCTTCTTTGCTTACCCACCTGTCATTCATTTTCACAAAGCCCATCTTGACTAATGATCCATTATTGATCTCATGTGATTGCTTGATTGTTTCATTTAGTTCTTTCTCAAAATTAACCTCAAAATATTGAAGAAATTTAGAAATTAGAATAACATAGGTGTTGAACATGAAGCTTTGATGCCTCCAAATCCATGAAGACAACTTGGAGATCTTGTTGTTGTATTTAGGGTTTTTGTTCTAGTTAGTTTAGAATTTGCTAGATCCACTCCAAATCAATTCACAACTAAATCAATTCACAACTAAATCAATCTGGTTTTTGAAAAGAAAAATGTTTTTCAAAGCTAAGTCAAAAACAACCTGTTGATTTCTCGTTTTAATCTGTTGTTTTTCCTCAGCCTATGTGAAGGGTTTTTGAAATGTTCTAGTTTTGGTTGACTTAACTGTCAAAACCAATTCAACTGGTTAAATCTTCTTTTCAACCAGTTGATTTTTGAATTTCTTAACAGCTTTTCATAAAACTGTTAAATCTGTTTTCAGTTATTTACAAACTATTTTGGCTCAAGTTTAACTGATTAAAACGCCTAGTTTGATTAGTTATAAAACTGTGATTCCCCTTCTTATTTGAAACACACAACAAGTGTTTCAAAAAAGATTTTGTGAAAGTTTGGATTCAAGAAAGCAAGATTGCTTTGGGTTGTGCTTTGGTTAAAGAGTGGATTAGCAGCAACTGTGATTTCCTGTAATCAGGTGTAATATGTTCCATATTCTCTTGTAATTGTTCTTTAGTTTGAATTCTTGTATCTGTAAGGTCAGAGGATTGTTCTGACTGTGCGTGTGAAGTCAAAGAGGGTGAGTTCTTGAGTGGTTAAGATCACCTCTTTGAGGTTGTGGTGTGTTGTAATCTGTTGTTGGTTACCTAGTGAATACCCAATGGTTTTCTGGAGACTGGATGTAACTCTAGTAAGGAGTGAATCAATATAATTGTTTTTGTGATCTTCTCTCTCTCACTCATTTAAAATCTGTTTGAATTGTGATTTATTTTCTGATGTCTTAAACAATCGGTTAAATTTTTTATAACAGTTTTAACAAATTTGTTTTCTTGGTTAATCTGATTCTTTGATTTGAAATCAACATCAATCTTCATTCTTAGCCAGTATTTGCGAAAAAATTTCCTTAAACAATTCACCCTTCTCTTGTCAAGGCCATTAATTCTTACAATAGGGAAATCTATAGTCACTTAGCTTGATTGACTTGAGCATGTGCTCCTTGAAGATATAAATCCAATTGACTTTTATTCCTTTCATAATGCAATATACCAACACAAGGTCCTCTTCGGTCAGAACTAAATGATTACTCCTTCTTGGTGTAAGCATCCATGTTGTGATGAAGACTAGAACCCTTTTTTCTAATTTTTGCGCACCCACGTGAAAACTTATCAATTTTTCCTCTCTCATAGCCATGAGATAAGAGAAAATTGCTAAGCTTCTTATACCACTACCTAGGTGCCTGCTTCAATCCATATAGAGCCTTTTTTAGCTTGAAAACATGTTAAAGATATTTGTTATCTTTAAAGCCAGAAGGTTGAGAAACATATGTTGAACAAGGTGCTTTGATGTCTCCAAATTCAAGAGGGATGCTTGGAGACTTTGTTGTTTTTTTATGTGTGTGTCTAGTAGTCTTTTAATTGTTAATCCACTATTTAAGATTATCCAAGGT
Source organism: Phaseolus vulgaris (assembly GCF_000499845.2). NCBI lineage: Eukaryota > Viridiplantae > Streptophyta > Magnoliopsida > Fabales > Fabaceae > Phaseolus > Phaseolus vulgaris. Next base: position 6,717,071 of record NC_023754.2, on the reverse strand, counting down.
TAATTGAATCTTAATCCTTTTGAAAAAGATGAGTTTTCTTAAGAGTGTGAAATTTCAATCTGTTGAAATGTCGATTCAACCGATTGTTTGACACTTAGTGGCTTTTAAAATGAGTTTGAAAAGTTTGGCTTTGTTTTGTTATCATACTAATTCAACCGGTTGTTTCGAGAATTCAACTGGTTGTTTTTCTGAAAACCTTAATGTTAAGTTGTTCCAATTTGTTTTAAATGATTCAAATTGTGTTTGGTTCTTGATTTTAGCTTTGACCATCTGATTGGAGTATAAAAAGATTGTTTTATGCTCCTATGCATTAACTAAAAAAGAGAGATCAATCAAAAATAGTTTTCAAGATTTCAAAGAGCTTTTGGATAATCTCAAGTGTGGAATAGGATTGTCTTATAATTCTGAACTTTAATCTTTGATTTTACGCAGGTGTATTATATTCCCTTCTTCACTAAACATTGTATTTCTGTGTGTACTAGTGTGATGTAGTTTCAGAAAGTGTTTCTGGAAATTGTGTGTTTTGTCAAAAGTGGTGTGTGTTCTTGAGGGGTTCAAGATCATCACTTTTGGTGTGTGGTTTGTAATCTAGGTTTGATTACATAGTGAATTCTCAGTGGTTAGCTGAGGACTGGATGTAACTCTTGATTAAGTGTGAACCAATATAAACATCTTGTGTGAATTTCTCTATCCCTACACTCATTAAACCGTTTTATCTTTGGTTTTCAAATTTGTTGGTATAAACAACTGGTTGTTTTGTAAAAAACAACAGGTTACTTTTTCGGAATCAAACTAAAAGCAGTTTCCTATTTGGCTGAACAAAATTTTAATTGATTGATTCTTCATAGTCTTTCACTCTACCTTCAATACTTGCAAAAATCTTTAAAAAACAATTCACCCCCTCTTGTTTAAGGCCTTTAGTTCTAACAATTGGCATCAGGAGCTGAGTTCTTGAAAGTCATTCAAGTTTTTTATCCTTAGACCTTTTAAAATGGCTGAAAACTACTCTTTGGGGAAGGTGCTTCAATAAATAGGCCACATTTGTTTTAGGGATTGAATTATCAATTCTGGAATATTAGAATGAAAATCTTTCTTGAATCAATTGATAGAGGAATATGGGTTGCTATTGTAAATGGCCATTTTGTACCCAAATTTGAAAAAAAGATGGTGTTTCATTGAGTAACCTTGGTCCCAATGGACTAAGAGTGAAAATAAAAGAGCTCAATATGATTGTATTGCTAAGAGCATTATCACTTATGCTCTAAATTCTGATGAGTTTAAGACATGCTTGATAAAGTTTTTTTTAAGAGAATTGTTTCTTTTTAAAATAATAATATAAAAATTTATACTTACATTTAAAGTTAATATTTTTTTCCTCTTTTATGTAAATATGAAATTTGAATAACTAAAATTGAAAAATAATTAAAATATGGTGAAAGTATTATTTTAAATGATTTGTGCTATAATTACCAGTATCTCTTAAAAAATGGTTGGTATGATTGTATCATATACAAATACAAACTAGTAATTTTTTTTAAAATTATATTACATTATGTTTTTCTCTAAAACTCTATAATTGTTTATCGTAAGAAAATTTTGTGTCTATGTCGCTCATCTTAAATGTAAATTTAAGCATAACTAAACTGCTTATGAAAATAGAATAAACACAAAATTATTTCATATACAAAATTGAACAAAAATTATTCGGAGCTTTTATTTTAAAATTAAAAAAAATATTTTTATTATTTCACATTAAACATCGAGTGCAAGTTCAAAAATATCAGGCGCAGAAAGCAATTGCCTCCTACAATTCTCTTCTTTTACTTTAGATTTGGGCCTGGAAAATCTAAGCCCATAAGAGGAAGACAATTGCTTCCTGCACCATATTGCTACACCCAATTCCAGTGGAAAAGACGAAAATGTCCTTAAAAAAATAGGTGCATATAAAAATACCGTCCAGACTCTCTTTTCCGGAATATGTGTTTCGCATTTTTTTTTCCAGAACGAATTTTTTATATTACGGATTTTCTTATCCATAATGAGTTTTTCATTTTTTTTCCGAATTTTCATTTCTAGAACACAATAATCTTTCTTCTGGATATGCTTTTCTAGAATGTATTGTTTTCAATTTCAGATTTTTTTTTTTGGATTTTTATTTCTGAAACTCAATAACCTCTTCCAGATTTATTTTTACGGAATATATTATTTTCAATTCTATATTTTTATTTCTAGAATAAAGGATAATTTTAAAAATTAAAAAAATATGTTGGGTGCAGGTTAAAAATGCAAATGCTTCTTACACCCAATCATTTTTAACCTGCACCCAACATATTTTTTTAATTTCCAAAAATACCCTTAATTCTGGAAATAAAAATTCGGAAATGAAAATAATATATTTTGGAAAAATAAATCTGGAAGTGGTTATTGAGTTTCGGAAATAAAAATCCAAAAAAAAAATTAAAATTTTATTTCAGAAAAAAAAAATCCAAAAAAAAAATAATATATTCGAGGAAAAAAAATCTGGAAAAGAGATTATTATGTTTTGAAAATGAAAATCGAGAAAAAAAATAAAAATTCCATTATGGATAAAAAAATCCGTAATATAAAATTTTGTTTCGGAAAAAAATAATCTAGAACACATATTTCAGAATTTTTTTTTAAGGATAGTTTCGTCTTTTTCGTGAAATCGGGTGGTGATATGGTGGATAGTTTCGTCTTTTTCGTGAAATCAGGTGGTGATATGGTGCGGGAAGCAATTGCCCTGAAAGAAAGTCCAAAAGTAACTTCGTCTGTAACCCCAACACTGCGTCTTTTTCAACCTCTAGCACAAACCCAACCCCCAAAGCTGTTGCCGGAACCACTGCGACCATAGCTTAAAACTCTGTTTGGCTTCTCTGTTTCTGTGCTTCACTGGTTCATGTCTTGTGTTTTGTACTAGGAGTAGTCACTAGGCACTACTACGTATTTCAACTTGCATTATTTGTCATTTATCACTTGTGGAGTTATCAATTATGTACGGAGTTTAGGTATTGAGTTTTTTATGATTATTAATTTATGATTATCAATTAAGAATATATTTGAAGGAAGACCTGTGAGAGAAGAATGAGAAGGATTAGCTAATTTGTAGAAGTTAATGTCTATTAGTTTTCTCAGAATCTGAATTTTAACTCGTATATAGGCTAAATTTTAGTTTATGCAGAAGTTAATTTCAGCTTTCCCAACTATCCTTCTCATTTCTCTCTCTTGGATGTGCTTGTAGAGAAGTTTCCTCCAAACAGGACCCTATGATTATTAATTAAGCATGTGGTGTCTTATACGGGTTCTCCCCTCTGATTTATGCTATGCTATGTTATATGCATAATGCATATTCATATTAGTTTCATATATCATGTAAATGATTTACGATTCTGTATCCAGTTCCTGAGTCTGAATAGAATCTTGAGTTTGACTGCTTAAATAGCTACTCTATGTTCAGTCGTACTTTTGGCAGTGCATGTTAAATTCATTCCTCTATCTCTCTCTTTGTATTGTTGCTTTTGTTGTTCATATTGTTAATTATGCTGTAGATTGATGACAGACACCATATATAGACTATGAATTTTGATTTAAAGACAAATATTTCTTTAATTTTGACTGTATTTTTTAGCATTTGTATATGTGTAGCATGGTAGCATCTTTTTAGGTTGCTCCTGTCAGTTATTGGTAATAATAGTCTTGGATAGTAAAGTAAAATAATATATTTTGATTTTCAGTTAAATAACTGTTTGTATGTAAGTTTAAAGGTAATTAGATGAATTGAAAGTTATATTTTATATGGTTTTGACACCTAATATTATTAGAAGTATTTGAGTCTGCTAGTGTGTGTTTGTGTGTGATTGAAGTAGTAGCACTTTTTCCTCCTATTCTTGCAATTTGAATTTATTTGGCTTCCATTTAATCCAGTTCTTCCTCTAATCCTTGCTTTCCTTTAAAAAGAATTTACAATCATGAAATTCATGGGAACCTTTCCTTCAACTGTACTTCCTTTGTACAATTTAGAATATTGTCACAATGACAGTGTCTTCAACTGTGCTTGCAGTTTCTTTGGAGATTGGACATCATAATTATAATGCTAATTGCAAAATCAATTGATAGTGGGTTTTAAACAGGAAAAATTCATTTCGTGTTAATATACCATGGCCAGATGGGATGCAATTTTATCCCTTCCAGTACAAAATCCTCCCACATTGGAAATTTCCTCTCTTGACCTAGTGTGGTCAAAAGTGGAAGGTTGGCATGATAAATTAGATAGAGTTGCTCTAATACCATTTGCTAGAGTTGATGATTTTGTGAGGGGTGAATCCAATAATAAAGAATGTCCTACAAGATTTCATGTTGAAGCAAGGCGTCGACGGTCTCCATCAACGCCTTTCAAGCAAAAGGTTGATGGGATACTAGAGTACATTTTGTAAGTTGTAATTGTCTTCATTGGGAATCACTTCTTCATCGTTATTGTTTTTTGCATTCTACTTCAGAGTTTAATACCATCTCAATGTAGGTATTGGTGTTCCTTTGGTCCTGACGACCATAGAAAAGGTGGCATTGTCCGACCAAGTCGTACTACATATGTTCCAAAGAAGAAAAATGCAGGTAGACCAAATACCAAGAGAGGTTGTACTTGTCACTTTATTGTGAAGCGCCTTATAGCTGAACCTTCAGTTGCCCTTATCATATATAATGATGATAAGCATGTGGACAAAAAGGGTTTTCCATGCCATGGTCCGCAGGACAAAAAGGCTGCTGGAACACGTGCTATGTTTGCTCCATATATCTCAGAAGAGCTCTGTCTTCGGGTGTTATCTCTTCTATACGTTGGAGTCTCTGTGGAAACCATTATGCAGAGACACAATGAATCTGTTGAGAGACAAGGTGGTCCATCTAACCGTGATGACCTTTTGACCCACCGTTATGTTCGTCGACAAGAGAGGGCAATCCGTCGTTCTACATATGAGCTAGATGCTGATGATGCTGTCAGTATAAGCATGTGGGTCGAAAGTCACCAAAATCAGGTTTTTTTCTACGAAGATTTCTCTGATTCAGATCCATTTACTCTGGGCATTCAAACAGAGTGGCAATTGCAACAATTGATTAGATTTGGAAACCGAGGTCTGCTTGCCTCAGATTCAAGATTAGGTACAAATAAATTACAGGTTTGTTACTTTCATTTTCCGTTGATTTGAAGTGACCAAAAACATATTTGCTTTGATTTTCTAAAAGCAAGCATGCTGGTAATTTTTTTTTCCAGTATCCCATTCATAGTCTTCTAGTGTTCAACTCAGACAAGAAAGCCATTCCAGTGGCATGGATAATAGCGCCAAGGTTTTCAAGTTTGGATGCACATCGATGGATGAGGGCTCTTTACAACAGAGTTCACACCAAAGATCCTACTTGGAAGTTGGCTGGCTTCATAGTAGATGATCCATTGTATGATATTCTAGCAATCAGGTTGGTTCAAAATTTATCTGCTATTTGCTTCTGTTAAAAGTAGTATTCTTTTAATGTTGAATAAGTATAGAAATGCATTGCAAACTTTTATTTTTCTAGTGACGTATGCCTGTGTTCTGCTTTCTTTGTTCAAACCAAAATTAATCTTTTCATCTTTTTAAGTGTTTTTGGTCCTGTGGTTTATTATTGTAAAAACTCAAATTGTGTGCTTGTTTGGGAAACAATTGAATTCGGGAAATAATTTCTCTTAGAAAGTGTCTTTGATGCTGGTAAGGACCTTATAGGGTTGTGCTTTACTGCATCAGTTCAAGGAATTGATTTTATCACAACCTCTGTGCTAACAAGTATGCATATTCTTTATTTTTTCAGGGATGTGTTTCAGTGTACAGTAATGATAAGTTTCTGGCGGATTCGTCATTTATGGCATAAAAACATAGTAAAGTGCTTGAAATCTGATATGCAAATAAAGATATCCAGACGGCTTGGGTGGATAGTGGATAATATTTGCCGGCTTCAAGGAAACATGTCACTCTTTGAAGAATTCATGGAAGAGTTTATTGATGAATCCAAATTTATGGACTATTTCAAGTCCACCTGGCATCCTAGAATAGGTTAGTAATAACTAGATGGTGTTATGCAATTTATTTTCTAATGAAATTGAAAAATAACAGTATGCCCACAATCTATTCTAACTGTTCTTGCTCTTATTAGATTTATGCCCTATAAATGAATACAATATCAACACTTACATTAATACTAATCTGTGCTTTAATTAGATGCTGAAATTTTGATGTCAGAATTATGTATACATGAAAAATATTATTTTAATTGTTGGTAAAAAAGTAGTTTTGTTTTTCATGTTGAACTTAAATTGAGACCATCATTTCTAAGGTTATGAAAATGCTATTAATAGTTAATAATGTTTATAACAAGAATATATTATTCTTTAAAAAATAATTTTGAGAGTTTAGTCACCCACACACCCATTTATAATATAGCATATTAAATAAAGAAATAGAATCCATTAGTTATCCCATTTATTAAACTTTTCATTTCTCAAAGACGCATGGAGAGGCTAATTATATTTCTCATGAAGATGGTAATGATTTTTCAAAATAATATAGATTCATTCATTCATATTATGGTAAAGATTTTGTTACCATGACGACAAAGAGTTGGTCAACTTGATTGATGCCAATATATTATCGTGATGAATATTATCAATCATCAAAAGTATGAAAATTGATTTTATCATGTTCTGATATTTACGTAATTTTAGTGGTAGAATATGTTTAAAAAACTATATGTGCGATGATGTGATGTTAAGGCTTCTTATCCGAATTTGTGCATGGTCTCTTACTGGCTTACTCTTGTTGGGTGGGCAAAACCACTGCATATTCTATACTTATTAACTGATTGCAACTGTTGCTGTTTGTTTTGTTCCACTTATTATATTTGCAGCATGCTATTTCCTGACTATTTGTCTGTCAATATAATGTCAATCAGGTTAGGGATAAAATCATAATGTTTTTATGGGATATCTATACCTATATATAAAGGGATTATCCTCTTTAACTGCCATTTTATTTTATTCCAATTTTATCTTTATCTTTATATTTTATTTTATTAGTTTAAAAATATATGAGAGGAGATATTTGTCATTTTGTGAGCAGATAACAGAAGAGGGAACACTATTTTTAAATTCAAAACTAAACATTGCAAAGTGAGGTTTGCTGAGTAACGGTATACAATTGCATCTTTTTCTCCCGTTCATCTTCTTTTCTATTTTCATATTCAAAATCTAAAATATGAGAAGTCATAAAATACACTAACACAACAATTTAATCAAACTTATAATAGAACTATTAAAGACAAAAAAAAGAATAGTAGGGTTTTGTTCATTGAATAAAAATTTGAAAAGAAAATAAAGTACCAGATAAAAGTGCGGCCGGTGGAAGTGAGAGGGGTTAGTCTATGAGAAAGAGAGGGCTTAGGGAGAAAGGGGGAGGCGCGTTAGTCTATGAGCGAAAGGAGTGAGAAAATGGATTGAGAGAGGGAAGAACAAACAAGCGAAACGAAACGCTTATGTTCTAGGATTTGATTGGGAGGGTTAAGAATAAGGGGGGTGGTGATGGAGGATATGGAGGGGAAGTGGTTGACGGTGGTAATAATTTGACTAAGTCTCTTTGCGGGTCCAAGGCAAAGAAAAGAAAAGCATATTTCATCATATTTTCTTTTGTATATAATATTTTTCATGATTAATGTTGATTAAACAATTGAGAATGAATTTTTGGTTTATTGCTTAATGGTGTCACATGTGTTGTAATGATAAAAATAAAAAATGCGGATACACAGGCACGAAAGCGTCTGTGTTCCCGCTAGTTTTTATAATATGAATTTGTTATTGTAACTTTGTGTACATTGAAATTACTTTGTCCCTTTGATGTAGGAGCATGGATCAATGCACTTCAAACTCTTCCTCTTGTTAGCCAGGAGTCTTGTGCAGCAATGGAACTTTATCACAACCAATTGAAGATTAGGCTGTTGAATGAGAAAGAAATTGGTGTTTATCAGCGGGCCGATTGGTTGGTCGACAAGTTGGGTACAAAAGTCCACTCTTATTTCTGGTTAGATGAGTACTCGGGAAAAGATGATTTTGCACGATACTGGAAAAATGAATGGATGAGTGGTTTGACATCATGGCGCAAAGCACTGAAGATTCCTGACTCTGATGTATCAATAGAAGATGGATGTGCTAAGGTTACTGATCAGGATGATCGAGATAAAGCTTTTGTTGTATGGAATACTGGTTCAATGTTGAGCATTTGTGATTGTAGTTGGGCACAAGATGGCAACCTTTGTGAGCATATCTTGAAAGTTCTCAGTATCTGCCGAAAGAGAGGGTCCGTTTTACCATCTGTCACTTTATTTCAGTATCACCAGGCACTGAATAATATGCTGCATTGCCCCCCTTTTGATTCTTTAATTCGTGATCATGCGGTGTCATTGGCAGTTTCAGTTCAGAAGCAGTTAAATACTCTACTGGATAAAGAAAGTGTCCAGACTGTCACGAATCCTATGGAGGAACGGATCGGTATTGATATTCCACTGGAAAGTTTCAGGGTTGTCTCTGGTAACCGGGGTCAGGTTATTAAGAAGCATGTCACCAATGATGTTTTATCTTTGGATGGTGGTGAGGATAGACATGATTCAAATGAAGCCCCTGGATGTGCTAGTGCAATGCATGATATTGCCGATCAGGGTGAGGATGGAGTTATCACTAGAAATGGCGAACGTTTTGGGAGTGCTGCAGTGGACAGTTTGACTGCTGACATGAATGTTGATCCACCATCAACTTCTGATCCTGTCTTGCACCCTGTTGATGATACTGATCCAAGTTACACGTTGCAAGAGAACAAAGAGTGGAGCTTGGCTACAATAGAAAATGAGATTTCAGCTTCCGAAAGTGGTGCTTTTTCTAATGATAAGATTGAAGATAATATTTTAGATAAAGGTAGCAAAGATTGTGCTATGGATGTGGATCCCCCAACCTTGGCCACACACTCATCAACAACACAGGAAGTGAAGCATTGTGAAACACATGAAAAAGGTGTCAATGGGGTTCCTAGAGCAATTTCTTGCACTGAGGATTCTGATAGCCCACTCTAGCCCCTCATCAACTGTAGCAGTTGATATGGGTGAAAATTAAGGTACCATCAAGGAGGATGTGAGTTTAGGTTCAAATACCTGAAATTAAATCATGAATTAGAACACATAATGACAATTTAGAGATACAGATGCCAGTGAAGATAAATTTTGATACACACTCTGTAAAGATTTTTTGTTAAGTAATTAGGAAACCATTACTACCGAAGTCAATAATTTTTTAATTATATGACAAAGTTAATTTCAAATTTTTAATTATATGACAACCCATAATTGAGTGACAATGTATAGAACTTATTCTAGTAGTGTATTTCAATTGTGAGGTGCATAAAGCTGTCAATGGAAATTGCTGTTATTGCAAGATCTTTATTGGTAAGGTTTATTCAATTAAAATGTTCTCATAAATTAGAACTTCAACAACACCTTAAGCCAAATATTTTAAATTATTGTCAACAAGTGCTGGAAAAGAAGCTGATGGTGCTTCTTTCTCATCCATAATGCATCTTGATAAAGATTTTAACATTCTTGTCTACGGACTGGATAACTCATCTGCTCCAGGGAAATCATCATCCTCTTTTGATCCAATCCCTAGATATAATTAGAATTTTTCCATGAAGAAAAGAAAAGGATTAAAAATATTATTTTATATTTACTCATGTATAAACTAAAATTGGCATAAAAAAAAGTTGAATAAGAAAACTTATGCAAATCATTTTGGTCAAAGCAGGGAAGGCTGGCATTGGAGGAATTGTTGGAGATTAATAAGTCACTGTTCTCTTTTGTAGAGCTTATGCCACTTTTCCATCTTTACTAATAGTTTTGTAAGTGTATTTTTCAATTAGTTCATTTTTAATTTTTCTATATTTTAAAATAATTGACCAAACAAAATATATTATCTTAAAATTCACCAAACTATCAAACTTATAAGAATACATTTTCCATTTTATTTCTTGAGCTACAATTCACCTAATCTTACTCACATTTAGAACAACTAAAATATAACAAGATTTATAACATCAAAATTCAAATTATCCAACTAAAATTTAGGGTTACGTATAAAAATAGTTGTTCATTGTAATTCGTGATTAAGTTCGTAAACCATCAGCTAGTTTCACGTACGAGATTAATTTTCTTGATATTCATAAATGTTTTCCAAAAATAGAGGTTACTAATTTTAATTTTAAGCATCATTTTTATAAAATATAATCGAAGTTATTTTGAAAAATTATTTAATAAACTAGAAATTAGTTATTTTATTTATATTTACTTAAAATTATTTAATAAAAGTTTATTTTAAAAATTTCAAACAATGTTTCTATAGATGCAATTATATATTTAGTTAACATGTGTGTCATATTTTTAATATTATTTTACACAATATTTATTTTTGTATCCTTATTTTATTGAAAAAGAAAATTGAGAGTGAAAAGGAAAATGAGATGAAGAGAAAAAATAATAGAAGAGGTTTAGTTTAAAAAAAATATGTAAGAAATAAAATAAAAATGAAGATCATTTTTTAAAATTTAAAAAAGGGTTTCTTACACTTTATTCTTTTAGTTTTTACAACGTATGATGATATACTTTATTATGTATTTCTATTTTTAAATGTAATTATTCTATTCTTTCAAAATAGAATATATGTCTTTATTTTCAATATAATTTCTTTATAATTGACAACATACTAATTTTTTTTCGTACATTTCTTCTCATTTTGTGTAGTATTTTCTAAAATAATATGATTTTTAAACTTCCGAAGAGGTTATGTAAATCAGTATTCATTGTTAAGTTATTTCCCAAGATGCCATTAGTGAAGTAATATAAAAACTAACTATTTTGTTTCCACACTTCTTGGTGGGTCCCACACTGCTCACGAAATGGTGTTGAATTAGTGGTGGTTTTGTGGTTACCATGTTCCCACCCCAAGTCCAACCTCACACCCACATTTTTCTTTCTTGTTCTTGCATTCACCTCAGAGTATGGTTTCGCAGATGAAGTACAAGTAAGTTTAATCGTGTTCTAACACTAACTATGAATTAAGCTTCTACTTTCAAAGTTTTCTTCTTTTTCAGAAAAAGTAATAAAAAGAATCAAACGGGTATGTGCTTATGATTCAACAATATAGAAGAAATCCAATTCCCCTGTTCCTGTATTTTTTTCATTTCAGGCTGAGGAATGTGTACTGGAGTCTATTTGTGCATATCTTGAAATGGGTATGTTCAAGTTTTCTTCTTTTTTAAAAAAAGATAATAAAAAATAAAAAGGGTGTTTTTATGATACAAGCATATGGAAGAAAGAAACCCAATTCTTCCTTTTCTTTGATTTTTCATTTTAAAGCTGAGGAATGTATACTGAGGTGTATGTATAGATATATTTAAAGGGGTATGTGGAAGTTTTCATGAACTTTGGATATAGTTTTCAGTTTCTGCATTTTCATAATCTGTTGAATTGAAGACTGCATCCAATGCTCCATTAAACAGAGTATCATTCAGATTCATTGACTTTTTCTGGGATAATCTTTGATTTGTTGGGGGTGTGTCCAATTTAGCTCTAGTTCTGTTGCAAAAGGTAGTTTCAGAATTTAATGCACACCAAGTATAATTAAATTGTTTGATTTGTAATGATTTTTGTCCTCTCAATCAATTAGAAATCGCCCTAGATATGATTTTTTAAACAATTATTGCAAAAATTAACAATTTATTATACATGTGATGTATGATTAGGTGGCTGAGAAAAAAATTTACACACAATGCATTCTAGTTACATTCAAATGAAGTTGTTTAGCTAATTGGGGGTGGCTGCTATTGTTTTTTCTGTTGGCAGGTTATCAGAATATTTGGTTCTGTGGTAGCAAACTGTGTGCTTTGGTGACTCTAGTTTTGTTCGCCATGAACTTGGAGTTTCTTGGTAAAATCCCTTGGTTTAATGCTCAGTTGAACCCATATTCGGTGACTCATTCAGTTCCCACCAAAGCTTTAACTGAACAACCTAAAGAAGAAGAATCAAGAAATGAACCCAAACTGCCCTTCCTTTCATTGTTTCCTTGGAGAGAGAGTGATGCAGACAAATTTCAAAGGCCATCTACTATCAATAAAGGGTTAAGGAGGAAAGCACAACGTCGGGGGAATGGTCTCGGAGAAGATGGTGAGGCTATACCTTTGCACTTCCGGCCGTATGTGTGTAAGGTTCCATGGCATACAGGGGTTAGAGCATTTCTTTCTCAGCTGTTCCCAAGATATGGACATTACTGTGGACCAAACTGGTCAAGTGGGAAGGATGGAGGATCTCTTGTTTGGGACAGGAGACCGATTGATTGGTTGGATTTCTGCTGTTACTGCCATGATATAGGGTATGATACTCATGATCAAGCTAAGCTGCTGAAGGCTGACTTGGCCTTTCTAGAGTGTTTGGAAAAGCAGTATGGGAGAACTAAAGGAGATCCTCATGTTGCTTATCTTTACAAGACAATGTGTATTAATGGTACTCCTTGCACCAAATATTATTAGGATAATGGTCATGTTGTTCCTTAACTGCTTATTTTGGTGTTCCATTCACCTCCACAATATGCACAACAAAGTTTAGCATTTAAGGTGGCGTTGGTTACTGAAATAAAACTTTATATTTGATTGGACCAAAAGCTCTTCAAGAACTAAACCTAAATTTTATCTATACTTATATTTCTTTATGGGTTAATAATGTTATGCTTTGTTGTTATAAGGAGAGGATTTGCTTTAGAACATGTGTGCTGACTTTTTTTCCTCTATGAATGACAGGTCTGAGGAATTTTCTGATACCATACAGAAGAAATATAGTGAATCTGCAACATTTTGGGCAACCTTTGATTCAGTTTGGATGGCTAAGCAATTTGAGATGGAAAAGTTGGAACTTTGAGAAAGCTTATGGGTTGAGCTCAGTTGGGGGAAGTACCATGTTAGACATTATGAATTTCATCAATTTTTTAAAGTGTGCAGCCCTGAACCGTCCCCAAGTTCCTTAAGTTTTAAACTTCTGTTTGCTAGGCATGTTTCTTACTGTCATGGCTTCCACATTTTGTATAGACTATAGTGTACATAGCTTGTATTGTAAATTGCAACCTTTGGTGTTGCATGACTACTTCTGTTATTGTTGAAAATCATTAGGTTGTGAACTGTGAATTGTTACTTTGTTTGCTTATATTTGAAGACTAAGCTTATGCTATGTGTAGGTATTGGCATATGTTTGTATATACTATAATTTTTAGGATATTCTTTGTAATTAGAATGAAGTAACAATATTTGGTTTCTCTCTAAATCGGATACTTCAAATACCTTTTTTAGTGCAAACTTGTCATGACACCTGTATGAGATGAAACTTGTCAATTTGAATTGAATCAAAGGTCTTCTTTTGACTTAACAACATGATCGACCACAACCTACCACAACCGTTGTCTATTCAAGGATTATTGGTAAGATGTTTGAATTCTTCACAACTGGTAAGAATAATACTTGAATCTTTGATATATGTCCTAAGAACTCCCATTACCAGTATATGGCTTGCTGTTTTGTATGAAAATCACACATTAAATAATATTCTTATTGTCTCATATACTTTGTTATTTGTCAATCAAATTACCTTTATTACTATAACTTTGGTCATCATATTCTGATTGTCAGGACATATTCTTAGTTATGCTGATAGGTAAAGGAAGCTCTACTATTTTGGAGTTGCTAAAAAATATATGATAAAAATTCGGTTATCCGATTAATGTATGATTATGACATCAATGATTAGAACATCTTTCATTTGGGTATTTAAAAATATTGCCCTCACAATTTTTAGTTTTGGATGTTTTGAATCTTCATTATGATATTTTTTTTTAATAAAAACTTTCATGTTAGGTTAATTAATAATAATCATCTGTCATTACATGAAAAAAATATTACTATTAAAAAAATAAAAAATATAGGGGGACTAGACCAAAATCTATATGTTAACAAAAAGATACATAGGTAGACTATACATATTCATACAAAATTTTAAGAACAAACTATATAGAAGTTTATTTCATTGATCTTCTATCAATAAATCCTAAATTAGTCAACTTATTAGCACACGCATTCCCTTCACGAAAAATATGAAACCTGATTTTCTCACAATAATTAAGACAAATATTTTATTGATTATGAAGCATCCACGAAACATTAGTTCTAGCAATAAACGCAACAAAACTAAAGCAGAATCACATTCATGCCAAATATTAGTAAGTCCCATCTTTTGAGCTTTCTCCATGGCATCTTTTGGCTAATGAATCATTTTTTTTTATGTACCAATTATGATTAAGAGTTTTTAACTTTTTATAATAATCCATTATGGCGTTTAGGATATTGTAAAGATCCATGTATTTTTGAAACTTAGTATTTTGACATGAGACTCATGTATTTTTCAGATAAGGTTGATATTTTCAGACAATCAGGTCGCTCTCACCTTCCAAGATTAGAGTTGGGATGGAGTAGACTGGTTTTCCGACTCATTTTTGTAATTAAAAATTAATGGAAAATAATTTGAAAATTTAATTTCTTTATATTGTATGATTTGAAGATATAATGTTATTGTTTTAAATCACTAATACTTACAAAATTAAGTTACAACAGTAAATTAGAATGAAATAATTTAACATGCAAAGGTAATAATCCTTAAAGACATAAGAAAATATTTACATGACATAAAAAAAACATTTACATGATTAAGTACGCTTTGAAATCATATACATATACTTTTTTAAAAATAAAAAATTAACAAAAAAAAACTAACATGTTTGTTTGTTCCATTTTTTTTTGAAGCTGAAGGAGGGTCAAATTGATCTATTTTGTCACTCCTAAATGATATGGACAACTTTTTTCTAAATCCATACTTTTCTAAATCTCAAAAGTGCCCTTCTCAAAATCGATTTAGGTTTTGGTGTTTAATGGTTGGAGTTTAGTGAAGTCTGTAGTGAAATTTGTGATGTTTCTTGCTTGGGTGGTTGGTTGTGATGGTAGTTGGTGGTGGATTTTGTCAGAGATAGTCGGTGGTTGTGTTGTTAAGTTTCTATGTTTGGTTTCTGATTGGTTTTCTGTGTATTTTTTAAATTTGGATTGTGGAATCTATAGACTTTCTAGACTACAAAATCCATAATGTAATAATTGAATTTGTTGCATTCTGGATTGTGCAATTTCAAATTCAAATTATATTGTGGATTACACAATTCAAAATATAACTATGTATTCTGGATCGCACAATTCAAAATATAAATATGTATTAAGGATTCTATAATTTAGGAGGTATATGCAATTTATAATACAAATTTATATTTCGGATTGCACAATCTGAACTATAACTAAGTGTTGATTTTTATTTTGTTTAGAATACAATTTTTTTAATTTTTTTACACAATATAACTATGTATTTATACCTTTTGGATTGTGCAATCCAGAATATATAGTTATATTATGGATTACACAATCTAGAAGGTATTACCTGCTTTTTCATTCTTAATGCAAATATGTAGGAGAAAAGTCAATCCTTTTAGACTCGTATAAAAACTTTCAGAAAAAAAATTTACAAGAAAAACTACTTAATCTCTAATTTTACATTGTGAATGGAAATATTGGTGGTTGTGTGGTGAGAATTTAAAATCCTTATCTCGACAAGCAAACTGAGTCAATTATAGTATAACTGAGGGTTGTCGTATTCATAAGAAATTAATGTTGTAGAAATAAATTTCAAGATCAAGTCATGCAAAGATAGATGTTGGTTGCATATATTTTATAAATATCTAACTATCCTAGTCCTACATTAATATTTAGCTCGAGAGGAATTTTTTTGATAAAAGAATAAAATAAAGGATGGTTAGTATAACACAAGTGTTGGGATTGAAAGAGTTTTGTGATATTTTCTTATCATTGTTGTTTATAAATACTAAGTTTATTCAAATTCCTTTATGGTCAAACCAAGTTGATTCCTCGCAAGAGGTTATCTACAACCATAAACTATCCCAATCAATTTCTTGCATTGTTATAGCTTATTTGTGCATTAAGATGGAACAATTCACCATATTCTCATCTCCACTATCCTTGACCATTGAGATCTATAATTGGTTTGATAGGGTTCAGATATATGAACTCGCCTTCCGACCTTATTCATGATCCAAGGGCATCACTGGTCGTTCCTCACCATTAAACACTAAGCATGCTATCAAACCCAGGGAACTCAAATCTCAAATAATAACAAACATTCATAAAAAACAATAACTTAAGAAATATCACATTGCTTTTCAATCCCAACAAGATAAGTTTAGCAACTCATTGTAAAATCTTACCGTGAATGCTCAAGTATGAGAAAATAAAGAACAACAAATATGGATCCATAGACGTTGTTAGCCAACTTAGGCTTTTGATCCTTTCCTTCAGAGTTTTGGCTTGGCTTCAGCCTTGAGGCTTAGTATGATGACCTAATATGACTCTGAAACTCAACCTTTCCTGAGCCTAGGCACTTTGACCCTTTGGTTTAAAAGTTTGACTACCCTAAAATCAAGTTCCCGAGCTTAGGGGGCTTGTGTACTATCTAGTACCGAAAGGTATAGTGCAGTTCATATCCACTCACAATCATGAATTTAAACTACTTGCAGTTACATTATGCCTCACTTATACTAGAAAGTAACTGACCCACATTTCCGTAGAAGTCGCCTTTTATATTCAATAACTCTATCAATTATTATGATATTATACAAGCCCAAAGGTCTATAAATACCATATCAGGGAGTATTCAATTTTTGACTTAATACTTTTAAGTGATGTTCTACTCACTTATCTTAAACCTCTTACTTACTTAGCATTGAAGAGTCTTCCGCAGGTGGACTGACATTTGATTTGAAATCATAAAACTCGACAACTCTTCATAGAAGAAGTTGATTTTTCCACGCTACTTAAACATTCACCTCAAACAACTTCAACTCATTTTTAGTAAGAACATGACATATGGAAAAAAAAACCTAAATGAGTTACTGTTTACAAGAGAGATTAAAGGAATTTCATATAAGTTAGTTATGTCTTGCAAGAACATGCTACTTAAAAGAAAGGAAGAGCAAGAAAAGAGTTTTAAACCAAATTTTAATACCAAAGTCAACTCATCCTTTTTTTTAGTTTAAAATAACTCAGTTAGAAGGTATAGGATAAGTGTTTGTCAAATTAAAATATGTGTATCAATGCTCTTTGGTGAATCTCCAACTTGCTTAACTATTATAAAATTTTCAAAACTTTGTAGATTTTCTTATATTTATTTAATGTTATTTTAATAAAATAATTTTTTTATAATAATTTTGAAAATATACATTACTATATTAAGTCCGAGACTTGTTTAATAATTGAAATTTTTTTTTTTTAGTAATTTTAAAATTTATTAATTATCATTTTGAGTATCAGACTTATTTAATAATTAAAAGTTAAAAATTATTTATCAAAATATTGAGTCAGATATTTGTTTGAAAATTAAAATTGAAATATATATATATATATATATTAATTTTTATATTAAGGTTTTTATTATACATATAAAAATTTAAATTCCTGAACTTAATTGATAATTAAGAATTTTATTTATATAATAATTTTTGTAGTTATTGAATTAGACTTGTTTGATCATTTAATTTTTTAATGTAAAGTACTGATTAAAATAATTTTGTCTAGATATAAAAAAAAAATCAAAATCCAATACCTTGATTAAGAATTGACTAGAAATATCCACCATTTTTAATGGGAGGTCAACATCTTATCAGGTCTAAACAAACATTTTTATGATAAAATTATATTGAACTTAAATAAATATTTTCTCTAAAACAAAATATTTGATTTAACATTTTACGTTATTTAAGATGTTGGAACAAATATTTTAATGAAAGTAATCTATGGCTTTTAGTCTTAAATTTAGTTTTGTAAACCATTCAAAAGGATTTTTCATAATAAACTATAAATATAACTCATTTAATCATTTTCATCATATTTCCAATTACGACAAGTTTCCAAAATAAGATGCATGAGAATATTTTGGTAGAAAATGATTCTACATTTTGATAATAACAAAATCAAGGTTGTGAAACATTATTTTAATTTAATTAAAATTTGATATTAAATTGAAATGAAACAAAAATGGAATCAGAATGAATTAGGAAGATATTTATATTCTACAGGCAATCCCAAATAAAATGAAAAAAATGAAATGACCGTAATGCTGCGCTAACACCATTTGATATCATTAAAAATTGTTATATTCCTCTCACAAGTAGTAAACAAATGCCAAGCAGAAAGATAAAAAATCATAAGTCATAACACTTACATTTCCCATTGCAAACAATCCCTTGTAAAAAAAATTCAGAAGACATTAGAATATTAAAAGAAATATGCCAACAATATAATGTTCACATTTAATCTTGTCATTGTGTTAGTCAAGTTTTTCAGCACCCATAGGAAAGCCATAATCACACACCCATTCTCCAATCAGCACTTTTTCATACACATACACAAATACATCCTCCCAATCCTTTTTACATCATTAGTCACTTTGAAGCACTTGTAGCAGGCATAACATACACACACATGCCTGGGCCTGAGAAAATTAAGAAACCAAACAAATTCATTCTGTACAAGTTTTAACAGTTAACAGGTTCACAAAAACACAATACAAAATTTCCCCATAGAGACCATCTAGGCTCTAACATCCCTCCATAGTCCATACCAATGGTCAGAAAATCACAATTCCTGTAACCTAAACAAAAATCACTTGACTCATAATCATTAATACCAAAAATCCATTGTTTAAAATCCAAAATAACTCCACCAACTACTCCGAAGACAATCATCATTCACTTAACATGTCATTTAGGACTCTGTTAATTGGCATCCTAAACAGAAGGACCTATGCAATGCAATCAGCTAGTTTCTCTGTTTCAAGAATAAATAAAATAAAAATTAGTGGTAATAGTTTACACCCTTGCACAGATACATGGCCAATCAACATGAATTAATGAAACCAAAATATAGTAAACTCAAATACATAAACTAGTTTTACTAGGTAATTAATAGCATGCTACACCATCACTATAGCCGAAAGGAGTGGCCCTAAGCTGCTACGGGATTCAAATTGCAAAACAATTTTCGATAGTAGCTTTCTACACTCTACATCGGCAATACCATGATGTAGGCATCATAAACCCCTTGGAAACAATGTTCATTCCCTCTATCCAGGACTTATTATTTCACTGTCCTGTTCTTTTTTCTTTTATACTTCGCACTTCACATTCTGCTAATCTTTTTCCAATGTCATATGTTCTTTTTCTATTAACTTCACCATCACCTTTAAAAAAAAAATAATTCTTCCTTACTATGTGTTTTTATTGTTCATAGATCAACGGTGATTGTGTGTGCAAAGTGGCATATTATTCATAATGAAATTCTTTAATTTGGATTCCTATTTGGTGTTTAAGAATTTCTACTAGTGGAATAAGTTATTTAGTTTGTATTATAATGTTCAAGATAGCAGTAATTCTGCTTCCCACTCTCCCAACACAACATTTTCAGGGCTAGCCACAGAGCACCACTTCCCAGGATTACAAACTATGCTATTGTCGATCTCTATCAAGTTCTAAGAACTTAAAATTTGCATAATCAGCACCGTTACACAAATTAAACTGCATCAATTTAAACTCAATACAAATGCAATAGATAAACAGAAAAAAATGAAAAATTAAACAAGAAAACAACAAAACTTAATCACCAAAGATCACAATAGTCCAATCCTGATACAAAGAGAGAGAGGGCGGGAGAGAGATAGAGAGAGAGACAGATAGAAAAGTCCTCCAAATTCGAATTTAAGATTTGTTCTCACCGGTTGACTTGGTCACCGGTCAACTTCAATCCCAAGCTCTAGCTCTGTCTATCTCTGGTGGAATCCTTTCTTCCCTTTGGAATGCTGGAACGCGACTCCGTTGAGATAGAGGGGGCCCTACCTGTTGATTGCACTCCGACGATCAAGTCAGTACAAAGCTTATAGAAACAATAAGCGAGTAAGTAGTTTCAGTCTTAGAAACGATGTACCTTTATCTTGGATCTCGAGTCCTTTTTATAGACTATTTTTAGGTTACTTCTTGTAACAACCCTCTCTCACGAGAACCTTATCTCGAGTGAAAACATGTTTAATGGGAGGAGAGTCTGTTACAATGCGCACAATCTTAGCGCTGCAACTGCACAAAATCTTATCCCCTTAGAGTGCATGAATCTTAACAAAATGGTCGCCAGGGTATCAACTCATGTACCAACATTAGGGATCCAATCTGTCCATTGTAGGCGTACAAGCCTCTAAGTACCATGCATGCAACTTATTCCCCAAAACCCTAGCACTCTTGGGCTTAGGCTTTATAGAGAATGTTTTACTTGTACTAGACCCAAATGTGCTAAACACACCCTTAGGTCCATCAACACTCTTTGCTGACCAGACCAGGCCTTATACGCGAAGGATTACATTAAGTATATGAATGAAAGTCAATACACACATACCTGGAGCCCACTCATGTGGCCCATCAACTCGACCGAGCTGACTTGTTTGACACAGACGCGGATGTCCGACCATCGAGCGCTGAGTTCAGCGCTCTGGTCCAGTACACAAGCCCCCCGGGCTCGAACTGAAACTTGTTTCAGTGAAAAGGCTAACTGCTCACCCACGGCGACCTACGTGTCTTGTGAGTGACGCGACGCGCACAATGTTTTGAGCTGACGTCTCAACACACTCCATCACAAGCGCACACGTGGCCATCATCAACGGTTGGGAAGTGTTACTGTTTACGCTTCCCTCATACGTTAACACTTTCGAAAACCCAAGCCTTTCCTCACTGTTTCATTCCCTTTCAAAAGATTTCGCGCCTCTCTTCAAATACTCTGCTCCTTCAACCCCGATAGACCTCCTCGCCTCAATTCATCAACCGAATCAAGGTACGTTCTTTAACTCATAAATGCTCGACAAAGTCATTTTATGGCTTTTAATTATGCTCAAATCAACTGTGCTGGGACTGTTTACATTTCGCGTAATTGTGATTGTTTGTCTCTGTTTTTTGGTTCGTCATTCCTTTTCTTTTTCGAATCACACGCGCTTCTCATATCTGAGCATTGTGTCCGTTTGTGTGCTTTTCTTGTTTTTTAGATTCTCAGTATGATGGATTACAAAATCCTGTATCTTTGGGCTCCTAGTAATCTGTTAGAGGAAACCTCTAAGTTCACCACGCGTGAGAAGATGGTATTGTTTAGGAAAAGTGAGCATCGTAAGAAGAGATGTCTTTTCGGTAGAGAGGATGATAGGTTCGTTAAGGTAGTGTCGTGTAGGGTAGATGAACCAGTTTATTGTGATGAATCATTGGGCATAAAAGGCCATTTTTGCTTCTTCTACTCTACCATGTTTAAGAAACTTCTCCTCCGCCTACCCTTATTCAACTTTGAGAGAGCTCTCCTTACTGAAATTAATACCGCCCTTGCCCAGCTACATCCAAATAGCTAGGCGTTTGTTCGGGGTTTATCCATTCTTTGCCACCATTTTGGCCATCTGCCTTCAGTGGACGTGTTCCTGCATTTCTTCGAAGCTAAACGCGTGGGTCGCTAGTTGCGGGTGAGCTTCAACGAGGTTACTGGGAGAGTTTTGTTGTCCCTCTTCCAACAATCTTACAAAGGTTTCAAAGGCAAATTTTACAAAATCCGCTGCAACAACAACGACCCAACCCTTCTGGACGGGTTCCCTTTGTACTGGACTGAGGA
Organism: Phaseolus vulgaris; assembly: GCF_000499845.2. Lineage (NCBI taxonomy): Eukaryota > Viridiplantae > Streptophyta > Magnoliopsida > Fabales > Fabaceae > Phaseolus > Phaseolus vulgaris. Next base: position 6,695,115 of record NC_023754.2, on the reverse strand, counting down.
ACCCAGATTCCAAAAACCTAGGCGCCTATAAGACATGCCCCAGTGAGAACAAAAGGTGTGCCTCTTCCTTTCCAATCTCAAGGTGGTTTTTGACACCGTCGCCTTGATAAATCATGAGTTTTGCTCTGTGGGACTCAAGGCATATATTGGTATCCTTCTTTGCCTTACTCTTGCTAGTGATATCTTGCATGTGTGTGTTATTGATTTCTCTCTCGTTTTTCATGTAGATAACATGCTAAGACTCAGGAAAAAGGACTTGACAGCTATGGTCAAGAAGATGAAAATTGCTTCCTAAGCCTCTCTTGCCAAGGACTTGAAGCTGAAGGCGGTGGTTGAGGTGGCCCCTTCAGATGACGAGGACACATGCTCAGGACCTGTCTTCAAGAGAAGGCGAAAGGCTGCCCCTACACCCATTGAGCACTCAGCCTCAGATGGACGAGCTCCCTCACAACAAATCCCTCCACCTAGCCCTTCCCCTGCTCGCGACATTAGGGTGCAGAAGAGTAGGGGAGAGAACTTCCGAAAGGGAGGACTGTGGGATCCTTCCTTGGATGCCCCTTCCTTCCTTGAGAAGACCCTACTTCCCACGGAGGCCCGAGAAGAGATGGACAACTTGGAGGAAGATCAGCTGATTGGGAAAACTGTGAGGCAACTGGGGCAGGCCTTACCTGCAAACTGCCTTGTCCTTTCCAAGCTTAGGAGATGGAAAGATTCAGCCAAGGAGGAGGTCCTTAAAGTTGCTGAGCAGGTCGGGGAGCTTCAAATGGCGTGCCCAGAGACCAAGGCACTCCTGACTGATAAGTCCAAGGAGGACATGGAATTATCTACAAAGAATGCCGAACTCCATGCTGAGGTGGAGAGATTGAAAGGAGAGCTGACCAAAAGAGAGGAGGAATTGGTGCAAAAAGATGAGTCCCTATAGAAGACCAAGGAGGACCTGACAAAGGATGCTGCCAACTCCTATATGATGGGGTTTGATGATATTGTCGCCCAGACCACCTGCATCTACCCCGAGCTGGACCTTTCCCAACTTGGCTTGGGCAAGGTTGTGGTAGATGGGCGGCTAGTGGATGAAAAGTAGCAGAGTAGGGTCCCCTTGCTATCATCTTCCTTTTGTAACCTTATAAACAATTTATAATTTTTGTACATGCATGAATGTTTCTATTTATGCAACGTGCCTTTCTTTACCATACTTCGACTAGTATAATGACAATGCATGCTCTAATAAACACGACTATCATAACTTAACCAACTAATGACAAATGCTTTTGATCGCCTCATGCTTAAGTGACGTGGTCACCATGACAAATCAACTAATAGTGAATCCCGCCACACCAACATGATAAGAGTAAATTACAATTAATTTATGGAAAACAAAGTAACATACCCATTAAGCATGGCGCACCGTGGCGCTCTTGGTAGGAACATCCACAGGACAACGTGTACCTCTTGGTCGCATGGGTTGTCTCGTTCCTCCTTGGTAGTGCAATACACTTACCTTCCACACATCCCTCCTCGAGGCTAGGGATGACTCTGGGGGTTGACTTGGGTGTTGTCTCTCCCCTTAGGTTTACTCTCAACACCTTCATGGTGCCTTGTTACCTTACAGGGTTTATCTCGGTTCCTCTTAATCGAGCACCCAAGCTCGGTGGGTTTCTTCCATGCCGAGGTGGGTTACTCCGTAAGTATTCATTTGCATGTTCTCTCAGGGCTCAGTACCTTCTAGACTCAAAATTTCACTAAAAGGAGAGCGTATGGCCTTACAACACCTGATCTCAAAGGCTGGCTAAGACAAAGGCCACCTCTCTTAGCTCAAACCAAACAATGGCAAGCGATGATTCAGGGTACCTGAGCTCAGAATCTTTCTGAGCAAAAGGTCCTCTCGCATGAATCGCTATCAATCTCTACGTTCCCAGCCTTGGAATCTTACCAGGGGGAACTTGGCTCGAGCCAAACGATGGCGAGCTGCGATTAGGGGTACCTGAGCTCAGAGTCTTACTGAGCAAGAGGTCCTCGTGCCTGGATTGCTATCAATCTTTACGCTCCCAATCTTGGAATCTTACCAAGGGGAACATGGCTTGAGCCAAACGATGGCGAGCTGCGATTAGGGGTACCTAAGCTCAGAGTCTGACTGAGCAAAAGGCACTCGCGCCTGAATCGCTATTAACCTTTATACTCCCAAGGGGAGGTTACTTCAAGCCTATTCAGGGTGCCTAAACTCAAAGTGTTACTGAGAATAGAACATCGCAACTGAACTATATATTGTGGAGCCATCTAAGCCTTGGAATCTTACCAGAGGGATAGGTGACCTCGTCTCATTAATCACTCATACACGCAGTGCACTTGCTCGGGAAACATACCGGTCAAGTCGCCTTTCGGGAGTTATCAAAGTATAATGCAAACATGCTTTATGAATAATTTTTCATTGGGTGACCTCATTAAAAAACTTTGGTAAGGGAAAAGAGTGTCCCCTTAAATGTTCTCATTGTTTACAAATGGCATAATACATTAACTGAAATAGAACTTAAGATTGGCCCCATTCCATGTTCGGGGAGCAGTTCCACCCTCCAGAGTCTCGAGCCTATAAGCTCCATTTCCGAGTACCTCTATCATGTAGAATGGACCAGTCCATTTAGGAGACAACTTATTCTCCAACTGATAGGGGTGAGCTTTCCGCATTACCAGGTCGGCGACCTGGAACTACCGGGGTCTCAACTTGGACCTCTGCTTATACTCTACCCTTCTCTTCAGAGCTTCGACTTTGATGTGCGCTTGCTCTCGCACCTCGTCAAGTAGGTCTAAATTCACCTTCCTTTCCTCGTTAGACTTCTCTACCACGAAGTTCTGGAACCGCGGTGAACTTTCCTGAATCTCGACAGGGATAATAGCATCTGACCCGTACACCAGGCTGAAAGGCGTCTCCTTGGTAGTGGATTGTGGAGTGGTGTGGTAAGCCCACACAATTCGAGGAACCTCATCTACCCTGGTCCCCTTAGCTTTTTCCAACCTCCTCTTTTGGCCTTTGAGCAGGACTCTATTGGCAGATTTGACCTGTCCATTAGTATGAGGATGCTCCACCGAGGCGAACACATGATTGATGCCGAGCTCTGTGCATAGCTTGCCTAGCTGCTGACTTGCAAACTGGGTGCCATTTTCAGACACTAAACGTTTTGGGATCCCAAAACGACAAACGATGTTTTTCCACACAAAGTGTTGAACCTTGCAGGTCGTTATCTGTGCGACGGGCTCGACCTCCATCCACTTGGTGAAGTACTCAATGGCCACCACCAGGTACTTCATCTGACAAACTGCTAGGGGGAATGAGCCCAAATTATCAATCCCCCATGTGTGGAAAGGCCATGGGCTGTGGATCGACCACAACTCCTCTACGGGTGCATGATGCCAATCGGCATGCTGTTGGCATTGTTTGCACCGCTGTGCATACTTCGTGCAGTCTTCCCTCATGGTCGGCCAATAATACCCTGCTCGAACAACTTTCAACGAGAGAGCTCGTCCCCCGACATGGCTCCCATAGATACCTTCATGGAGCTCGACCATGATACGTGAGCACTGTTCCCCGCTCACGCAAGTCAATATAGGATGAGTGTAGCCATGATGGAATAGCTTTCCATCTACCAAGGTATATCTGCTTGCATTCTTCTTAATGATTTTGGCCTTTCTTGGCTTCGCCGGGAGTAGGCCATCAGCTAGGTAACGCCTATAAGGTGCCATCCAGGTTTCCTTCACGTTGACTAAGCAAACGTCTGACGATTCTTCCACTGACAAGCCACAGACACTTACCCTGGGGCCCCCTAGCGTTTCTTGGGTCAATGATCGGTGACCTCTTCCTCCACCCTTCAAGACACCCACCTGTTGGACCTCCCCCGCACAGCCTGTGGTAGTTCTCGACGCCTTTAGGGTTTCCTGGATGACCAACCTCTGGCAGCCTCCTTTGCCTGAGCTGGCGAGCTTGGCTAGTAAGTTGGCTAAGCTATTATGCTCCCTAGGGACATGCACTAACTCGAACACAGGGAAATTCTCCTTCAAGAGCATAACGTACTTTAGATACGAGGCCATCTGGGGGTCCTTGGCCTGGTACTCGCTTGTAACTTGTCCAGTCACCAGCAACGAGTCACTTTTTACCAATAGACTTTGAGCGCCCATCTCTTTGGCCAATAGCATCCCTGCCACCAATGCTTCGTACTCAACTTGGTTATTACTAGCTTTGAAAGTGAACCTCAGGGCTTGCTCGATTAGCAATCCGTTTGGTCCTTTCAGGATGATACCTGCTCCACTGCCTTGCTGGTTAGAGGACCCATCCACAGAGAGGACCCATTGAAAGTCTCCACTGCCTAGCTGGGTGGCTACCGAGGAGAGCTCTACTACAAAATCAACGTAGACCTGACCCTTAATAGGTCCTATGGGCTCATACTGCACATCAAACTCGGACAGCTCGACCGCCCAGCGCACCATCTGACCTGCTACATTGGGCCTCTAGAGTGATCCTTCTCCTGTACTATGACCGAGCTGATCGCCCAATCAGTGACTGCGAAGTAGAGACAAAGGGGAGTACCTAGCAACGGCTTGCATAGAACAGTCAGGCTAGCCAAGTACTCCTTCAGCTTAAGGAACGCCTCTTCACACTCACTAGTCCATACAAAACGATTGTTCCTCTTTAAGCACTGAAAATAAGGATGCCCCTGGTCCCCTCCAGCTGATAAAAACCGGGACAGAGCGGCCATTCGCCCAGTTAACTGCTGCACCTCTTTTACTGAGGTTGGGCTCTTCATTGCAATGATCGTCGTGCACTTCTCGAGGTTTGCTTCTATTCCTCACTCGGTGAGGAGAAACCCCAAGAATTTCCCTGCTTCCACCCCGAACACGCACTTTTCAGGGTTCAACTTCAAATTATATTTAGCTACTATGGTGAATAGATCTTCTAGATCAACAACATGATGGTCTTTCTCCTTCGAGGTGACGACCATGTCATCCACATACGCTTGCACGTTTCACTCGATCATGGGGGCGAGAATCCTATGCCTGTGGTAGGTTGCGCCAGCGTTCTTAAGCCCGAAGGGCATCACCTTATAATAATAATTGGAGAGCTCTGTCATGAAGGCAGTCTTGCGCTCATCTCGGGGGTGCATATGGATTTGGTTATACCCCAAGAAGGCATCCAAAAAGCTGAAAAAGTCGGCAGCCTGACGCGCTATCCACCAAGGCATCGATGCTAGGCAACGAATTTGAGTCTTTAGGGCAAGCCTTGTTCAAAAATCCGGGAAGTCGACGCACATTCTCCACTTCTCGTTGGTCTTCTTGACCAACACCACGTTTGTTAGCCGCTCAGGGTATTGGATTTCCCTTATATGGCCAGCGGTTAGCAGCTTCAGAGTTTCTTGCCTGATGGCCAGGTGTCTCTCCTCGTTGAATTTCCTTCGTCTCTGTCTCACCGGCCTGACCTTTGGGTCCATGGTGAGTCAATGACACAAGAAGTCAGGGTCGATTTCGGGCATGTCTGAAGCAGACCATGCAAAGGCATTTAGATGCCGTGCTAACACCTCGGCGATGACCTCGCTTGCGGGCTCAGGTCGCCTTTCCCTGGCGATCTCCACACGAGTGACTTTTTCCTCTTCTTGAGGCTGGGTGGCGACTGCGCATACTCCTATTTTAGTTTTTAGGCTATTCTCATAGCATTTCTTTACCGCCTTCTGGTCGGACTTGATAATGATTACCCCTCCCCTGAGAGAGAATAACTTCATTTTCATGTGCCTCGTCGAGGCCACTGCTCCTAACCTGTTCAGGGCAGGCCTGCCCAGAAGGATGTTGTAAGCTGAAGGAGCGTTAATGACGAGGTACTTGATATTAATGGTACGAGATGAGGTGCCGTTTGTGAAATTCGTCATCAGCACCACATGACCCCTCACCTCTACCTACTCTCCAGCGAAACCAAACAGACAGTCGTCGTACGGTCTCAACTGGTCTGGTGACAACTGCAACTTGTTGAATGTTGACCAAAACATCACATCGGCCGAGCTCCCTTGGTCAATGAGGACTCGGTGCACCCTTCTTCCTACTGTGACCACCGAGATTACCACCGGATCATTATTGTGTGGGACCATATCCCTTAGGTCATCCTTAGTGAAGTAGAGGTCGAGCTCGACCGACTAGTCAGGCTCTCGTGCCTCTACTCCCATTAATTCTCTCACATAGTTCTTTCGTTGGGAGGCGGTGCACCCTCCCCCCAAAAATCATGTTGACTTTGCCATGGACAGACACCTTGTGCCCCTGATCCTCTGTTGGCGTCACATCCTTCGAACCTTCTTGACCTTCCTCTAGATACTCTTTCAGGAAGCCATCCCTCACCAATTTTGCCAACTGGTAACCAAGGGCTATGCAATTCCCCACATCGTGCCCAAAGGCCCTGTGGGACTCGCTGTAATTCTTCATTGGCCCTGCGTAATTCTTCGTTGCTTGTCCGCAATGTGTCCAGTTCAACCCTGATTTGGTCTTTTCTGAAAGCCTGCTCGGCTCGAACCTCAACCAAAACCCTCTCCTAGTTAGCCTTGGATGCCGCCTGATGGAAGAGGCCCAAGCTCAGGCCTTAGTTCAAGCCCAACAACTAGGTCCATGGCAAAGAGGATTCAAGAAGTTTGGGACTCTGCTACTGATGGCAGAGAAATGTTTCTTTATATGTTCAAAGAGGATCACAAGAAGTAAAGCCCAAGCCATGAGAGCTAGTTTCTTTATTTGTAATTTCAGTAGAATATGGTTCCTTTAGCATAATAGGGGGGGTGCTTATCATTGTAGCTTGAGTAAAGCCTTTTAGGGTTAAGAAGTTAACCTAACTTCTAGAACTTTGCTCCCAGTGTGCGACATTGATTTTAGTCAAAACCCTAGCAGCCGCTCTTTTGTGTATTCCTAATGTGAGCATCGGTAATTTACCTACGGATAATGTGTCCGTGGGTAACGAAAACAGTAGTTACCCACCAATTGCAGTCTGTAGGTTGGACTCGAAGCCAAGTCCATTGAGGAATGTCCAAAGAAGCTTTAACCTTTACACCAGTCAAGTTTTGTTGTCATGTTATGATTATTATTATACTTATGAGTATAATTATCAAAATTAATATAATTAATAAAATAAAAATTAATAACATTATTCATATATTTAATATCATTATTATTATTATTATTAATATTGTTAAATATTGTTAATATTATTAAATATTCTTAATATTATTAAATATTATTAATATTAATAAATATTCTTAAAATTATTATATATTTTAGTATTATTAACTATTATTAAATATTATTATTATTAATATTATTAAATATTAAATATTATTAAATACTATTAATATTATTATATATTATTAAAATATTAAATATTATTAATATTATTATTATTATTATTATTAAATATTAAAAATTGTTAATATTATAAAATATTATTAATATTATTAAATACTATTAAATATTATTAATATTATTATATATTATGAAATATTAAATATTATTAATATTATAAAATATTAATAATATTATCAATATTATTAAATATTTTTAAAATTATCAATATTATTAAATGTTATTAATATTATTAAATATTATTAATATTATTAAATATTATTAAATATTATTAATATTATTAAATATTATTAATATTATTAATATTATTAATATTATTAAATATTATTAATTTTATTATTAAATATAATTAATATTATTAATTATGATTTGATAATTCTTCATATTATATTAATATTTTTAATATTATGTATATAATTATTATGATAATAGGTGGTAGGTGATAGTTTGTAGGTAATAGAGATTCGTGGGTAATAGTTGGTAGGTAATAGAGGACCGTAGGTAAAAGTTGGTAGGTAATAAGATTCGTGGGTAATAGTTGGTAGGTAATAGAGATTCGTAGGTAAAAGTTGGTAGGTAATAAGATCTGTGGGTAATAGTTGGTAGGTAATGCTGAATTTACCTGCGGATTCAGAATATGTGGGTAATGTTCGTAGATAATGTTGTTCGTAGGTAATGCTGAATTTACCTACGGACTCAGATCCGTGGGTAAAAATCTGTAGATAATACGGTTTTTTTTGTAGTGTCCGCCACCCTTTTCAAATCTCCAAGAAGAACAACCCATCATTTGGTATCTAGAGCTTTGGTTCTTCAAGAGATAAGTGTTCTCTTAATTTTATTTTTTGAGTTTTCTTCAAATCCGTGTTGTTCATCTTGCCTTGATTGTCTTGCTTTTTTTTTTTATGTCATTTTAATTGTGTTGCTGTTTTAAAATTGTTGTACGGTTTTATTTTGGTTCAAATTATTCTTTAGCTTCCAAACTGTTTTTAGGTTCCATTGAGTATTTTGTGTTGGCTGTTTTGTTTTTAATTTTATTTGAGTCTTATTGATATTTTAATCGGTGCAAAGTGTTTGTGGTTGAGTCTTTTTTATTTTTGAATCCATACAAGTTTTGTCAAAGTCATGTTCATTCTACAATGTCATAAATTCCTAGTGGTGCCTTTTATTGTTGATTTGGTTGCTTGATTTTGATTTTGAGTGCAGTTTATATTTATGTTTTTGAAGCTTTGGTGCCTTTTATATTTTCATATTTGAGTTCATACTTGTGTGTTAGTTCCATACAAGTTCTTTTCCAATAATTTCCATTGTGTTTTTGAAGTTTCCTTGTTGTTTTCTAAATCCAGTTTAGGATTTCTCTATTTTCACTGTTACTGTCCTGGTTGGAATCTTTCCCAGAAATTAATTCTGTGGGTGAAAAATTCTAAAATTTTGGATTTGAGTAGTTTTATGTGTTGAGAAAAAGTGAAAAAAATAAGTACATCAAAATTCAAAATAAAAAAATGAAAAATGAAATATGAACAAAGTGCAAAAATTTTGACTATGGAAAAACGGTGATACGGCAGTGATCTTGAAAAAAATATTAAAATTATTTGGCTCACTGTTTTGGTAAAATTCCAACGCCTATTTTGATCTAAAACATTGAAGTTTCCGTGGTTAAAATTTTAAGCTCAATTTTGAAGTATTCTATCCAGCATAAATTTGGGAAGTTGTGAAAAATTTACACAAAATTTTTTTGTAGTGTTTTGGTTTTATTCCTCTATTCTAGCTCCATTCACTAGGATTCCACTTTGTGTGCTACCTTTTCTTGTGTGCCTTAATTTTTTGCTTGTCAATTTTATTGAATACTCTTAAGTCTTGTCAAATATCAACTCCATTTCTAGTAGTCCTTGATTTTAAAATTTGAGTTTTGTTGCTTTAAAACTTGTTTGACCTCTCTTTGGTGGAATTTACCTAAAAAGTGTTTTGGTGAGTAGTGGAGCTAAAATTTTGTTTTGGTGAAAGCTATATCACTAAAAGGGAGCAGGAGTAAAGACTCAAGGTTGAATAACCTAAGGAGACAAAGCAAGGGACATCAACAACCTCGCTTGAAAAATACACAAATATACACAAAGGAACTACAAGTGAAGGAGTGCATAGAATAAGACTTTAATTTTTGTGCATAAAAAAAAATTGTTGACTGATGACTTTTTACGGCAAGTGCACCGCATTTGTAAGAAGTAATAATTGTCCCTAAGGATGGATATGGATCCCACAAGGAACAGTGAATTATCGAGCACAATAATCGCTAAATATAAAAACAGAACAATTAAAAGAGTTTTGAATTAATTGTATTGGCACTGATCATTAAGAAAACAGAAAAAGAATTAGTTGTTTCAATTGGAAAAATAAGGATTAGTTTCATCTCTCTCACTCTCAAGTATTTTGATTAGCATGTCAATATTAAGTTCTTTGATTGAAATTGTTGCCTGTATAAAAATCATTTATATCGATTCCTCGCATATAAAATCCTTAAGAATGTCCCCTAACTATCGATCCCTTGCATAATTATAAGAACAAGTTAGAACGAAGCTCAAACGTTTAATAGCAATTAACATTTCAAGTCTATTCGTAGCACTCAAATATGTTTAGTATTGTTTTTTAGGTCAGAACCCTAAAAATACCTCCCGGTCAGATTTAAGATTCTCAATATGTCACGGAAAATTAGAAGTAAAAAAAAAATACCAATAATCAATCAAGAACTGAATATTAATATATAACATATCACCTCAATACATAAGAGTTTGAGCAAATTACTCCCAATCCCAAAGGGTAGAGTTAGCCACGCATACTTCTAGCACCTTCCATTCCCCCCATTGGGTTACAATTCACTCTATAATGTTTTCCTCTCAATCTGGCACACTAGGGTTGAGCCTCTAGCCCTCTATTTATCCTAGTTTTCTAGGGTTAGGTAACTTCCTGTGTCGCGCTAATGGGTTAAATGATAAAACATAAAAAATGCCCAATCTTTCTTTGCATCTTTTTCCAGTTTGGGACCTTCCATCTTTATCTTTTTAGCTCAAATCATTCATCTTTAATCCAAATCTCCAATCTTCCTTAGAAATCTGCGATTAACACCAAATTTGGGAATTGTACCGCCCTGGTAGTCGGAAGTGATGACGTGGCATCAAGCTACAGTATAGGCGTGTTGACAAGGCGCCAGGTTGGCAGAAGGGAAGGAAGTCGGGGGGCTCGTGAAGTCGCCAGTTATTAAGTTGGCGTGTTCCGATCTCCAGCATACCAGAATCGGCGATCACCAGGTTAAAGATGAAGTCGCCAGATGTAGACTCAGGCGACCTAGTGATTGGAGATCGCCAGAGCAAGCACATCGCCAGAGATGAAGGTGGTGCAGATTATGAAGGCGGCCGACGAGACCACAGGGAAGGCGTATGAAGGCGCCCTAACTCGCCAGTTCCAGTAGAGATCGCACTCCCAAGTTAGCTATGTACTGGGCAGCACCATGCATAAATAACTTAGCCAAAGAGAGAGTCAGGAGCAGCGCCCAAGTCAAGGAGGCTCCAGATGATGGCACGTGTACAGTTGGATGCGAGCCACGTGTCCAAGTCTGTAACTGCCAGGAGAGAGAAAGTAACCAGGTATATAAGAGTTCTCAACGAACTTTCTGAGGTACGCACGTTCAGAATACATTCTTTACGCTTGCGAGTTACAGAGCTTACTGTGAGAGAGGATTTGCACGGTTCTTGTTCTCTTAGTATTTGGTGATTCGGTCACTGACTTGGGCGTTGGAGTGCGATCGGCCGCAGCGGCGCCACTCTGTTTCTTTGCAGGTTCTTGAGGTGGATCTCGAAGAGGAACGGAGGTGTGAAGCGGTGCACACGTCGATCCTTTGACGAGGCAGTTTCCAGCGTTCTGGTCAACAGGCAGGATCAGGAATAAAATAGTCTTATTCAAATAAAGATCATAAAAAATATAAAAAGGTATAAACTCGTAAATTAAGGATTATTTTATATGTAAATTAACAATAAATCCTCATAAGTGCCTATATTTTAATACGAAATATTACTGAAATTAGACACTTATCACTCTCCCCAACTTAGAATCTTGTTTGTCCTCAAGCAAAGTAAATGAATATATTTGAATTTAAATATGAAACAACTTAATTCACTAAACAACAGATCAAATTAAAAACTTATGATGCTTTCAAATTCAAATATAGAAAAATATAGACACAATCTGTTGAAGATGGATGAAGCCTCTTCTCTACCTAGTGTTAGTGTGTGTTTGATGTAGAAAAATAGCTAGTTTGTTGTAAAGTTTGTAATAGGTTTAGATGATCTTGTATGTAGGCTTGTAATTGTGTATGGTTTCCTTTTGCTATATGACCTATCCTAGATGCCTAACCAAGTCTAGATCAAGCACATGATGTGGTTAAATGGTTTTTGAAAAGCCTTTTAAAGTGTTCATAAAAGTTTTAAATCAGTACACAAATAAATTTGTTTTATGGAGAAAAAATCGGTTTATTTCTTCTCTATTAAAAGGCTTTTCTAAAATTCTGTTAAGGCACCACAGGCAAAGCTTAGTTAGTTATTTCAGTTAAAGCTGAGCTGGCCTATTTGCTATCATTTAATCTGTTTCACTGTGAAAGAACAAGTTTGTTCTTTGGTCAGCTGAAAGGTTTTTCACAAGTTAGTTAGGGCACCAAAGGTACAACTTAGACAGTTATTTCAGTTAGCTGAGTTGGCGGTTTTCACAAAATAAATCTGTTAAGTTCAAAAATGAATCTGTTGTTTTCATAACTGCTTTTCAACTGTTTTTTGAAAAGAAGTTAGAAACTGTTTTCTATATAAAGAAAAGTCTCTCTCACATGAAAACAAGCTAAGCAATCACGTTTTTGACAGAGATCAAACATTTTCCATGTGAGAAGAAGGATCAAAAGATTTTTGAAAGGTTTTCCAAAGAGATTTTCAAGTGTGCTTGTTCTAGGAAACCTTTGATCTTGGTGAAGGTGCTGGTGCAGTTCTGCAGCAAATTGAACTACTGGTTTTGAGTTCTTGCATCTTCTTTTCAGGTGTAATCTTTCCTTTATTCTGGTTTGTAAAGGTGTAAGTGTTAGTCACTCCTTGATAGGGTTTCTTGGAGTGCAAGGTGTGCTGAAATAGGGTTTTTCAGCATTGATTGTGTTGTTCTTGTAGTGTTCAAGAACTGGTGTGTTTGTAAGGAATTGGTACTGTTTTTAGTGGATTCCATCTTGAGGTAAGGTGAGACTGGACGTAGCTCTGTATGAGTGAACCAGTATAAAAACTTGTGTGCCTTTTCTTCTCATACCTACACTCATTTCTGGTTTTGCTTAATTCTGTCAAGAACTAAATCTGTTCTTTTGAAATTGAATCTGTTAATTTTGGGTTTAAGTAAAAACTGTTCTTCCTGATTTGTTATAGCTTTCTAATCACAAACAAGGCAGTTGTATATGATGGTTTAAGTGATCTGTGAACAAACAGTCTATTCATTAAAATCTGAGAAAGAACCATTCTCCTTAGAACCTTGTGTTGAGTAAATTTGTTTTCTAAGCATAACTGTATCCTTCATTCTCATAATATTCAGCTGATCTGGCTCTGTTGTAATTCTCTGTTGATCACCATTCTGCATTGAACAAACTCAAATTGTGCTAGACTGCTCTGAAGAATCAATCTGTTTCATGTAAAAACAATTTGTTCTTTTTTGCCTCTGGTATACTGAAAATTGTGTGTTCCTGCGAAAATTTTATAAGCTCAATTCACCCCTCCCCTCTTGAACTTAGACACTAATAGACCCAACAATTGGTATCAAGAGCTAGGGCTTGTATTTTTCTCAAGTGTATGCATGATGTCTGAGTTTAAAATGCCTTTTGCTGAAGGTGCGTCTATTAATAGACCTCCTATGTTTGGTGGTGTTAACTATGCTTTCTGGAAAATCAGGATGAAGATCTTTATGGAGTCTATTGACATGGGAATCTGGGATGTAGTGGTCAGTGGACCTTTTATACCTATGCAGGTTGTCTAAGATGAAACAATAAAGAAACCTTGGTCTGAATGGAGTGAAACCGAGAAGAAGAAGGCTCATATGACTCCTTGCCAAGAATATCATCACCTCTGCACTGAACATGGATGAGTTCTTTAGAGTCTCTCAATGTAACTCAGCCTAAGAGATGTCGGATGTACTAGAGGTGACTCATGAAGGAACTGATGATGTGAAATGGGCAAGGAAGCACTCACTAATTCAGGAGTACGAGCTGTTCAGAATGCAATCTGAAGAAAGTATTGCAGATGTGCAGAAACGATTTACACACATTGTAAATCACCTCACTGGCCTTGGTAAAGTCTTTGACAAGGAAGAGCTTAACATAAAGGTACTAAAATGCCTTGATAGGAGCTGGCAGCCTAAGGTAACAACAATCTCAGAATCCAGAGATTTATCCAAGATGTCCACTGCTGCACTTTTTGGAAAGCTGATAGAGCATGAAATAGAGCTGAAAAGATTGAAAGAACAAGAAACTGTGGAGAAGAAGGCCAAAGGAATTGCTCTGAAAACTACCATGGAACATGATACAAGTGAGGAAGAAGTTGATCCTGAACATGATGAGACCGTAAGTTTGCTCACCAGAAAATTCAGCAGGTTTCTTAGAAAGAAAATCCGTGACAGAACTCAGGAAAGAAAGAGGTATTCCAAACAACCTAATGATTCAAATTCTTCCAATTACACGTGCTTTGGATGTGGTAAACCAGGTCATATAAAAGCTGATTGTCCAAACAATCAAAATAAAGAAAAATCAGCAAGCAAGAGGAGTGACAAAGGCAAAGGTAGAAGAGCATACATCTCATGGGAAGAAAATGATGTATCCTCATCTAGTAATTCCTCAACTGAAAGTGAAGAAGCAAATCTGTGCTTCATGGTGAATGATGAAGGATCCAACTCTGACTCAGTAAGTGATTTCTCCACTGATTCTGAAAACTATGATCAACTGTTAATAGCTTTTAAGGAAACACATGATGAAGCAAACAGGTTGGCTATAATGTGCAACATATTGAATAGAGTAAATAGGGTACTTGAACCTAAGGTCAAATCTCTTGAAGAAGAACTGCACAAAGCTAAAACTGAATTGGTTAGCCTTGAATTGACATGTTTGCATGCATCAATTAAAACTTGTGATAATTGTAAGAAGTTGGAAAAACAGGTTGAATATTTGTTAAAAACACTTTCAAATTTCACTAAAGGAAGAGAAAATCTTGAAACCTTATTAGGTTCACAGAATGTTGTTTTCAATAAAAATGGTCTAGGATATAATCCTGGAATGAAAGGTAATGTGAAAAAGCTGTCCAGTTTTTTTGTTCCTTCCAAAACAGGTTTTTCCTCTTTTAGTTATTAAAAAACAATGCATATTGCAACATGTTTTTATTGTATGAAGTCTGGTCATGTATCTAGATCATGTAAAGCTAGGAGGTACCTTGTTCCTAAAGGATTGGCCAAATGGCTTCCTAAGGAAAGGTATTAATCATGTTGGACCCTAGACTAAAGGGGTACCATATGTGCTAAATCTGTTTTGTTGCAGAAAAACAGCAGGAGAAACCAGTGGTACCTTGACAGTGGCTGCTCAAAGCACATGACTGGTGATGTGACTCAGTTCATAAATCTGAAACTCAAAGCTGAAGGGCATGTCACATATGGAGATAACAATAGAGGAAAAATTCTTGGAAGAGGAGATGTTGGTACTAAAGACTCAACCACTATTGAGAATGTATTGTATGTTGAAGGGCTAAAACATAGTCTTCTAAGCATTAGCCAGTTGTGTGACAAGGGATACAAGGTCAATTTCGAAGCCAACACTTGTACAATTTCAAATGAAATTTCTGGTAAGGTGCCGTTCACTGGAAAAAGGGTAAATAACATCTATCTCTTAGATATAATAAAGAGTTGTTCTGAAAACGAGTGTTTGTTGTCTAAAAATGATGAGTCATGGCTGTGGCATAGGAGGCTAGCTCATATTCACACAAATCGTTTGAATAAGCTAATGTCTAAGGAACTTGTTTCTGGTTTACCAAACATAAAGTTTCAAAATAACAGATTGTGTGATGCTTGTGTAAAGGGAAAACAGATTAGAACTACCTTTAAATCAAAAGATATGGTTTCTTCAAATAAAGCTTTGGATGTTTTGCATATGGACTTGTTTGGACCATCTAGGACTGCTAGCTTAGCTGGAAATTACTATGCTTTGGTGATTGTTGATGACTTTTCAAGATATACATGGACTTTGTTTCTTGCTTCTAAAAATGATGCATATAAAGCCTTTAAGAAACTAGCTAAGGTTCTGCATAATGAAAATGAAAATAGGATAAAACAGATTCGTAGTGATCATGGAGGAGAATTTCAAAATGCAAAGTTTGATAAATATTGTGAAAAACATGGGATCATACATAGTTATTATGCTCCTAGGACACCCCAACAAAATGGTGTTGTTGAAAGAAAGAATAGATCACTAGAAGAGTTAGCTAGGACTGTGCTAAATGAATCTGGTTTACCTAAATACTTTTGGGCTGATGCTGTATACACTGCTTCTTATGTGCTTAACAGAACATTGATTAGACCAATTCTTAAGAAAACTCCCTATGAATTGTATAAAGGTAGGAAGCCTAGCATTAGTCATCTTAGGGTGTTTGGCTGCAAATGCTTTGTTTTAAATAATGGTAAAGATAATATAGGGAAATTTGATGCTAAATCAGATGAAGGAATGCATATTGGATATGCTATAAATGGTCATGCTTATAGAGTGTATAACAAAAGATTGCTTGCAGTTGAAGAATCTATACATGTTGTATTTGATGAAACAGATTTTTCTGTGCCCAAATCTGTTCTGGACGAACCTGGTATGGATGATTTAAGAACCATTATGCAACAGAATCAATCTAGTGAGCTTGATACAAATAATTCAAATTCTATCAAAGAATCTACTGTGAATGCAGGACTGCCTAAAGAATGGAAGACTCCAAGGGATCTCACTCTTGACAATGTAATTGGTAAAATTGAGAAAGGAGTCTCAACAAGGAATTCATTCAACAATTTCTGCAGAATAGTGGCTTTTGTGTCACAGATTGAGCCTAAAAGCCTGGAAGAAGCACTGCAAGACAGCAATTGGATAACAGCAATGCAGGAAGAGCTGAACCAGTTTGAATACCATGAAGTGTGGACTTTGGTTCCAAGAAAGCATGAGATGAACATCATAGGAACCAAGTGGGTGTACAGGAACAAAATGGATGAACATGGAGCTATCACTAGAAATAAAGCAAGGCTGGTTGCTAAAGGGTATAACCAAGAAGAAGGTATTGATTTTGGTGAAACCTATGCACCAGTAGCACGTCTTGAAGCTGTCAGACTACTTCTAGCATTTTCCAGCATACAAGGTTTCAAGCTGTTTCAAATGGATGTCAAGAGTGCATTTCTAAATGGCTACATCAATGAAGAGGTGTTTGTATCTCAGCCTCCAGGGTTTGAAGATCACAAAAATCCAGAACATGTGTACATGCTTAAGAAGGCCTTATATGGATTGAAGCAAGCACCTAGGCAATGGTAAGAAAGGCTAAGTGAATTTCTGCTCTCTCAAGGTTATAGCCGTGGCAATTCTGATAAAACTCTCTTTCTAAAGAAGAAAAGAGAAGATA